>NC_088115.1:13378853-13686930 GCF_036370855.1 Dromaius novaehollandiae | reverse complement strand
TGAAGTCAAAGTGTGTCTCAGCATTTAAATGCAAATGTTACTGTGATCAAACTCGCCATATTCTCACGACTTCTCATTTTCGTAACAGTCTTTAAACATTTCAACAGCCAGAGGCAGGATAATTGCTTTGGCCAACTGTGTTCTGTTGCCATAGAGACTAAAAATGAGCAAAATGTTAGGATTGGGGGCATATTTTATTTTTTTTATGCTGTAACTGGCAGCTGCTGGAATGCTTCCCCTCTCCTCTCCCCCCGCCGCCACTGGAGAGGAAAAGGAGTGGAGGAGAGAAACAGGAATTGAAAGAGTAGCCTGACTTCTTGTTCTTGCCCCCAGTTTTACAGCTGATATGGAAGGAGATTTTAGGTTTGCAAACTTTCTGAAAGCCCCTAGCCCTCTGACAGCTGCTTGGTAGCGCAGGTGAAGTGGGCTGGTGGATCTCAGTTCAGTTCCCACCCTGGACATGAAAGACACGGCCTTCTACGCTTCGCACTTAAATGGAGATCCCAAGGAGTACTGCGGGCCTGAGCCAAAGGACACCAAGCTTGGGGTGACTTCACTGCCGTTCTGCTTTAAGCTGGTCTCTGAGCCATGTCTCCTCTGTGGAGATTGAGCTGGAAAGGGAAGGTGGTTCTTGCTCCTCTTTTTGCTTTTGAAAGAACGTTTGACAGTGCACGAGAACAGCTGAAAGGCCAGACTTACCCACCATTGAACTAGCAGCTTTCCCTTTCCTGCAGGCTGCTCTCAAACACCTGTGGCTCAACAGCCTTTTTGAGCAGAAAGGATGGTCCAAGCTCCATCAGTGAATGCTGAGCTGGGTTGTGCTTTACTGGCCATATCTTACCCCCTTGCTGAGGACAGTGTGGAGCTTTACTGATGTTTTCTGTAGGCCCAGCCTCTGGCGCTGACGTGGGTGAAACAGTGGGAGCAGAAAATGAGTGCATGAATCCAGCTCATTTGATTTGTGGCTTTGTTCCCGCTCAATCTAGCTTGACTTTGCTGGCCAATTAGTTTTCCTTTATCTTGACAGCAGAAAAAGAAAATATTCCTAGTGATAATTTATTTCAGATATCAAAATGACTTCTTTGAAGCTGATATTGGCATGAACATCATCTTCACTTGCCTCAGACCCCTTTGCGGGGCTGCTCCTTCCCTAAGGGATAGAATCCTCTGGGGATAAACAGGTGCTCAGCCAAACACTGAACTCCTTTGAAGGTAGCTTTTATTATTGACCCATGGATATCCTTCAAGACTATAATGAGCTAAGAGTTGTAGCTGCACAGGAAGAATAAGGTAAAGCAGTTGTCCATTGAACAGCTAATTAGGGGATGCTTTAGTCCTTTGTTACCCACTTCTCAGGCTCCCAATCAAGTATCACTGCACACGAGTTACCAGGCAACTGCCAGAGCCCAGTGACTTGCCTGCAGGTACACACTTGCTTTTGCAGTCCTCTGTAACCAGAAAGTCTTGCTAAATGGTGCTTCAGCTTAGCCAAAATTACTGCACTGGATCCAAGGACTGTTAGATGAAATGCCCTGGCTTCTTGTATGCAGCAAATTAGCCTCAGATTGTTATAGTCATTGCTGGCCTTTAATATCATGTGTCTCTGTCGGTTCAGCTGCCTAATAAACACCTAACTTCTGCTACATCAGTCCTGTTGTTTCAAACAACAGGATCAGAAACAATAAACAGGATGGGGGAGAACCAGCAATTTGAAAGAAACTGAGCATATGGACATGTTACAAACCTGATTTTCCACTCTTGGGGTAGAAACAGCATTGCAGAGATGCATCTTCAGATGGTCTAACAGTAGATTCAAAGTTTGCCTCTGGTGCCTTGGTCTCCGGGCTGGCTGTGTGTAGGGAAAGGCCCACATCTGCACACAGAAGAGGTGTTGCGTATGTGCAAAACGGGTCCTGTTCGCGTGCTCAAGTGCTGTTTGTTGCAGCAGTGCAAGAGAGCAGTGCCCGCAGGTTTTTTCCTCTGGCTGAAACAGTGAGCTCCAGGGAGAGGCCAGGCTGTGCTTTACACAGGATCCGCCGTTCCCAGCCCTCTGGTCATTCGCAAAACTTAGAGCTGCATGTGTGGATGGGGAGCCGTGCCAGGGGCGCTCAGGGCAGAGGCAGGCTGCAGGGGTGACGCGTAGTGCCCAGGTCCAAAAAGAGTTCTGAGCTTGTTCTTCGCTCCAAGCTCTGAGTGTACATACAGAAACTGTTGTCTGGCTGTTAACAGTCTCTGTAAACTCCGGTAGTGGTTGGACAGGCAAAAGCACAAGGGCTGTTATGCCCGCGTTGTGGTCGGGGAGGCCCATGCCAGTGATAGAGGTCCATGCAAATGGTTGAAAATTAGCAGGAGATGTCCCAGCACTCGCAGGAGCTCATGACTTAGCCACCTAGTCCGGCTCCAGCCACAGGGCTCTTGTGCAGCCCTGGCTGGCCCCCAGCCACGCTTGGCAGCCGTTGTGCGCGTGGTGAGCGCTCAGGTGGTGGCATGCGGGTGTGACAGGGCTGTGCTGGCTGTCCAAGTGCCGCTGTGTGTCTCAAGGAGAAGGATGCTCTGCAGAGCAGGTGGCACTCGCCTGAGCCAGGCTGAGGTCTTTCTCTAATCATCATTTTGATTTGAACCCTGAAGCGCTGGGGAGTTTATCCACGGTAATTGCAATAAGCCAGTCATTAAGGGCATTGCAAAATTAATCTTATAATAAGAAATGACTCTTCTGTTCCAAATGTTATTTCCTTCCAAATGAGAGAGTGAGTGGGTGGTACGGGGCGCTTCGGCAGCGCTGCCGTGGCTGGCTGGCGGTCACGCCGGGTATGGTGAGGAGCACTGGCGGTGTGTTCAGCGGGACGCGGGGGTCACTGCTGGGGCACTTTGCAGAAAGGAGCCAGCCGGGAGAGGCTGTGCGGGCTCCAGTAGTGAAACCAGAAACACTGGTGATGGGAGGGCTAGGGGAGGAAGGGAAGGGAAGTGGTGTGCGGCTGTAAGGTGAAATAGCTGGGGTCCTTCCTACTTACTGCAGAGCACAGCCACCACCTGCAGCACTCAGTGAGGAGGGGAATGGATGTGGTGGTCAGCACTGGGCTCCTTTTTTGATCCATCTCCAGGTCTGTGTGAGCCCTGGCAAATCCCCTCCCTGCCCTGGGCACCCCACCGGCGCTGCCCTGGCTTTCCCAGGTCTGGCTCTCCAGAGGGCTGATCCTGCACACTCAGGCTTTGGCAGGGGGGATCCTTGGTATAGGACACACACTCAAAGAAGCTTTCCATGGGGGCAGGCATAGGGTTGGCTTTGACTTTTTATTTACCTACATACAACTTTTCCACATGATGGTACTTTAATTCATGGCTTTCTTGCTCTATGTGACATTTAACTTTATGTTTCTTTTCTCTTTCCCACCAGCTGTTTGTCTTGTGTGTGCGTGGTGATACTGCCTGCCTCTGAGACCCCTGTAGAAGACTCACACAACTTAACTACCATACGAGCTGTCTTCAAGCTGTTATGCCAGCATCCACCTCTTCTCACCCCACTGCACCAGGGCTGTCCAAGACATCCATCTGGCAAAACAGAAGAAATAAGGGGCCTTTTAAAGCCATCTAATGGTTTTAATCTGTTGATTTTTTCCTAAATTAAATGCCCTAACCACTCTCAAGTTTCATCAAATGGAACAGTTCAGCTGGCGCTTGGTAAATCTGAAGGGGCCTGATTTGTATCTCAGGCTCCCAAAGGAGATAATGAACTTCTATTGTGCAGGAAATAGCTGGCCTGAAACAGAAATGAAGCTCCCTAAAGAGGACAATTCTAGGACAGTAAAAGCAATGAGTTTCTCTGCAGAAGCAGATGGGTTTTTGCCTTCCATTTCTACAATGTATCTGAAACAACGATGACACTGTGGAAATGGGGAATGGTGCCTACATGAAGGCCTGACATCAGGTGTACTGTTAAAAGCAGGAAGGGGTGCAAAGCTATTCTTTAGTCCTTGCATCAATATCCCGTTAGCTCCCAGCATACTCAAAACAGACCTGGTCCTGGGCTGTGGAAGGAAATGGGAATTTTATCCTTGACTTCTGTGAGCAGAGGGTCGGGCTCAATGTTGTGGCTGAAATGGAGGCAGAATACAGTTTGGCCTAACTGAGCAGAACAGTGTTTCTGTTGCTAGTAACCAAAGTGCAGTCTGCCCGGCCAGCCACTTTCCCCAGTAGTTTTCAGACTAACCAGCTGATGCTGTGGGAGTTGCATTCTTTGAGCCAGATTCCTGTTGCCTTGGAGTCTTGCTTACATTCAGGTACCAGTGTCAGTGCCCTGGCTTTTAATAAGCTCTGCTCTCCTGCTTTTGCAGCTGCTACTTCCTGCTAGTTGCTGCTAGTTTTTCCCAGCCAGACAATACAGTTGCATCCTCCATCTCCTATAACATGTCCCAGGAGCCTTTGCATGAACAGGGGAGGCTGTAGACCCCTGTGGCCAATGATCCTACTGTTGTCCAAGATCCTTGTACTTCCCTTGATATGTCAGTGCTTAAATCCCCATCTCAGTTCCCTGTGTGTGGCCTGCAGAGCATCTCTGCTGCTGCTAGTGTTTGCTTTCCTGGTTGTCCCTGCTGAGATAATGTGCACTGCAGCCCTTCAGAGCCAGATATGGCACTTCCAGCAGAGAAAAGCTTCCTCCCCTTGCAATCCCACAATGAGGATCTCTGTTAGTACCATGCTGGCTAGGTTAGGTTTGTGTTAAGATCAGATGGGCTGGCTTCACATTAGTGCTGTAAAGGTTGGCTGATCTGCTGCATATCTGGCTCCTGCCACTGAAATGGTGAGTGTATCCTCTCAAAAGCAACTGAGTTTCAGCTAAACGTGGATATTTTTCTTCCGTATGTAGAACAGCCTCTCCCTTCTGAGCAGAACTAGCGATAGGGTTAAAAGGCAAAAACAGATCTGCCCCCACCGTGGTCCCCGCACAGAGCAGCCCTGGGAGAGAGCCCTGCCGCCCCCAGAGCAGGGCAGCTCGGGAGCCAGGCTCTCCAGCGAGGGGCTGGGAGAAGTGTGCTGCTGGTGACATTTTTATACCAGATGCTTCATTCCTCATCGCTTACCAACACTGCACTGCCCCAAGGCACTCTGCAGACCCACATCTGCCACAGGGTTAATTAGGATAATTCTGGGCTGCAGATTAGCTGCGTGACTCTCATTGCCTCGAACAGGAGGTGCAGAGCTGAAAGCCTGCGTAAGCCTTTAAAGGCTTGCTGGGAACATCCTTGACTTAGCCTGTCTTTCCCTCTCCCTCCTCAAGTTTATTTCACACAAAGTAACTGTGCTTCAAAGCAAGCTGTGTGAATAAACACCCTGCCGTTAATTTCTTGCCTTCAATTGCTTGCTCATTTGTGGATGACATATAACGTAGTCTAAGTTATTCAAATCTCAACGTAAGCACCCTGTGCACAGCAGCTACTGCTTCTGAGGCTTTTAATTGTGGTGTTTATATTTTGCAATGTGTTGGTTCCTGTCTCCTTTAGCTAATACTGAATGATCTAATCTGTCTTGTAAACGAATCTATTTAGCTCCATTAGAATAACCCTTTAATTGAAGGCATACAAGCAGGCTGTGATGGAGGAGGCAATGCTAAAGAGTAAATACAGCTAATGGAACCATTTATGGTGTGTGGATGCTTTTAGCTTTGATGATACCCTGATTAGTTGAGCTTGCTGTGTTTGATTTTAATTGTAATGAGAATTAGTTGAAGAAGGCTGCACAATGGCAGCCCTGCTATGGTCTTTCATTTCTCAAAGAAGTGGGTGAAAGCACCTACCTCAGCTTAATGGTATTTGTTTCTTTATTTTACAGAAAAAAACTATGGACGTTTATAGAAGAGAGGTAACTGGTCCTTCCCTCGTTTCTAGGTGTTCCTCCTACATGTATTGCTTATATCAGTATTGCATTGGGCCTCAAAGCCCCCTTTGCAGGGGACAAGCTCTTTTAAAAACACCTGGGTTTGGCTGGCAGAGACTCTGCTCCATGGAGTTTGCAGTTGATGTGTTTTCAGGACATTTCCTGCCTCGGCACCTCCCGCTACAAACAGGCACCAGCTCTCCTGGTGACGGGAAGGCTCAGGCAGGGACAGGCACTAGGGCTAAGACTAAATTAGCGGTAGAAAAATCATAGGTGATGCATCCAATGGCACTAGTATAGAGACAGCCAAGGCTCGATGATAACTACCTGCTAAATCTTCCAGAACACTTGTGTATGGCTAGAATCACTTGCAATAACCTCAGCGAAAATAGCCATTTTGCCAAGACAGGGATTTTGTGATTCTTTGGACATCCAATAATTAGGGAGGAAGCAGTCTGTGTTGTAGTTAGCTTGACCAATTGGGGGAGGGAGGGAGGTTTGGATAGAGATGGCTGTGTTCTCTCACCTCCATGCTCCTAACTGGGTATATCTGATCCCTCTCAGATCATGTACTGTCAGCAGGCCATCATGAAGTCCAGAGTGAAATCTTCTGTCTCCCTGGGAGGGTAAGTCCTGACTTCTGCCTGTCCACATGTTAATTAGTCTTCAGTGCACGTCACTTAATGAGATGATTAACCTGTGTCTTCTGGGAGCTGGTGTCTCACTCGTGGGAATTGGTAGGGTGGCCACACGCAGGGGTGTTTGTGTGCTGGCTCTTGAGGCTGCATGTTCCCTGGGCCAGAAGGTGTAAGGCAGAGGAGGGGTCAGAGTCTGAATGTCTGTAGAGCAGCATCACCCTCTCGGTTGAAATTCCCTTTGAAATCACAAGGTATTTTAGCTGATCGGGGCCGGGCAGTGGGGCTTGGGACCCAGCACAGCTCTGCAGTCTGGAAAAGCAGCTCTGTTGGGGCTATCTTGCTGGGACACAGCAGTGTGTCCATCTTTTGCCTGCGCTGGGTAAGCAACCAGTGGAGACAGACAGACAGACTGACCCTCCTGGTCTCTGATCCCAAGCCTGCTTGGCTGGATTCAGCCCCAGTGGGTGTTTTTGCTTGGGTGGTAATAGACTCCCGAAGCTGGTGAAGTCTCTGACTGTTCTGCGTTATGAAGGAACACGTGAGTCCCCATGAAAGTCCAAGTGACTAATCAGCAATTCCTCTTCTTGAGGGAGCATTTCCTCATCAGAGTCTTGATGTAGCCAAGGAAGTGCAAAGCTCCCAGTCCTAGCGTTAGCCTGTTTGCTGCGTTCGCCACAGGCATTTCTCACCTGGAATTTTATGTGCTGGACAATTGCCTGGAGGTGCAGTCCACACCATCAGTCTGTTTTGTGTACGTAGTTACTGCCTGCCACTGATTTATATCAAATCTGAGATAAATAAGGTGCTCAGGCCTGTTAGCTGGGAGAAGATAGTTGTGGATGAATGAAATGGGAGGAAGAGTTGGGGGAAGCAACACCTCTTGTGAGGATCACAACTTATGAGGGACCAAGAATTCTGCTCCCTTGTCTGTCACTGACTCCCAGGTCCCTTAAAACTCTCCTCACCTCAGTTTTCCAAACAGTGAGCTGGAGCTAGGGAGAGACTTGGCTACCTTCCAGGAATTTTGCGATACTTAACTGTCTGGCAACGGAGCTTTTCATGTATTAGCCCTTGTCTTGCGAATATGTAGCACCCAGTCCGTAGGTCCAAAAATCCTTGGCAAATTTGGATCTCTATCTCAACTGTGGGATTGGGTCCAAATCTAATTATTCTTGATTAGGGTAGGATCAGCAACTAGATAGTGTGCATGCATCAAAGCATTGCATTGATTTAGGAGGAGCTGCAAAGCACTAATCATTAAAAGGACAGAGCAATGTTACTTGAGCTGACAGATTTGTAGCTTGATTAGAATACAGATTTGTAGCTTGATTAGAATATATGGATTGGAGTGAACTGTGCAGGTGCTGAATTCCTTGGCATTTCCACTGAGAAGATAGGATCAAGCACTTCTATGCCAAACCTGTGGTATGCTTTGTGCAGTAGCGCTGTATAACTGCAGGATCTCTGCCAAGATGCCTGTTAGCAACAAACCTTTGGACAGTGCACTCCCAGCTTTGACTGCATTAAAGCAGCTTGGCCTGGAATGAATTTTAAACACAGAAACCAGATGACTTTTTTCAAGAATGAAAAAGGGAGGAGAAAACTAAAATTCCAGGACATTAGTGAAATTGGTTGTAATTACTAGTCTGGCCAACCTAGAAGGTAGCAGAGGTGTTTGTCTCTCTGGTTCCTGCTGGGACAGAGAGATTTTCACTTCATGCCAAGCCATTTTCAGACTCATTTGCAGAACAACAAGCTGTATAGTAGGTATGTGGAGGAAGGGGGAGGCCAGATGTGCCTTCAGCACTATTTTGCCTCTCCCAGGGTTTGCCAGGCTCTCCCAAGCCCAGGGGGAAGGCTAAGGAGAACCCAGTCCAGTTGAATGCAATGTTTGCTTCCCTTTTCTCTGGCACTTTCCTCTCTAATGGGTGGCACAACACAGCGTAGGGGCAGGCCTTTGTCAGTCTAACCTGTTGGCTGGAGAAGGAGACAGAAGCCTTTTGGGGGCTTAGTCCCACTTCCTTGGTTTGAAGAGGCAAAAGGAGCGTGGTGGAAGACAGTCTTCTGTATCTCAGCACTTGAGCTGCCAAAATCACTGCTTTGAAAGATAACTGCGAGACTACTGTTTGATGGGAAATGGGGAAAAAATGAACTGTGCTAATTATTTTGTTGTAAGCCTGGGGGCCACATTCCAGGTCCCAGTTCTAAAATGGGTGCCGCCTCTGAAGATGCCCACAGTCTGTGTAACCATTTATTTGGGGTTATAATGGGGTTGGCTGCAATTCTGCTTGCAAATTAATATTTTGATTTTGTTGAATTTACTTGCAGGCTTGTGAAGTACTCTGAGCAGTTCCTCTCCAGTGATCCTATCCTGTCTGGATGTCTCCCCAGCAACCCCTGGATAACAGATGACCCTGAGTTCTGGGACCTCAATGCGAAATTGTATGTATTTATATTCTCTCACCATCTTGTGTTTTACACTGAACTTTATACTGACAGAAATCAGAAAGGGGAAGCATTGATCTCACCATGATACCCAGCCTCTGATCATGAGTCGGGAAGCGTTCCCCTTCTGACATAGCTTTTCCATGCTAAGGAAACGATCTCTTGGGAGTGCTCTGTGCTGGACTTGCAGCATTATCTTCTTCCTCTTGAAGTGGAGCCTTCCTTAACATTATGGGAATTCACAAACTCGTTGTGGGATTATGCACTTAGCAGCTGCTGAGTGAGCCTAATCCTCCCCTTGGATGAGTGCAGTTGACCCTTGCTGGCACAGGGGTGGGATATGACCAGTTATGCTTGGGTGTAGCTACTTGGCTTAGCTTTAACCTTATTAACTCATGCACTGCCAATGGTATAGTAATACAGAGTTTTCAACTACTGGCCCTTGGTCCTTGCACACGCCTCAGGGTGCGTTTTTAGGAGAGAGTTTGGGGTTCAGATACATACTGGCTGTCCATCCCTTCTGTGAGGTCTCCCTTGGATCTCCATTCAGCTATTATGTGCTAGTTATACAATGGCATCTCTGGGATAAACGTATACAGCATATTACAGGTTCTCATTTGAGTTAGTGTTAATGTCCCTTTAGACGGCCCTGAAGGATACCGTCACAGAGTGCATTTGTGAGAAGCTAAGCCCTGGGCTACAACCACTGCTTCCTCCAGAGTGAGTTTGCTGAGTCAAACCTCCTGCAAAGCTGGGAGAGCATTGTGAGAGTAGTACAAGGTAAAGCCTAATCTCACCATGTACCAAGTTGTTTAATTACCACTTACTTAGTGGGCTGACTTCAGGAGCTTATTACAGCATTCTGGAAAACAGCACAGAGAAATCTCCTGGCATTCTAGTAAAGGGCTTTCAGGTTTCAACTAATATGCCAAATAGATGGGCCACGTGAAACTGGCAGCGCTGTTTGTGTTAAACCTTCACAGAGTGGAAATCCCCACCAAAATGCGTGTGGAGCGATGGGCCTTGAATTTCAGTGAGCTGATAAGAGACCCAAAAGGTCGGCAGAACTTCCAGCTCTTCCTGAGGAAAGAGTTCAGCGGTGAGTCTGTTGTGTGGCCTAGACAGAGGGAAGAGAGACACACTGAAGGACACTGTACGGCTGAGGTAGAGCAATAGCAGAAATGCACATCTTTACAGTAGGTACTGTGAGCTGAGGCAATGACGAAGTCACAAAGCAAACTGAGAAATGATTTTGGAGGAGATGGCTGTGCAGTCAGTGCCTGCAATACCATCTAGTGGCGCAGCACACAAAATACAGTAGCGGGGCACCCCTCTTGCAAGGGGAGTGTTCCCAGACAAGCTGGAGCTGTGGCTGAATTCATATGCTTTTACAGCTGTCATTTGCCTCTGAGCAGAGAGCAGCAGAAAGCTGTTTCTTCCTTCAGCCCCGAGATCTTCAGGGTGGGATGCTCTGAACTGGAGCCAGTACACACCAAATCAAACAAATTCAGCTTAGGAGTTAACAAATGGAATTGAGTTTTCCTCAGTCTCACTCTCTCCTAACTGAGTCCTTGTTGCGCAGGAGAGAATTTGAGTTTCTGGGAAGCCTGTGAGGATCTCAAGTACGGAGATCAATCCAAAGTCAAAGAAAAAGCAGAGGAAATTTACAAGTGAGTGTGAAAATTTTTATTTCCTAAACTCATTCTAAACGAGCCCCCATTGCCTCCTTCATGCATTGCCATTCTCCAAATAATTTATTCCTGAGGCTTTTCTTTGTAAGCTGCCAAGTGTGGCTGTGCTATGTCCCCATGTAGGAAAGGAACATTTTGAAGATGAAAGCATAAACACTTTTTTGTTATACAAACTACTTTTCTCCTCTCTCTTCCACTGTTACATTTAAATCTTGTAAAGGAGAGGACTTAGATTGTAGTTTAAATACAAGAGTGGAATACCAAAGATCTGGGGACTGCCCCAAGGCTTGCATGCACAAGCAAATCATAAGTGGATGAATACAGGTAGTTTAAGGAATCATTCATATTTCATTGGGATCTGCCTTAGGGCAAGACTACTGAAGAGCAGCTAGTACATGGCATCAACTTTGAGTGTGAAAAGTCTAAGAATTATCCTCTGCCCAAGCTTCCTACAAATGAGAAGATCCTTAGTTCATGGAGATGATGTACTTTGAGATCTTCAGAGGAGGTACTTTATGAAGGCACTAGAGAGACTCGTTTGGCCTCCAGTGGGCCAGAACATGGTTTATATCGTGTGTTAGGCTGCAAGAGGAAATGACTGCATGTCATACCTCAGCTCATTCTGTTGAAGAGATGGGCTGCCCTAGGGTATGGTGGCAAATTCCAGCTGGGAGTTGAAGGAACTTCTTGTTTGTTCCATAGACAGAAGAATCTCCAGGAATTAATTCTCCCTTTAACTATAGTATTGTTTCCTCTTGATTCCAGACTCTTCCTGGCTCCAGGAGCAAGGCGCTGGATTAACATTGATGGCACAACAATGGGCATCACTGTCAAAGGTCTAAAGCACCCTCATCGTTATGTTTTAGATGCTGCTCAGACCCATATTTACATGCTGATGAAAAAGGTTTGTTGTTTGTTTCCAAAGCCTTAGGGGGATTCCATGTTCTTGGGGCCTTCCCAGGCCTGTGTGAGCTATCAGTGTTACTTGCAAGTGGCCTTTGTTTGAAAATCCCTGAAATTTGCTGACTTAAGCAAGTGCTGGTTCAGGCTTTTGTGCTTTGTTGCTTCTCCTTCCCCCTCATGCAGCATGCCTAAGGTAATGAAGGTTAGCTGTGTGCTGGAATTCCTGCTTTCTTAATATCAGCCTGGTCACCAGCTCATCCATGGCTTGAACAAATCTTCTAACTTCCTGAATGTAAAACTGAGATGCTGCTGCTTTCTTACCTCCAGGATTGGTGTGAGACTAACTCAGTGTTCATTCAGCATCTGAAAGTGTTTTATACACTTGTAGTATCAATGTTTTGTATAGTAGCAGCTGTGCTCTCTTTTAAGGGGTGTCCTTTATTCAGTAAGTGCCACTCTGTATGCTCTGTCAGATATCTTCATGGTGGGATGCTTGTTATACAACTGTGATTTAGTAGTGGTTGGGAAAAGTAGTAGAAACTGTGATATAACTGCATAACTTTTGTACCAAGAGCATAACAGGATATGGCTCATGTCTTAGAAATAACTTTTACTGAGTGTTTTCACACATTTTTCTGTGGTTGTGTTGATAGACACTTCTTCTTAGGTCTGACTGGTGCAGCCATGGTCACCAGGGGACCGATATTCTTAGCAAACAATGTCATGGCTTTCATTAGATCATCAGATCACAAATAACCTGTGACTCCTCCTTATGAGTGATATAAAATACACTTAGGAAAGAGCACTGTGGGCCAGAGCAGCAGCTGGTGTAAACTGACACTGAAAGCAAAAGAACTATACTGATTTGAGCCATTTGCTGAAAGGTTCAGCTCCTGAAACATAAGCACTTCACCCTGCAATGACTGTGAGATGCCTCTGATCTGGACTAAGCTGAGTGCAGGCCTTTTGGTGTGGATCTTTCCTGGGAAGCTTTATCATGGGATAAAAAAACTTAGGAATGTTACAGTAAGATGGAAGGGTATTGGCTTGAATAACTGCATGTGCCTGAAAGATGCAAAGTTTCTTGAGCTGCTGGGTGAGATTATCTGGTTCCCAGCCTCCCTGGCTCCTGAGCAGCTGTACTTGGTGATGATTTTAATAAGGGTGTTTGCAGCCCATAACTACCAGTTTTCCTTTGTCTCCTAGTAGGACTCCTATGGTCGCTATTTAAAGTCTCCAATATACAAGGAAATGCTGGCCAAGGCTGTTGTGCCACAAGAGGCAGTCAAAAAAAGGCAAGTGAAATTGGATGTAATTGTTGTAGCAAGGATGGAAACAGCTTAAGTCACAGCAAAATTACTATGATTTAGGTGTTTACTTAATTAAAACAGATTTTTCACTAAGATGATGTCTTGCTTTGAGACTGATTACACTGTTTGTTTATAAGCCCTTTGGAAATGACTTGTGTGCAATCAGAATGTACTTGGCAATTCTCGGCTACCTGCTGTGTGATTTTTGAATTAATCATTGCTCCTTTCCTGGAAAGAGTAAGAGCAGTGTATACCAGGCATGGGAGAGCCTTCCACCATGAAACATTGGCTTCCAGGGTAGATGCAGAGCCACTGCAGTGTCCTCCATCGATTCTGCTCAGCTGTGCCTAGACAAAGCTGTTCACCCCCTGGGAAGTGATGGTGAAAGGCAGCCAAATTGGAACAAATGGTATCTTACATGCGAGCGACTGCTGGCACAGGGTAGAAGGTCTTAAAAGGGCCAGGCTTGAAAGAGCTTTTTCCAGACTAAGATGAGGGTTGCATAGCAAATTTAGGCCATTTGAACTGCAGTTGCTTCTTGAAGCTGAATATGCAGTGTCAGAGCCAAACTGGGTGGAGTACTTCTCTCTGTTCCTCTTCCACTCTTTAACCTCGCAAGCAAGAAAGAGGAATCATGGACTTTCACACTTTGGCTTCATCCATTTCAAGTCAGTAGGAAAAAAAAAATCCTCCTGCTGACTTGCTTGGGTTTGGCTAGTTTTTCCCTGAGCTGCACATCACAAGGTCACTGGCAGATGGTGACTGTTCCCTGGTGACTACCTTCGTGTTTGTCAATGTCTCTTTTGGAAACACAGTACTCAGCACCCTGGGTAAGCTAAAGCTCTAGTACCTCCTCCAAAGGTTGTTGAACACTTGTTTTCACTGCTGCTGGTAATATTTTGCTGAAGTGGAGAGCAGGAATTCTTTCAGGTATCACAAAGACCAGATCCCCACCCATCCTGGTCCCTATCTTGAGCTCACTGAGGGCACCAGAAAAGATTCCACTGTTAACAGTTGCTCAGGCTCACACTGAGTGTTACCTACAAATGCATACAACGAAAGGAGTCGTCTGCTGGTCATTGCCTGGCCCTAAGCTCCAAGGACAAGACTGTCTTCGCTCTTCTAGCGGTTCTGCAGCTGATGCGTGACACTGAGTCACTGAGTTGTGTTTTAAACCACCTAGTCTGCACTTCCTTTTTGGTATGGTGGCATGTTCGCCTCTATATCTGAGCATGCCCTTCTGATAATGGGCTGCTGGACCTCTCACTGGCTTCTTTTGGGGAGAAGTTTTGAGACATGGAGCAAAGTCAGCCAAAACGCCAAGTTACAGCTCTGTATTTAATGTATAAGAAGCCTTTTTTCTGCCAGGTCAGGTATTAGCAGGTGCTGTGACAGGTGCCCTCCCCATGCGCAGCCTCAGGGATTTAATTGAACAGAGCTGTTTCTCTGATTGGTAATTCTGCTCTGCCTGGGGCCATCCGGATGCTCAGGGATTTCAGGACGTTGCTTGTTGCTTAGTGAGTGACAGCGTGAGTTTCCAGTGCCCTCCTGCCCCTCAGTAACTCGCTGCTTCTCTCTCTCGCTCTCTGCCCAGCTCCGGTTTCCCATTTGGACGCCGCCACCTCCGCTCCAGCCCTAGCCCCGTCGTCCTGAGGAAGCTGGAGGAAGAGGCCAAAGCCAGAGAAGCCGCCACAACTGTGGACATCACGCAGGTCATGAGCAAGCTGGATCGCAGGAGCCAGCTCAAACAGGAGCCTCCCAAGTAGGCTCTGAGCCCTCCGGGGCACAGCGCAGGGAAAAGACAAGCCGAGGCTGGTGTTGAGCTTCGCCTCCCCCTCCTGAAGGTGTCAGTGCTGCCTCACGTTTGCCAGGCCCGCTCTGCCAGCAGCCTGCCTGCTGCGTGTTGCCCTGGCGTCTGGGGCGGCAGATGTCCCTTCCCAGGCACGGCAGGCCTAGGAGCGCTGCCCGAGCCATGGCGCAGGCCCCGGCTCCCTCCCTGTGCCCTCCGGAGGGGGATATTTCCCAGCTGTGCCGAGGCACCGGGAGGCCCGGGTGCCCTGGCCACCTCTCTGCCTCCTGCTTTGCTGCCGGCAGTCAGGGAGGTGGGATGGCAGAAGGCAGGGTTTAGCTCTGCTCCTTCTGCTCTCCCAGTCCTTTGGGTTGAAACTGGCCTTGTCCAGAGCAGAGGTGGAAGACCCCACTGGGAGCAGAGTGAGGCAGCCCACCTTGGAGGGTGACAGTATGGGTGTACGTCCTCTCGGGGGTTGCGTCTTGGGCAGCTCAGTGCGGAGATGGACAGCCCTGACACCCCTCCAAGTATCCTGCGCCTGCTAAACAGTGCAAAGGAGCCACAGACAGAACAGTGGGGAAGACTTCCTGTGAGAACAAGATGATGAGTGTTCCCAAAGGTTTGGGTCACCCTCAATTTTAATGACACTCCCAAGTCCCCTGTTCACCTTGGAGAAAATCAGTGGAAACCTCGGGTCTCTTCCCCTGTTACTCTTCCTCATGATGACCGAGGTGTGCAGGCTTAGAGAGCAGTCTCTTGCAAGAGCCTGCAGGAGGGCTTCAGAGTGCAGCCAAAGCTTTGTTTCTTTTATCAAATCCTTTCTGACTTGTCTTGTCTTTTTCCTGCACTTCTATTTTATGTTGTTTTAAAAAAAAATAAAAAATAAGGTAGTTGCCCAGAGGCAAGGAAGAACCAGGGCAGAGGCATTAAGAGCTGATTTCAACTTTAAGTAGTGTTTTCTCTTTTGCTCTTTAGAATGAGGAAACCTAAACAACTGGTTTAGTGTTAAAGAATTCAGGGAGATTCCAGGCTTTGCTGGGAAGCCCCTGTATGTCTGGACCAGGCCTGTAATTACCAGAAGTGAGAAGATTCCCACGAAGCCCAATAAAAGGAGTGAGGAGGCAGAAAAGCATCCTTGTCTGTTAGAATTTAGGAGAAGGAGAGGGACTGGGTGGGGAACACTGAGACACAGGGAACCTGTTAAGTCCTCCTGTTTGTGGTGTTCATCCATCATTCCTTCTGGGATGATTTTACAGCAAACGGGAGGTACAGAAAGCTGGATGCGAGTGGCAACTCTCAGGTATCAGGGTGTACAGGACCAGCTTCTCACTAACAGGGGAATAGCTGAGCGATAGCTAGGTCCCTAACAGCTTTGAACAGCAATTCTTGCCCTCCCTGTGCATATTAGCAGAGACAGAATCAGGGCTATATGGTCTGAGCTGGTATCACTGCAAAACTAGTCTCGTTCACTTTACAGCTGAGCTAAGGTGATTTTCCTGACCTCTCTTAACCTAATGATGATAAATCTTCTTAGAGGAATTGAAACCACGTTGCATGAGTCTTAGCAAGCAGGCCTGGACATCAGAGTAAAAGTCTCTGCTCTTTTTTCCAATGGAAACGATGGCAAATTTTGCAATGCCATAAAGGGAAGCAGGCTGAGACTGTACTTTTTTTTTTTTTTTTTTTAACCTACCTTGAGATAAGGGCATTGAAGGATACTCGGAGCTTGGCAGGGTTGGTCCAAAGCTGTTTGGATGTGGTGAGCTATGCTGTCTCTTCAGAATTTGTATAGGACAGAGCACTGGGCAGGCTGGGATTGCTAGTATGTAATAACATATGGAAGATCAAGTCAGGATATAAATAGCAAATAATCTGTGTGTTCCAGTCAGTCGCTCTGATTCCACTTTTGTGTTGTTCGTAGCTTTTGTTTCTTATGTTATTTCTATCCACTTCTTTCCCTATTTTTTTAGTCATCTCAGCTTTGCATAGTTGTCCCACTTGGCACGGGTTAATGCTGCGTGTTCTGGAGACACTGTGCTTGTGGAAGAGCAGTCCTCCCCTTGCAGGCAGAAGCTGACTCTGTTCTGCTTATAGACTGAATAAGCTGGTATGACCCAGGATACTACTCCTTGCTCCCTTGCTGCTTGTTCCCTCTGAAGAGGAAGGTTGCATGGTACAAAGTGTGACCATGGTACAAATTGAACTGAACTTTGTGTCAGCCAAGAAGTGGTTTGTTTCCATTGGAAATCAGAGCAATATGTTTCATTTCTTGGCCATCACTTCCATGCATTCGTTTGTCTAATAAAAATAAATATAGAAAAAAGAACTGGGTTCATCTTTCTCTCTGTTGTCTCAGTGTGTTCATCCTTCATTGTGTCATCTTTTCGTCATGCATGCATGCATTTTCTGTATGTGCCTCTGGCACCCTTTTTGGGTTCATTTCTTTTGTGCTGGTAGTGCATCCTTGGGAAATGGATGGGAGACCTGGCCGTGCACCATGTACTCTGCTGATCCGTCTGTACTCCAGCTTGTCCTGAGGGCTTTGTTGGCTGAGCCTGGGACTTCGCTGTGCCAGCTAGAGACACTGGGGCCTTTAGCGCAGCATGTAGCATCTTGTATTATTAGTCAGCAGGGTTTTGTCCTGGTTCTTGGCCACCGCAGCAGGTAGCATGTTGGTACTTTGGGTTTACCAGGGTTAGGCCATTCCTAACTAAGATTGTTCCCAAAAGAGCAGACTCTGTGTTTAGAGCTGATCTTTGTAAGGGGTTAGACAAGCTGATCTCTTACATCAGCCTGATCCATAGAGTGTTCAGTGAGGCCTGTTGCAATGGTCCTCTTGCTTTCCATGGGCAAATCGCCACACTAATGCCCTTTCTGGTAGAGGGTGTCTGCCTGAGGGGCTTAAGTGTCCGTGTTGTGGGACCAGAAATCATCTCAACCCTGGACAAGTTGCTTCTCTGTGCCTCATTTGCTTGAAAAAATGGCAGTTCTCCCCTTCCCTGCATGGGCTGAGGGTGAAGAGTGCTGCACGGCGAGTCGGCTCCTGCACAGCCTCTGCTGTGCTTGGGCGTCGCACCGGGGTGCAGATTTACAGCTTGAGTCCTGAAGCCGCTCTGGCCTTCCCAAGCCGGGGCTTGGATTCCAACCCTGCGGGCAGCTCTGAGGCTTCCTGCGGCGTTTTTGCTTCTGGATGTCACTGAGGGCTTCAAAAATGCCGGTGCTCAGCTGGGTCCAGTTTGACCCTGAGGGTAGGGGCCTGTTGGGAGAGGGCACCATGAGCTGGGGGCCCCTCCTGCGGCATGTCCCCACGCCTGTCCCCACCATCTGGCTGAGGAGACAAGCGGGACACAGCGAGGAGAGGCCCACGGGGCTGCGTCTCCTCACCCAACCTCTCTGCTTTTCCTCCCCGCAGCCCTGCCCGTCGGCCTCTCCGCTGCCTCACCCGCCCGTGTACGCCGGCACCGGGGCTCCGCCGTCGCCCGCCCGGCCCCGCCGCACCGCCTGCCCCTCGCCCGTCACCCCGGCCCTTGCCAGCGCCGCGCGGGAGCCGGCGGCCACCGGCCCTGACCCCTTCCCCGCCGCGGCGGGCGGCAGCCGGCAGCCGGGGAGGCCGGCGGCGGTGGCACCCGGCCGGTCGCGGGCGGCCCTGTCCTTCGGGCGGCTCTTGAAGCGGGGCTGCCTGACTTCGCCCGTGCTCGCCTCGCTGTCGCCCCGGTGCCCGGCCCTGCCCCACGGGAAGGTCCAGCCGCTGGACGAGCGGCAGCAGCGGCTCCGGCGGGACGCGGGGAAGGTGACCAGGTGAGCGCCCGCGCCGCCGGCAAGGCGTCAGCCCTCGCTTCAGGTGGCTCTGCGGCGCTTGGGGCCTTGCTCCTCGTTTGCCTTCGCTGGAGAGGCTGTTTATCCGTTTCCGTGGGGGTTTTGGCACAATCTGGTTTAGCTACAAGGCGTGCGCTCGAGGTCCCCGAGCAGATGGCGGCTGGCTGCCGTGCGCCCCAGCGGGCTCGTCCCCACTCCCACCAGCACCACGGGCTCCTGTAGCTCCCGAGCTCTGGTTCAGATGTGGTTTAGTGATCTGGAAGCCACCGGAGACCCAGAGGTCGCAGGATGGCAGGTATCTCGAGGGAGAACCTCCAAACTGTTGACAGTTTGGCACAGGTTGCTATAGGAATGGCCATTTTTGCCTAGAGAGTCTGTCACCATCCCTCCCTAAAATTAACCTGTACCCAACCTGTTTTGCTTCACCTACGCTGCCGACCACCTACATGAATCCGTGTTACAAAACCAAATTCACGAGTCTGCGGGCTCGTTACACAGCCGGCAGCACGCTCTGGCCGTGGCGGAGCTGCATCACGCGGCGGCTTTGCTTCAACGGGGCGGGAGTGCGCGTTTTCCTCCCTTTCAACCCACGCGGGCTTGTGCCTGGGAGTTTTGCTTTGCGAATTGGGGTTTGGACGGCAGAAAGCTCAAAGCCAGGCTCCGTGCTGTGTGTCTGCTGTCTCAGAGAGCGCTTCAAAAAGTGCCTTGCGCGTGATGAGTTTCTATTTCGCAACACAGCTTCTTCCAAATAAAAATGGACGTTTCTTTGGAGAGCCGAATCCACCCCATAGACTCTGAGGAGGAAGAGGACCACTGCCACCAAGCCTGCCAGGACTCCGCAAAGGAGGTCATCTGCCCTTGGGAGAACCCTACAGAAGGAGGCAGAGCTGGGTAACAAGCAGCCCTTGAAGCAGCCGGGACGTGACCCGCGTTTGCCACGTATGGTTCAGTACAAGGACCATGCTGTTAAAGAAGTGCATTAGAGCCATCCTTCAGCGTCAAGGAAGCTCAGACTGCCACAGTTATGAATAATGGACCCTGATATACCCATCTGTTTGTAATTTAAGAATTTGAAGCATTTCTGGACTTACTTTCCTTCCTATCTTTGGTATATTCAGATCCATTCATTGCAAACTTCTTGATAAATGAACCTCATTTCTTGCCTTATACCAGATGCAGAATATATACATATACATATATATACACACATATATACACACACATATATCTCCTGGGAAATGGTGTCTTATCTGACTTGCTTGCTTGGCCATGAGGTGTCAGCACGCTGTACACAACACAGCTGGAACAGAGCTTGCAGGCATTTTTCAGAGCAGGACTCAGACTTCAAGTGCTGCCAAGATTGGGGCACGTTTGGGTCCCCAGCTTGGGTCCACCCCTTATTGTTAATAGGAATTTTTAATTTTAAAGCAGTTTCACTAAGGGAGAGCTGATTGCCAAGCAGAATAAATTAAACACTCCATGAGAAGCCATGTACTGTATGAGATGACATCACTCCTTGATCAAAAACAAAAATGATCCCAAAGAGCATGCGCTACAGGGGACCGGGAGCGGCTCCAGGGCACTTCTGTATTAGCTCCGGTTTCCCTTTCGTGGCTTCTTGGTGCCCTGAGTTGAACTGCATCCCTGCAACACCTGGGAAGATCAGAATCAAATCTGTGTTGGTGGTCTGGGCCACTCCAAACCTAGACTGATGCATTTACACCATCTTTAACTGCATCATTGTCAAGATTGTTAGAACATCGCTTTCCTTACATGGTGTCAGTGTTTTGAGATGGACTTTTTGTTCAAGTGCAGAGGGGTTTCCTAGATGTGTGTGATGTGGTTCATTATTCTGTAATTTGGCCATGTGGCCTGTGACTTTGGATGTTGCTATTTTGTATTTTCTAATTGCATGTGGAGCTCTGCCTGTGTGGCTGACATGGCTCATCTTTCTAATTTCTGCTAGAGGACTCACAGTCTCTCCTTCTCCTGCATGCTCAGTGGTCCACGTTTCCATGGCAGGAGGTGAAGCTGCTGTTCAGGGCATTGCATGCGGCTGCCTTGGCAGAGATTAGCAGAAAAAGCAGCTTGTTGGGGCGAGACATGAGCTGCAGCGGGCTGACGGTGAGGGCTGCGATCAGATGCTCCGAAATCTGTTGCATGGTTCTTGCCTTCAGAACCGTGTTCAGGATGACACTTTTTCTCCTAATCACGAGGCAGCAGAACAGCTTCAGAAAATCAATGAAGTGTCACCTCTCTATTTCCAGACACTTTCCCAGAACAGCAGAAACACGCACCGTCCCAAAGCAGAGGTCCAGGAGGATGGTGCTGCCCCTCATCCCTGTTCCCTGCTACCTTCTCCCAGGGACCTTGGCTCAGTGCGGCCGCATCCTGACCTACACGCAAGGCCTGCTGCTGCTCACCTGAAAGCGATATTTGGCTGATCCCGCACATCCAGTGTCCCCGTGGCCTAGAGCCTAGTACTCTAGCTATTTCAGTCCATACTGCCCTGCTGGCAAACTGCCTACAAACCTTATCTGCAGAGCAGCTGGGATGCACGTGGGGAGCCAAGGTTTTGATCTGAATGAGGCTAACGGGACTGTGCAGATCCCGTGTTTCTCTCTGTACGAATGTGTGTTTGCTCTTCTTGGCTTTGCTGTACCCGAACAACCTGGTTCTGCTGCGGTGGTTACTAGTGGTGGCCACCTACTATCCATGAGAGACAAATGTGGTGTCTTTCGCTATTGTTTTGTTAATACTGTTATTCAGACACTCCTAATTGGAGAGAGAGAGTTTTGTAATCCAGGAAACACAATGATAGGAAGGCACTGTGATGTGTACAAACTGATAATATTATATTTAATATTATACATGTTAATATTATAAGAATTCTTACAATAGTAATATTTCTCTCACCAGTTTGGAGTTCCTCTTTGGAGCTCCTTGGCTTCTACTTCAGAACTCAACAGACGTAGCAGAACGTGTCTTTGGCTGGGACTTGTGTCACATTTCTGTGCAGTCAGTAAACGCGGTCACGTGGAACCAAGCGTCTGTGGTTTCCTTCTCCTGAGCATTGCCCGAACGCGCAGGCAGCAGGGGCGAAGGCTCGATAACGACTCCCCAAACTGGCTTTCCCACCAGGTCTGTCGGTTCCGGCACATCCGCTGAGCTTCCCGAGGAAGATAGGTGTCGTGTCCCAAAGCGCTTTCCATTGCACAGCCTGGTAAATGCACAAGTTCTCCAGGACAAACTCCGACACTACTGTTATTTTTTATAGACTTAGCAACAGTCTTGCAACGGATGCTATGAAATACCCAGTCACCATGCGAATCTCTTTCTAATGACATGCGGGGGCAAAGGAACACACCGAGAAACCCTTGTTAAAAAGCAGGTCCTGTCCGCAGCGACCCAGGTGGGGTGGCACTGCCTTCGTAAAGAGGCACAGGGGGGTTGTAGAAATATCGCTGAGTTTGTTTTCAATGGCCTGGGGTGGAGGCATCAGTGTTTTATTTCCAGATATGGCTTGCGGCTGCCCGGCGGAGCTCAGGCTGACGCCGTCCAGCCCGTGCCGGCTCTCCAGCGATGCACAGCAGTAACGGGAGGCTCACGCTGTCTGGAGACTGCTCTGCGTCTTGCTGGACACACTGGGGAAATCTCCCCTTCTCCGCAGACGGGCCAGGCTCGGGCTCAAGGCAGGGACGGCACACGTGTGCCAGCAGCGGGAAAGGCAGCGTCTGCAGTACGGAGACGTAACGCGCTGCGTTGGGTTGTACCCGCGTTGTGTCTGCTCTGAGCCCAGGAAGCAAACTGCAGCCCGGTGCCCCGCGGCCAGTGCCAGAACCGGGCGGCAAGCACAACCTGGGACGCGTAAGGAGGACTTGAATAGAGCCTTGGCCCCGTGTCCCTATTTTATACCAGAGGAAGGGCTTCAGCACCCCAGACTGGAGGCTCTGTCAGGGCTCTGACACCCTCTGAGTATCACGGTTAGACTCAAAACGAATAGATTCGCGTGGGCCTGGTGCCTACACGTCCCAGAAGTCAGCACCGAGGGGTCCCATCGCTTGTCCCCGCAGGGCGGTGCTTTTTTCAGTCTTTTCCAACTTGAGGATTTCTGCAGTTTTTCCCCGGGGGGGGGCAGGCCCCCGTGTCATGCATCTCAAGCCGGCGGCTTGCTTCCCTTAGTGATGGCAGCCACCCCGGCCCGCGGATCCCCGGAGGCTGCAGGCTGCAAACCGCCGCCGCGGAGGCCCCGACGGCCTCCCGTCGCTCCGCTCGGCGAGCGCGGCGACATCCGAGGAGCTCGGTGACATCGGAGGAGCTCGGCGACATCGGAGGAGCTCAGCCCCGTCGGAGGCCTGCCGTGCCGGGGCCTGCGGCGCTCCCGCTCTCGCGGCTCAGCTCCCCGTTTGGAGCCGCCTGGATTCACCCGGGAGAACGAGCTGGCTGCGGCGACGCAGCCGTCCGCGCTATGCTGGTAACGCGGGCGACGAGGGAGGTTAGTGACTGGAAGAAGTCATCGCTGCCCGCGGGCAGTGTCTCGGAAACCCCCCCGCTGTTGGGCTGGCAGGGGAAAGACCCCGCCCGTGCGGCGCGGCCCCGGCGCGCAGAAACCCCCCCGTCCCCCAGGTCTGGGCGGACGTGCGGAAGCAGGGGCTGCGGCGGGTGGACTGTGGCTGCCCTTGGAATAGCCCTGGCAGGGAGAGGGAAGGTGCTAAATCGGCCGTGTGGCTTCTCCTGCAGCCTCCGCTCCCAGGTGGACGTTCGGCGGCCTCCGCTCCCGGGGGGACATCCAGCGTGGCCTCCTCCTCCGGAGCGTTTTGTCCCGGCGAGGCTGACCCGCACCTCCTGGGCTGCGCCCGCCCGGCCAGGAGGGCCCTGGGGTTACCCGCAGGCCTCAGGAGAGCGGTTCCCCAGCCGCCTCGGCCGGCCACCTCAAGGGGACACTGTTGGGACAGGATGGGAGCCGCTTCCCGCGGCCTCGCAGGCCTCAACCTCTTGCTGGAGGGAAGCGGGAGCTGGCGTCCGCGGTGCGCTGCCAGCCTGGGGCTAAGCCAGCCCTAGCTGCCCTCCTAACCCGGGTTCGGGGCTGCTTTGTGGTTCCGCCGTTGCGCCGTGGGGCTGGCGTGCACCCGGGACGCGACTGCAGCCTGGAAGGAGAGGCGTGTGCCGGGACACGGCCATCTCGGTGAACCTGCTCCCGTGTCACCGAGCACCTGGTAAAACACCTGAATTAGAGAGCTGTTTTCCTGGCAACCGGCATCTCTCAAATCCCCCTTCAAGCCCAACGCTTCACTCCCTTCTCTCCAGCTGGGACGTTGAGCCAAAGTGCCAAAAACACCTGCTTTCTTCCTGAAGTCTTGGACTGTACGTTGCTCAGGTCTCCTGGATTTCAAAGCGGAACAACGGACACTCGGCACCCAGCAGGATCAGGCCTCGGAGGCAGGAAGCACCAGTTGGCTCGGGAGCGAGCTCGCTCCCGTGGGATCCCCAGCGTGGTTTTGGCAGGCCGTGGGGTTCGGGTAGCTGTGTGAGCAAGCTCTTCCTGCCCGACGTGCCAGCGGGGAAGAGCGGCTGACTCAGAGCCCGACAGCTCCGCGCAGCATCCCCTGGTGAAAGGAGCCGTCCGAGCCTTCGCCGGCACCGCTGCCTCCACGCGGAGCGAGGGCGGCTTGCGAGCCGAGACGTAAGCTGAGCCCGCGTCATGACGCCCTGGGGAACCCGGCTGCGGGGGTGGAAGCCACCTCTGTGCTGCTGCTGCATCACATCACGTCCCACTCCGGTCCCGGAACAGGAGGAGTGGAACCAAAGTGGTTCACAGCACACTCATCCCCAGCACGAGTAGTGCTGAATGTATTATGAAAGAGTCTTCATGACTTGGCTCTTTTGGGGTGCAGGAGCCTCAGGGACGTTGGAGGAATGCAGTCACCGGGGGGATCTCCCCCTTGCCGCCAGGGTTATGTTTCATGCGGTTTGCAGTGTACCTGGCCTGGAAGCGGAGGTGATGCCTCCCAGCATCCCTTTCAGGGCAGAGATTCCCACATCTGTTCCACGCCACACTAAAGATAAACCCTTGCAAGTCAGTTTACTTCTTAAAATTCACGTTGCCATAGCAGCTTAGTGCACTGTCTCAAGGCCTCCTTCTTGCAAAACTTTGATCACCATGAAAACAGAATTATGTTGTTCTCCAACATGTTCTACATACAAATATACTGAAGTTCCCATAGTTCATGCTTCAACATCTCTGCAAAGACCTCTTTCATTTCTCCCTCAGAGAAATGCAGGGCAAAGGACGGTATTTTAAGCCTTTGGGCTGCGTCAGGCACAGCCCTGGGTGCAGAGACCAGCTCCTCGGCGTCTGCGTGGTCCTGCCGCTCGCGTGCCCCGCTGAGGTTCGGCTTCCAGTGGTTTCCAGCACGCGCTGGTGCACCACAGCGCCGAAGCCCAGCTGCCGACTGCCGTCCCATAAATTGCAGGGATACCCTCCTCCCTTGCCTCCGCACGCTGGCCGTCGCCCGCCTCTTCCCTGGAGAATTAAAAGAGTGCAAATGCCCTTGAAACATCTCTAACCATCTACATGTTGGCCAACAAAAGCACGGGGCTGCACTAACCCTGCTGCCTCTGGCCTGGGCGTGCTGAATTCCCTCTGTGCCGGAGAGGGGAGTCAGTCGCCCCTTTTAGCACGGGATGGAAACGGTTTACTCCCTGTACTGGCTATAGGGGCTAATTCAAGACGGGATGCTTAACTTACAGATGGCCAGGAGCTGGTGACGTTTGGCCCACCCTCGTTACCCGGCTCCGGGGGCTTTGATGGGAGTTGGTGGCCTGACTTTGATGGGAGTTGGTGGCCTGACTTTGATGGGAGTTGGTGGCCTGACTTGCTGAGGAGCTTTTGTAAAACCCCTCCACCATCTTTGCAAACCTGACCTGGAAACTGCACCTTGTGCTCCTGAATCCCACAGGTGTTTTAAATGCTGCTGTTAACCTCCCTGTCCCTCGGCACAGACTGCTCTACAGGCTCGATCCAGCTTTTACTGAGGCCACTGGGAATCCTTCTGCTAGCTGGGGGGTGGGATCTCCTGAGGATTATAGGGAGCTGTTTTAAAATTTCTTGATGAGGGGGTGTGCAGACAAGCAAAGGATGATCAGCACCACCTTAGTGCAAGCTAAAGAGACTCGTGTCACCGGGCGATGCAGCTGCCTTTGAGTGACGGCTCAGCCATTAAGCAAAGGCCGGCGTTTCGCTAGGCTTAGGTATCTCCTTGGTGAGAAGGTGGTTGGAGACCTCCAGGAACCTCCCGTGCATCCAGCGTGTGGAGCGTCGGAGCCTGCCGCAGGCCCAGGTACAGTGGTCTGGCTCTTTATAAGCTTTTAGCTTAAAAGCCCTGAATTTTGTTGTTGGTGCTCAAGATGGGGGCTGTCTAGTCTTGGCTCCTAAAATTTCCCCCCGTTGCACCGTGCTGGGAGCAGTGGCAGGAACGTTAACAAACACCAACATTTTAAACCCTGCTCGGAGCAATCCTTCTGTTTCCATCAGGTATCCCATTTCTGTGGCTGCCTTCGTGCTAGAAAGACCGAAAAGAATTAGGCTAGACATGGACAAATCTGCAACAACCACCTACGCAGTCATTTGGCTAAACAGCGCATTAACCCAAGCTACCTTCTGCTGCTGTTAGCGTGACTCCATCTCCCCACCCAGAGGGGACCCTTCCAGACCAGGACGGAGAAAGGCCAGGGGGATTTTTATTAACGTTCACAGCCAGACTTCTTCTAGTCAGCTTTTTTTCCCCCAATCAACTGAAGGGGGAAAAAAAAAAAGGAGAAGAAAAAATTGGGGTAAAAGTTGAAGAACACTTTAATTTATAAGAAAAAGAACTAAATAATTGATGTAGTCATGGTGCCAAAGGTAATTTCTGCTGCTCCCTCTATCTCACAAAGACATTTAGCATTGATTGAGATCAAAGTATCAAAAAC
Source organism: Dromaius novaehollandiae (assembly GCF_036370855.1). Taxonomy (NCBI): domain Eukaryota; kingdom Metazoa; phylum Chordata; class Aves; order Casuariiformes; family Dromaiidae; genus Dromaius; species Dromaius novaehollandiae. Next base: position 13,660,496 of record NC_088115.1, on the reverse strand, counting down.
CCCTGCTGCTGAGCTGAAAGGCAAAACTTTCGGCTGCCTTTCTCCGCTCTAATAATATCGTCTTTATGTAGTTAATAAACTGCACACTTCAGTCAAACTATATCATTACAGAAGACTTAGGGAGCTAATAATTTAAAAGCAAAGAATTGCCTCTGTTCTTCACTTTGAACTAAACAACATTCTGTTGAATGAGGGGGACATCAAAGCCGTGTTACTATTACCGATGTGGCTGGAGCACAGGGCCGCACAGAGTGTGTACTTCAGTCATCAAGAGAAAAAAAAAAAAGATTAAAGATATTGGCTTATCAACCCACAGGCAGGACCAGGTGTTTTATTTTCTGCTGTGCAAGCATCAGGTGGTTTGCTTATCAATGAGCTTTCTTGTTAAATGGATGTACACGGCGAGGTTGGTCCTGCCGGTCCTCACTGTGGCCCTTTTGTTTTCCCAGGGATCTTCGGGAAAGTTTCGGCCGTTTGCGTGCAGGAGGGTGGATAACGGAGATTGATTTTTTTTTTTTTTTAAATCGTGCATTTTCACCCCGCTGCCCCTCACCGTGTCCTCTGGGCTCTGCCGGGTCGGGCTCTCCCCCGCTGCCTCCCGCACGTGCCGGCAGCAGCTCGTCCTCTCCGGGGGGAGCGGAGGCTCATCGCAGCCCGCTGGTGTGGGGACCGTGTAGCCACGGTGGCCCCGGGGACACGGGCCACGCGCTGCCCTGCGGCGGTGGGGGGGAAGACGGGGTGCTGCCTCCTCCTGCCCCCCAGCAAAGCCGCGCTGGAGAGGTTTCGGCGAGGTTTCTGCTGCGGCTGCTTTGTGGAGCTGTTGCTGTGGGTCCCTGTGGCGTTTCATGGTTTGGGTTTGTCCCCTCCCCGCGAGGAGGAGGAAGATGTGGATGCAGGAGGTCCCGGGTGTAGGAGGGACCTCCGCCTTCCCCAGGTGCCAAGAAGGAGAGCGTTGCTCCCCGGCTGCCTCCCCATCGCTCCTCCTCGGCAGAGGGGCAGCCGGTGGCCAGAGCTTCTCTTCTTTTTTCCTGTCCCTTCCCTGCCATGGCAACATCTGCCCATGCCACGTGTCCGGACCTGAATCCAGGTTAGACTTTTTGTGCTCGTCGGCCACAGATATCCAAACGCAGGTTGTGGGGCGGGTCCTGAATTGTCCTCACCAGGAGAAACGAGGTGAGCCGTGAGGTCGGTGCCTGGAAAGACCATGGCTCTAAGCCCGTCTGCCCTGATTCCCAGGGTTTTGATGTACCCCTAGATGTTCCAGGCAGACCGTGGAGCCAACAATTTGGTGTGGGCTCTATTATGGGATACTTCTACTTCTTAAACACTGCTTTTCATTTGCATCAAAAACTCTCCTTGGTTCTCGGCGGTCTGGATCTCATCCCCTATTAAAGACTGGAATTTAAAAAAGCAGAAAATAATGGCTTGTTTCAAAGTAACAATTCGACCGCTTTTTGAAATGCCGTCCTTATTCAAAACCACTTAAATTTATACATATTTCTAAGTCTTTATTATCCTCAGAGGCTGAACCAATTTGGATCCTGATTTCTGCGAGTGTTCTCCTTGATTTCTGTGTCAAAAAGTTGAGATGTAATGCGAACAGATTGGACATTAACCATAGGTAACAAATGGTTTCCCGGGAATTATTGCTTAAGTTATTCTTTAAAATACCTTGCAAAGCCTATCACTATGGGGAGGAAATTCAGGGCAAAAAGACTTTCAGAAAGGGATGATTTTCTGCTTTTCATCTTGTTCAGCAGCGGGATGGAGCATGTGTCTGAGCTCATGCGTATACATGTGTGCATGTGTGTGCTTTTGTGGGCTTCACTCTTTTTCCGTTAGAAGTTGCGTTACCATGCATTGAGATGACATTCTAGCCCTGAAAAGGGCCGAAAAGGGTTTTTTGCAGTAAGACCAAAATTTTTATTTGTGAAACGGAAGAGGTTCTTCTAGCGGGTACACACATGGCTGATACACACCTTATGACCAGAATAATGTAAGCTACCCTTTAAATTGAGAGGAGCACATCCACTCACTGCTTCTGGAGATTCCTGGGTATCCTGCAGAGCACACAGCGTAACAAGAAGGGTGTGGAGCACACGCTGGTGGTGCGTCTCGTTTTGAGGACAGTAATCATGAAACGAGGAGGCGGGAAAGGATTCCTGCCTGGCCTGTCTCAGCCAGGATGTGGTTCACATGCAAAAGTGGTATCAAAGTTTCGAGGAATGTTTTTCAGAATTTTGGCCTCACGTGGCAGAAAGGTTTTGAGTTTCCCTGAGCTCATAAGATTGCCGCCACCCCAAAAGGGATAGGACACGGTGTCTCAGGCAACCCGAGAGACAAATGAATCCCTGACGTATTCTGCTTGACTTCTTTGGACCTTCACTAATGGGATCCATTGGGCATAATATCTTAGATTTGCACACAGAAGTCAGCATCAAAATGCAGGTAGTATATAATACAACCTTAAAGAAGAACATCTGTCTATCTATCTGTCTACCTATGAATCTATCTCCTGCGGGCAGATTCATTCATGACATGACCATTTTTTGCAGCATTTAGAAACGCTCCCGTGCTTAAAACAGCCCTGTGAGCCAGTGCAATGCAAAGAAAGGCTTTCCAGCTGGACAGAGATGCGGAGCGAAAGGCTCTTGAGCCAACACTTGCAAGATCTGGTAGTACAAAGGTAATAAAGTGACTGCGATGGGAGTGCAAGGCAGAGTGAAGCTGTCTTTAGCCTTTACCAAAACCACTGTCAGTGCCTTTGCCTTTTCGCAGCACAGCTCTTCGCAGAGCTAATTGGGTTAGCGCCTTGCAGGGGGTTTTCAGTGTCTGCAGGAGATGGGCTGCCGCAAACACCTTCCCCTTCAAGGCACACAGCGTTGCCTTTTTCACACCACAGCTCTCTCCCTGGCTTCTGTTCTCAAAAAGCAAAAGTCCCAGGCTGTTCTTCAGTATCAGCCATTACAGTGTTTCAGTTCTTTCCTCCCAGCCATTTTCAAATGTTCAACTTAAAAGGAAAATGTTTCATTTTAGGCCAAATCCCCCCCTCCTCTCCCTTTCCCCTCTCTTCTCTTCCCCCACCCCCCCTTTCTCTGGAAGAAGAACAAAGTCATTCAAATCAGGAAGCTGAGGAACTCCATGTATACTTTCCACTGGGACCTCGATCCCTACTGGTTTGGCTTGATTTGATTGAAGTGTAATTTAATCCTTCATCATTTGTCATAATGTCATTTATATATAAACACAACACTGCCTCCAAACTGCAGATCAGCACGGAGGAGCTCTCCAGGCGGCACGGAAGAGGAGCCGCGGAGCAGGCTTTGCTGCCCGAGGAGCGCGGGGCTGGCAGGCAGCGACCGCCGCTCCAGCAGCCGGGAAGGCGCTCGGGTGACGGGTGGCACAGTCCAGTCAGGTCGTATTCGGCTAGCGAAGAGCGGTCCAGGGCCACAGCGAAGGGGAGGGGTGATGGGGAGCACAGCCATGCCAACTTTAACATAGGCTGTGTAGGTGAAATACGTGAGGAACAACCTGGATTTCGGCACGGGCTGGAGCACGTATGCAGACGCACGGGCAAGCATCGTGGTGAGCGTACCGCTGGCCAAATCCTGTCCGCTGCCAGCTGGATGAAAGCAGGGCTGGGAGTCCGCGTAGCTCAAACCACATCTTTGTTTGTAGTAGAGAAAGGGAGGGAAAGGGATAGGCCTTGGGATAGGAAATCTCTTCCTAGCTCTGCCGTCATGTGCAGGTCTCCTGCATCCCCTTTTCTTCGATGACCTCTCTGGTGCTGCCCTCACCTTCAGCTGTTCCACTTACCCCCGGCTGCGATCTAACGCACCGTCAGAGGGACTGACCTGCCTCGGCACCTGGGCGAGGCGGCTCCTCATCCTCTCCCAAGCTTTCTGGCTCCCTGCTTGCTGCCGGAGCACTCTGGCATAGCCGGGCCTTGCAGCAAGGCGCGTCTTGGCGGGCACCCCCGCGCGTCCCACGGAGAGCCACCGCGCAAGGGGAGGGTCACGGCGAATCTCCAAGTGGTGCATGATTTTATGCAAGGGTTTGTTTTAGAGAGACGTCAAGCGCCTTTACTTTCCCCTTTCTGCCCATCCACCGAACACCCTAAAAGGAGGCAGGAATAAGGGGAACAGATAAGCCTTATCCCGCGGACAGAAGCCATTCCTCCAGGCAGTGTGCGTAAGCCAGACAGCGCCTGTCCTTCTCCAGACCAGGACACGTGGGCAAGGGCCCCCGCTTGCCCCCCCCGGGCTCCCCGTCTGCCCTGCTGCTGCTGCCGCATCTCTGCTCGGTCCCTTCCCTCTAATAGCAGCGAAGAGTACCTATTCACAACACTTGTCAAAATTAAAGCAGAACCTGCTTTCAAATGTGCCGTCTGTGCTCGACTGCCAGAGAAGCGATTCTTCCTCCCCCCCAAAAAATTTGCATTTAAAATTCCAAATACGCATTTTGTGCTCAGACGAAAGACTGCGTGTTCCCGCTTTCAAGGCAGGTTCGCTATGACCTCTAGGTTTTAATATTTTCAGCAGTGTCATTTGACAATTCAAATACAGCCGGTAAGCAGAGGAAAGTAAATGTCCTTTAAGATAACTGCATGCTGTATTGAGAGTTGGTGATGAGAAGATTTCACCTACAGCTAGAAAATTCAGAGTAATATGTATGACTCCATTGCATATTAAAAAAAAGTGCTTTGGTGAAATACTGGTATTTCCAGATCTCAGCTTTGCACTGATACCAGTGCTAAAATATTTCTGCTGTTTAGCTCAGAAGAAAGGATGATGGCCTGTGCTTAGAGATTTCATTGTTCAGGTTTTGCTTTTCAATTAAAAATGAACCAGTGTTCAAATTCTGCTAGTCACTGATCTCAGAGGGTGAAGGAGTGAAGCCCAAACGTCCGGACGGCCAGGTCTGCTCAGCCAGCCCGCTCCCCTGGGACAGTGCAGAGATGCTGCCGGCTGCCGCGTGGGGCACAGGGCTGGTGTCGGGGGGCAGCTCTCACCTGCAGCAGAGCATGTCCAGCCCCAGCGCTCCAGCTGCTGCCCACCCTGTCCCTGCACTGGGGATGAGCAGGTTGGAAACGGGAAACAAAAGGATTTGTTGCGCCCCATTTATGTGCATTTATGTGCAAATATTTAGGGACTGTATAACGGATGAATCCCTTCCATGAATTTGGCCGACTCCAGCCAATGCAGTTTGGCCCGTGGGGTCAGGCTCCCTGGTGCTGCCCCTTTCTTTTCTCCTGACCCGTCCTGTCTGCACGCAGTGCTCCGTATTGGGCAAGTCCTGCGCCTGACTGGGGTTGTCTCCCACCACAAACAGACTCAAACCGGAGCCACATTTCTCCTTTAGTGGACTGACTGCTGTTACAACTTCATTTTTGCAGACACTGTGCCGTATTCAGTGCTACCGTGAGGAGATGCTCCGCCAGAGCCAGGAGGACAGTGCCCACCTTGCCGTAGCACGTGGGCACAGGGGAAGCTGGAGATGGGGCTGATGTCACCAGCGTGTGGGCATGGGGCAAGCTGGAGATGGGCTGATGTCACCAGTGAGCGAGGATGGGGCAAGCTGGAGATGGGCTGATGTCACCAGTGAGCGAGGATGGGACAAGCTGGAGATGGGGCTGATGTCACCAGTGAGCGAGGATGGGACAAGCTGGAGATGGGGCTGATGTCACCAGTGAGCGAGGATGGGGCAAGCTGGAGATGGGGCTGATGTCACCAGTGAGCGAGGATGGGGCAAGCTGGAGATGGGCTGATGTCACCAGTGAGCGAGGATGGGGCAAGCTGGAGATGGGCTGATGTCACTAGTGAGCGAGGATGGAGCAAGCTGGAGATGGGCTGATGTCACCAGTGAGCGAGGATGGGGCAAGCTGGAGATGGGGCTGATGTCACCAGTGAGCGAGGATGGGGCAAGCTGGAGATGGGGCTGATGTCACTAGTGAGCGAGGATGGGGCAAGCTGGAGATGGGGCTGATGTCACCAGTGAGCGAGGATGGGGCAAGCTGGAGATGGGGCTGATGTCACTAGTGAGCGAGGATGGGGCAAGCTGGAGATGGGGCTGATGTCACCAGTGAGCGAGGATGGGACAAGCTGGAGATGGGGCTGATGTCACCAGTGAGCGAGGATGGGGCAAGCTGGAGATGGGGCTGATGTCACCAGTGAGCGAGGATGGGGCAAGCTGGAGATGGGCTGATGTCACCAGTGAGCGAGGATGGGGCAAGCTGGAGATGGGGCTGATGTCACCAGTGAGCGAGGATGGGGCAAGCTGGAGATGGGGCTGATGTCACCAGTGAGCGAGGATGGGGCAAGCTGGAGATGGGGCTGATGTCACCAGTGAGCGAGGATGGGGCAAGCTGGAGATGGGCTGATGTCACCAGTGAGCGAGGATGGAGCAAGCTGGAGATGGGCTGATGTCACCAGTGTGTGGGCATGGGGCAAGCTGGAGATGGGGCTGATGTCACCAGTGAGCGAGGATGGGACAAGCTGGAGATGGGGCTGATGTCACCAGTGAGCGAGGATGGGGCAGGCTGGAGATGGGCTGATGTCACCAGTGTGTGGGCATGGGGCAAGCTGGAGATGGGGCTGATGTCACCAGTGAGCGAGGATGGGGCAAGCTGGAGATGGGGCTGATGTCACCAGTGAGCAAGGATGGGACAAGCTGGAGATGGGCTGATGTCACCAGTGTGTGGGCATGGGGCAAGCTGGAGATGGGGCTGATGTCACCAGTGAGCGAGGATGGGACAAGCTGGAGATGGGGCTGATGTCACCAGTGAGCGAGGATGGGACAAGCTGGAGATGGGGCTGATGTCACCAGTGAGCGAGGATGGGACAAGCTGGAGATGGGCTGATGTCACCAGCGAGTGGGCATGGGGCAAGCTGGAGATGGGCTGATGTCACCAGTGAGCGAGGATGGGACAAGCTGGAGACGGGCTGATGTCACCAGCGAGTGGGCATGGGGCAAGCTGGAGATGGGGCTGATGTCACCAGTGAGCGAGGATGGAGCAAGCTGGAGATGGGGCTGATGTCACTAGTGAGCGAGGATGGGGCAAGCTGGAGATGGGGCTGATGTCACCAGTGAGCGAGGATGGGACAAGCTGGAGATGGGGCTGATGTCACCAGTGAGCGAGGATGGGGCAAGCTGGAGATGGGGCTGATGTCACCAGTGAGCGAGGATGGGGCAAGCTGGAGATGGGGCTGATGTCACCAGTGAGCGAGGATGGAGCAAGCTGGAGATGGGGCTGATGTCACCAGTGAGCGAGGATGGGACAAGCTGGAGATGGGGCTGATGTCACCAGTGAGCGAGGATGGGACAAGCTGGAGATGGGCTGATGTCACCAGCGAGTGGGCATGGGGCAAGCTGGAGATGGGCTGATGTCACCAGTGAGCGAGGATGGAGCAAGCTGGAGATGGGCTGATGTCACTAGTGAGCGAGGATGGAGCAAGCTGGAGATGGGGCTGATGTCACCAGTGAGCGAGGATGGGACAAGCTGGAGATGGGGCTGATGTCACCAGTGAGTGAGGATGGGACAAGCTGGAGATGGGGCTGATGTCACCAGTGAGCAAGGATGGGACAAGCTGGAGATGGGGCTGATGTCACCAGTGAGCGAGGATGGGGCAAGCTGGAGATGGGGCTGATGTCACCAGTGAGCAAGGATGGGGCAAGCTGGAGATGGGGCTGATGTCACCAGTGAGCGAGGATGGGACAAGCTGGAGACGGGCTGATGTCACCAGTGAGCGAGGATGGGACAAGCTGGAGACGGGCTGATGTCACCAGTGAGTGAGGATGGGACAAGCTGGAGACGGGCTGATGTCACCAGCGAGTGGGCATGGGGCAAGCCGGAGACGGGGCTGATGTCACCAGCTCCCAGCACGGGGCTCCAGGTGGAGGTGCTCCTTCAGCTGTGGACTCTCCTCCTGTGCTCCTGTTCCCTCAGATCCTTTCGACTTCATTGTGCTCGCTGGAAGCCTTCGCACAGAGAGGTCTGTTATCGCGCACACCCCTCCGCGTGCAACTCAATCCAGCAGTCCGCAAGCAGATCGGCTTGTCACAATAATTAATAGGCCTCCCTGTGGTCCCTGGTAATCCATCCCAGCGCCGCACAGCACCGGCTCTGTTTTACTTAGGTGTATGTAAGCCTTAGAACTACCCCAGACAGAGCCTTTTTCATGAAACCGATTCATTCAACACCTTATAAGGGCTGCGGGCGCCGGGAGGGGGCAAGTTTACACAGATGCTAGTGTCTCAGGACTTGCTAGCAGGTGTCTCCTAACTTTACACAGACCACCCTCACACTAAAGGCACTCCTTTGCTTTGAGCCTGTTTGAGTTGCATGGCTTTGGTCTCCGAGTTCCTGCTCGGTGAGCGATTTATGGCTTTCCTTACGGATCATGCTCCCGGTACGCGCAGGGATGGGTTGGTAGCAGCCCGCGGTCCCCGGCCGTGCTGCCCCGCGAGCTCTCTGGGGAAAGGAAAACAGCAGCACCCGGACGGGCTGTGGGGTTTCTCGTTTGTTTGTTTGTTTATTTGAAAAGGGGAAAAAAAGGAGCTAATGGTAGGTTTAAGCAAACAGTTTCCCCTGAATTTTGGCCATTTTCTCTTGCTGAGGTCATACGACAGCTGAGATTACATGATTAGAAATGTTTTCAAGCATTCCTTCAGCCTCAAGAGGGAGGAGGGCAAATATTTAGGGACTGCTCTATGCAGTTCGGAGAACAAACATCCAAGCAGCTCTGCGACGTAGGGGCGGTTGCAGAGGGTGTTGCCTCCTTCTCAGGAGACGGAGCTGCGAGGCAGCAGCGAGCTCCAACTGCAGCTTGCTGACAGCGAGTTCAAGGCTCCTCAGGCTTCGGGAGGTTCGGTTTGGGACAGGCTGTTGCAAAATTTGGATCATTTTCTGCAGTTCTCTGAAACCTCTCCAGTTTCTGGATTCAAGTCAGCAAGGGTGCCACACCTGGACACAGCATGCCAGCATTGCCACGCGTGGAGGCAATCTCTTCTCACTACCTGGGGACCAGGTCAGTCCCTTTGCTGCAGCAGAGAAGAAACTAGTCTGTAAGTGCCCTAAAGCAAAGGCTATGCCTCTTCCACACCACTGTGCAACAGCTCATTTTTTCTGGACATTGAAAAATAGCAAAGATGGTGACTAAGATTTGTGCAAAAGATCTACGTGTGGTTGTGGACCCTCTCCATCATGGATCCACCATCAGTACAGCTAAACCCTTGGGCCAAATCTACCACCTCTCCTCTTTCTGAGTCACACCTTTATCTCGTTACGAATCCCACTGAAATTAGCAAAACTTCCTCTTATGGAGGAGAGAAATGGGTACATGACCTAGCCCTGGTGTGAATTTCTGGGGATTATATAAAAATTTGCAGCTTTGTTGCTGGCCAAGATTTCTTCCTGGTCTCCCGTCCTGGCTCTCTGAACATGAGACTGCTTGTGCCAAGCAGAGTGCATCTGCAAAGCGAAGTGCAGGGTGTTTTATTTCAGATCAAATGCCAATTACTATTAGTTAAAGAACAAAGATATAGTTGGTATCGCTGAAGGGAGCCCAGCTCTCACAAATACTTCTGCACAGCACAGTGTTTCCTCCCAGTTCAATTTGTCAGCAAATTGCAAGATCACGCTGCCGAACACTTTAACCGCTGCATGCAAGGGGAGGTTTCACAATACTTTCACACTGACCCACAAGGTCAGTGAAAAAGTCCTGGTGCCCTCCCGTGTGGCAGGGTCCATGCAGCTTTCTCCTCTCCTTGGATCTAGCCACTGAATTTCTAACGTGGGCTGGACACACCTTCGCTCCACACAGCTTGCACTAGATAGTAAAACGAACTATGTGCCTGTATCCCTGGGGTGGCACATCCCTCGCGTCATTTAGTACTTTGCTCCTGACGGTGCTGTCGAGGCATCAGTTGAAGTCCAGCCCCTGTGCGGCAGGTGCTGGACAGATGGCATCTCAAAACGCCGTCAGTGAAAGGTCCCGGGGAGCTGTACGGATTTCTTCCTCTTCCCCCAGTCCGCTGCCCTACACACACACCTCCTCAGAGCTGCAAGGGGTTAGTTGGGATAGTCATGATAAAAAATGAATGAGCTTGTTGTGCTTTCGGAACTAAATAATGCTTTAATAGCAGAATCCTTTCTCAAAGATACTAGTTAAGAGTAAGTAGCACTTTAGGCAATGCAGGCATCTGCTGCAGGGACTTTCCCTCGTAATTAGTTAATGAGCTTGATGTACCTTTTCCATCTAATTAAAATGCCATGTTTTTAGCCTTGTTAGGAATAGTAAACTTCTGAGATGTATTAGATATGGGTTCCCTACCAGACCCTTGGCTGTGCACTCTGGTGAGTTAGCAGCACCCTCCTGGCTGGCCTCCTTGGATGCGTAAGGAAGATGCTTGTAGGATTTTGTGTGCACAGAGCTGGAGCAAGATACGCAACGTTCACTGTGCACACGGGAGCTGGAAGACCAAAGGAGAGCAGCAGGCAAGAAAAAGTCCATGTGGCTCTTTCCTAGTTGTAGAGCGTGTCCGTCCTCTTCTCCATGGTTGAGCAGCTTCTCTTTAGGGCTTGTCTCGTCGGTCTTCTCTAGGAGGCACGGCAGTGGCAGTCGGTGACTGAGCTGCCCTTCCTAAAGCCCAGTATCAGGGAGCAGGAACAAAACTCTCCCTGAGAAAATCGATCTTGACGAATATGCGTAAGCTTGTTTCTCTCAAGAGCTCCCCAATTCCTGATGCTAGGGAAGTCTGTGTCACCAGATGCTCATGGCTGTCTCCCCAGGTGACTTGCAGACCGTTTCTCCCCTGACTCCGTGTTTGCAACATGATCATGTGCTGTATTCCTATGTCATTACATGCCAGTCCTATGACCATCACTGATATTTTCTCCTTGAATTTCCTGTGTGAGCACTTTTCCGTGCCTCTTGCTACCAGTGCTTGTTGAGGATTCCCTGGTCATTGGACACCTAGACTCAGACACAAATAAAAAATACCCAAGACACTCTTAGGGAAGGGGAGGTTTATTACAAAACACAGGACCTTTGCTACTGGATTTAAGCCCAACACAGGCATGTCCTTTCATTTTCTGATTTCTGGAAACATCCCAGGGTGAGCCCTGGAGAACAGTGTGCAGAGCTGGGGGGTGGGAAGCCCTGGAGCTGCCAAGACTGGGACAGATTTGCACAGATTTGGGGAGGTGGAGTTCCAGACCTGATCCCCAGATTGGACTCCACTTCACGACCAGCCATGAACCCACCTTCGTATGGGGCCTTATCCTTCCTGCGACGCAGGGGATGAGGGTGCCCAACCCAACCCTTCCCAGGAGAGCTACGCAGCCTGCTAGCCCGAGCACGGGGCTGGGAGGTAGAAGAGCCTCTTCCCAGCTTTCTCCATGCTACTGGGTGTTTTGCTGATTTGTGAGCACCGTCTGCATGAGCAAAGTCATGCTTACTCTAAGAGACACCCTGGATCTCTCAGAGGAGAGAAGTAGCAGAGCTCACCAAAGCCAGTCGTTTCACTAAACTGAAATGAAGGAGCGACTCTGAAAGACCACCAAGAGCTGGGAAGCTTGAAGCCTGGTGGCTGCTCAGAGCTGTGGGCTGATAGTTTTCTCTGGCAGTAAATGAAAGCAGTATCAGCTACAGTAGCTGGAAGCAGTCTGTGCACAGGAGAGAGCATTTTGAGCATGAATCCAAGTGGAGGAGGACCAGAGTGCTCGGCAAAGGGATTGCTAAGCAATGAACCTGCCCGATCTCGCTCGCCTGTGCCGGGTTTGCGTGAGCCCTGGCACAGTCTCTGGGTCCTGCCACCGCTTTCCCGACTGCAGGAACGAGAGACAGCGAGAGCCGAGGCAGCTTTGCTGGAGGCAGCAAAGGGGGCCACAGTCCCCTTGTCTGCACTGCCCAGCGCGGTGGTCGCTTCGGATCACACCAGAGGTAACAGTCATGGACCTGGACAACCTCCCACCAGCGTTACGGCTCCGTCCAGTTCTGCTGAGCACCAGAGTGAAATAAGGGGACTTGGGATATAAGTGCAAGGTAGCAACAGCCCTTCCCTGCTAATGGTGGTGGTGGGGGGGGGGGGGAGCTCCTACTCCTTTACAAACTTGCTAGCACAGCAGACCCGCATTAGGATGAAGGGGAATCGGTAGAATAGAGGTAACTCACTGCCTTTTTAAAAACAGATAGCAAGCTGGTGGCCACACCGGAGTTTCTGTTAGCGTCTTTTCCCAGCTGACCCCATTTTTAAATGTTCCCCCCTTCCTAGCCGGGCTCCAAAGCCTGGATATATTTCCTTCTGGCCTGCCATCACGCTGATTGGATTTAAATATGAAAAGCATTGCTCACTGTGCAAGTTAAGCCTTTGGTTAAAAGTGCAGGATGTTAAGACGTGCAGGATTTTTTTAGTCTTTCATGAGGTCCTTTTCAGTGTCTCCTTATGAAATGGTGTTGAAAGTCTCTGTAATATAATGATCTCACAGACTGTATATGCAATCTCTCTCCTCCCTTTATGTAGCGTTTTCCTAGCTAATTTTGCAGTAAACTTCATTAAATTGCCGTTCCTTTGCTGTGAACTCTGGAGGTTCTTGCTGCCACATGGCATGTGTGGCTGCTGCTTGCGTATCCGCCTTGAATTCACGCAGATGGGCTTCATCTCCTGCAGCCTTTTGCCGAAGTCAGTGGACCTAATCCTCAGGCTTTGGCACCAGGCCCCGGGGCCACACAGAAGCCCTCCAGTGAGACGTCTCTGCCTCTTGGTCCAACTTCTTCTCAGCAGCCTTTGAGCAAGAGTTTGACCTCCTCTGGTCGGGGAAATGTGAACGTCTAGACACCCAAACAAATGAAATAAGAGGTCTCACTCAGCCAGTCTAGGACCTTCTCCCTGAACCACAGCCTTCCTGAGCTGCTAAGACCAGTGTTGGTTTTGAGTAGTTGGAGAGAGGTTAGCAGTTAATCTCCACTGGCAAAACTTCTCCCTTACTGTCCATGCCTAGGTGCGGAGGACTGAGCACCAGCTGGTTGCAGAAAGCCCCCTTCTCCCCACAGAAGCTTTGGAATAAGAGTAGAAAGAAAGAAGAAGGAAACACACATGGATTCAAGACTGTCACCAGCACTTTTGAGACTAGATTTACTGTCTGCAACCCTTCACTTACATGTTCCAGAACCTGCCAGCCCAAGGCCTAGTCCACAACCCCGCAATGCTGGTGTCCTTTTCGTTGTCTTCGCCGGGCCACGAGCCCCAGCCCCTGGAGATGGACCCCCTGCCTCAGCTGCATCCCCGGCCCCGGCTCTGGGCAGGCCACCGTGCCCGCAGGGCTGGCATTTCTCAGCTTAGGAGCGCTAAGGCAAGGACGAAGAGGGGACCAGAGGTCAAGCCCCAGATCATTGCATCCAGCCAAAAAAAGACAAAGCAAAGATAAGCAGTGAATAAAAAACCAAGCAGGACAGACTGACAACGAGAGGAGACTATCCAGCTGCAAGCCACACTTGCACATAAATTATCTATTATAAACCGCATATAAAATGCACTGGTGTGAACGAGGAGCATGGGGTAGTGAGGAGCAAACTCTGTCCTTCCACCGCGCTCCTTGCAGCAGCCCTGCTGCCACCCTGGTCCCCCCCAAACTGCCGGTCAGAAAGGGGCTGCCAGTCACTCCGTGGCGCTTTGATGTGGCCACAAAGGAGCGAGTCATTTGAGACGCTTCCTGAGCGGTGGCCTGTATCAGGTCGTGAATCATCTGAACACTTCTGTTTAATCCGCTTGTGTATCTTTGAAGCCTTTTCTGCCTCACAAACAAATGATCAACTGCAACTTATTTTTAATCCATTAAAAGGTTCCAGTATATTCCCCCATAAAAACAAAACGCCAGATCTGAAACTTGGCGTCTCCGGGAGCAGTGAGTTTTCAAGTATTGATTTGGTCTCTGCTGAGCACATTCGAATATTAGCATCCATCTGTGAGTTACTTGCTAGGAAGAAATGTCAAAGGTTCAGGTTTGCCGTGATCTAATCCTAGCTATTTAAATACTGGGATCTCAAGGAAAGTAGCTGGAAGAGCGTTCCAAAATGGTTTGGACTGCAGTGTTGCTTATGGCACACTTGATCTGAGGGGGCTACGATGTCCCGTCTGGCACGTGGACAGAAATCCTGGCCGGGCAATACAGGGATGCAGCTAGACATACATGGTAGGACATCCCTCTGTGTCACAAGACTTTTATACACCTACCCTCCCATTAAGCTTCATGTGAATTAATTGCTGCTTTCCATTCCTTCTTCCACATTTTGCTCTAACTCTCTGTTTGAACAAAAACTAAATTACAAAATCCAGCTGAAACTTAATTGAAAACACCATGTTCCATCTGATCTCACATAAATTATGGTCAAAGTTGCCATTTTAAAGAACTGTTGTTGTTGTTGTTGTTGTTGTTTAATGCCAAACTATAAATCAGCTCAAACTGAGTTCAAAACAGCTCAAAATTGGGATCAGGTTTGCTCAAGAAGCTTGCAAACTGGAGCAAAAGCTTTGGGCAAAGTTAGGCTGAATACTGAGCTTGCAAGGAGCCAAGTGTGGGGTTTTGCACTGGACGTTTCCCAGGGCTGTGCTTGTAACAGAGAGACCCTGGGAGCCGGTCGATGCCCGGTGGAGGGCGAGGAGGAGCCCTCCGGCAGGGACACCCCCACCTCCGCAGGAGATGGGCGTCAGCGGCCTTGAGCCCAGGTGTCTGCACTGGGGTGAGGGCAGCACAGGTGCCTCTCGTTTCTCCTTGATGGGGCCATGAGCATGTGCCCTGTCTCGCCCCAGGAGCCTGCCTTTATCCGTGGCTGCAGCACCCTCATGCCCTTTTCCCAGGGTGTGGGAGACCAGGAGCTCGAGCACCCCAGTGCTGGGGCAGAGCCTTGAGCTGTTCAGCTCAGCTGTAGCAGCAGTGATAGAGTCCGGTGCCATCGCTGCTCCCGGTCATCGTGCTGGTGAGCATCCGCTGCAAAGCCGAAGGAGGATGGGACCGTGGGGTGCCCGAAGCAAAGCCGAGGGCAGGTGCCCAGACGTGCAGCTGCGTGGGTAAGTCAAGAGCGGCGTGCGGGGACTTGCTCCAGGCAGGGCCAGTGCTTGGTGTCCAGGGCGATGGTCTGCTCGCAGCTGCGGGAGCTCAGGGAGAGCTTGGCTCTGCCCATACGTTAGTGCATGTTCTCTCCTTGTACCTGCGCAAGAGTGGATTGGGGCTTCTTCCCTCCTCTGAGGTGCGTGCTGTTTCATTTAACCTTAAAAGAAGTCTGTCTGAGGGCTTTTTTTAAACCATACAATCTCAAATCCCTTGTAGAGTCTGCATAATGCTCATTTTTGGTTGTGTAAGTGAAGCAAGGCTGTATCTTACACTCTTTCCTGGCGCAGAGGAGATGCAAGGAAGGGCTTGTCCTCACCCTTGGGCTGGCTCCCCGTGCTGCGGAGGCTGCCGAGCCCCCGGGATCGGCCTGACACCTGCACACCGCTGTCCTGCAAGCGACGGGAGGCTGCGCTGCAGAGGTTCCCTGGTTGAAACGCAGTGAGAATAAGGCCCCTAGACATAAAATGTGTTTCTAGTGCACTGCTCTGCCATTCAGCCGTGGAGCAGCCTTTGAAAGGCTGTAAATAATACAGGAGAGATCCTGTGGGATGATTTTGTAAGAGGAATCGGAAGTGAGATTACTTAGTGACATTAGAAATGAAAACATCTCTTAACTCTTCGGTGAATAGTAGAGTTAATAGTTGTATAAAACATGTATAAATTGTCTAAGCATAGGATGCCACTGCCCTTGGGAGGTTGACTAGGTTATTTATTTTGTATTTTTTTTAATGGCTGCACATCTTTAAGACACACATGCTCAGCTGATCCTTTTTCCTTTTTGGCTGACTCTGTGCCTTCTGGAGTTGAGCATCCTCCTGTGATGTGTAAATGACGAGTGACTTCTGATGATCAAAGAGTCCTGGCTTGATAGACACGTTTCAGCTTCCTATTTGATACCCAGGCAGCATTTCATATCAGCCCTCACATCCAAATGTATCTTTTCAGAACATGCACTTACTAGATTAATTCTCTTCAGGCAACCAGTTAAATAGGAACGACTCCTCCTTTAGGCCCTGCTTCTGCCAGGCTTGTGATTGCAAGGAGCTTTGCTTGCATGAGTAACTGCAGGCGCCCATAGGGTCCCCGGGGACGGGATTCAGATGCTCGAATTTTCTTCTGAGCGTGAGCAAGACCAGGGGATTAGGATCCAGTTCCTGGGAAGAGTGCTAGTCCTGCATGTGGTGGTGTGAACAGAGCAAAAACCAGGATCTTTCACCATGTGCAAGATAGGATGGGGTAAACCCTTAGCAAATCATCCTTCCCATCCTTGTGTGTGCGGTGGTTGAACGCGGTGTGCTCACGTGCCAGCGTAGTGCCAAGGAGCTGCGCTGACTTGCGGGTACGCTGGGTGAACGGCCGTGTACGCGGGCAAAACAGCTTGTACGAACAGAGGCGTGTGTGTTCGAGCAGGCCCTGGCCTGAGCATCTCTTGTGCATGAAAAGTTAGCGTCTGCAAATCCCTGAGCCGGGCTGTCAAAGGAGACGAAAGAAGATAAGTGCTTCAAATCAAAGCTTTATTCTTGATGCAAATTCCAGGTGTGAATTGGAGCATTTTTGCTGCAGCTGGTTGGGAAACGTGCATGTATTTCACATTAGAAAGAAAAAGAAATGATTTTTTTTTTTTTAAAAAAAGGGCAATGAATATTAACATTCTACTTTGTCAAAGGAAGGCTTCAGTTTGTGGCGTGGGGGGAAATGCTATAGCCTCTTCTTTTGATACTTCCTTTTGTCCTTAGTCAAAAAAAGCAAAGCAACCACCTTCCCCCTGCCCAATCCTGAGAGCTGTTGCTGCAGAGAAAGGGAAAGTGCTCCCTGGGTGCAAAGCCATGATTTTAAAGAAAAATAGGTGTTTTTTTGGATGAGAAGGGCATTTTCTGTTGAGAGGAGAACATTATGCAGAAGCATTTGTCCAGCTTTGTTTTCCATTTGCACCCATGTGCTGGAGCATTACTGGTGTGAACTGGAGCTGGATTTAAGGGTCCCTGGTGTGGGCAAAGCATCTCTTTGCTGCTGGAAGTGCGAAGGGCTGGGGTCAGTGAGACAAGGGAATAGGAAATGTGCCCCGAAGTGGCCGAACAAGCCTGGTGTTGGGCTGGTTGGTGCCTCCGAAGAGCCCCACGGGGTCTGGGTGCAGGATGGCTGCTGCCCCAAAGCGCAAGGGGCAAAGACTGAGCGCACGGATGGTGCGGGATGGGCACCGTAGCCTCAGCGTGGGGAGGTCGGTCCCCTTTCTAAAGGACCCCCGCAACACAGCGTGTGCTTTGGAGAAACGTGCGGCTTGGTTGTGTCCCTGGTAAACCAAAGGGTGTTTCCACCCTCTCCAAGCGGGATGATGGGGCTGTGTCCTTTGTGCCTGCGGAAGAGGACACTACTTGTTGTGGTTACATGTTTGGTTGCTCCTCTCTCCATTTAATGTCCAAAACGAGGAAAATACTTGAGACCTCTGAAGTAGTAAATGACCAGTGTTGGCTCCTGATGTTGCAGGAATTGCAGGGACTTTGATCTCTCCTCTCCACCCCCTTCTACAGTGTGTTGCTTAAGATTTACCAAACATTGCATCTCTTCACATAAAAATTCACCTTTGTGTTGCTACATATAATCACTGAATAGTGATAATAACAATAAAACTCCTAGGAAATCTCCCCGTGGCAACAAGTAATTGACCCAAGAATTCTCAGCGCAAGGAATGTGGGTTTTTGTCTAATAACCACGCAGAAGTCTGGATGCATCCGCTCATTGGGGGATACGCTGCTATTGTTCTCGCCAGCCCTGATGCTTTGCCTTCACCCTTTGAGTTTTCTCAAAGGATCGAGATTATTTGGTTTCTTTGAAGAACAAAGGATACAGAATTTTTTTTTAGATGACTGGCTATTTTGATCTGCAAGGTCTGCGCGCAGTGTGAGGGAACAAACATCACTAAATCATTAAGGGGAAGAGGAAGGGTATGCATAATGGAAAGGCGCAGCACAAAGCCACCTCGTCCAGCGGTGGGCGAAGGTGCCGAGGCAGAGGCTTGGGCAGCGTTTCCAGCCCTGCCGCGGACCCGACACCCGCGCTGCTGCTCTGTGCCTCGGTTTTGCCTATCTGCGAATTGGCCAAATTACGCTTGCAGCCGAAGGACTGTGTCAGGTAAAGTTACTTAGTTAGAAATCGTCTTCAAATCCTCAGACCTTTAGTGGCATAGCAGACACGGAGTAGGACGTCTTCTTTAACTGATCCCAAAGCCCATCTTCAAATGCAGCCACAGCTTTGCTGCGAGATGTAAAACCTCATGAATGTGTCTGAAAATCCCCCCGGGCTGTCGGACCTCCCTGGCCCCAGCTGGTGCTTGCTGGGGTGGGACTGGAAAGGGCGTTCGCGGGTGCGGGTGCCTCCGAGGGGCAGAGTGACCGGGGCTGTTCGTGCCGCTGGAGCAGGGATGCCCGCGTTGGGGACCAGACGTCACCAGCATCTGCCTCGTCCCCAGCGCTGCACGACCCCGTTTCTCCTCCCGAAACCCGCAGGAGGAAGGCTTGCACTTTGCTCCTGCTTGATAGCAGGGACCGAGGTGCTTGGGTGGGAGTCAAAGCATCTAGTTTAGCATCAGCCATCCCTGGGCTCGCTGCCGCTTAGCAGAAAGGGGCTGATGTGGGTGACCCGAGGGTGCAGCCGGGCCAGGCTGGGTGAGCCCCTGCCCCGGGCTGTAGCGCTTTACCAGCAGCCCTGCTGCTCTTAGCAAACGTTTCTACGCAAAATGAAGATCCCCCTGTGAATCTGTATGTCGGTGTAACTCACAAGTGCACTTAACTGTTCAAATGTGCCTCTTCCCTTTCAAGAGATAAGAAATTATCATGTGCTCTGAGGAAACAGGATTAGCCTGCAATTAAGCAGAAATTCTTTTATTTAGCATGACAATTTTTTAAAATTTAAGAGTGACTATTACCTGCTATTATGGGCCTCACAGTATACAAATTAGCTATTGCTCTGTGTATGTGAGTGTCTATTTTTATCCTATTTGAAAAAAATTAAAAGTTAATAGTCGTTCACCCAGATGCATAAGGACAAGGCATCTTTCGCACTTCCAGCTAAACAAACAGCGTCCTGCTGAGCCGAGTCCATCGCTCTCCTACCAGCTGGGGTGCACTGGAGGATGCTTGAGCTGACTTAAAAACAGTGTCCAGGTCGGGCTCTTGGCCGTGGTCATGTACAGGATCAGTGCACAGCAAGGCCTGTCGCTGGCCGGGCTGCGGAGGCTCTGTGTGAGGGTGTCCTGGACCCGGAGGCTGTAAACTACAGAGGGCTGAAGAGTCCTGAGCTTTGGGAAAGTTTGATGTGGATCCAGGCTTTGCAGCATGATCCTTGGACGAGGCCTGGAACCACACAGGGCTCGTCCTGGTTCTGCAAAAATGTAAACACCTGGTGTGGTTTGTACAGAGGTTGGACTCTACAAGTGAGCTTGTGCCAGGCTGTGGTTGAGTTTTTGCCCTTTCTTAATAGATCTTAGGGAATGGTTTGCTCAAAACGGTGGAGGGCAAGTGAACATATTTTCTCAAATTTTGATTTGTTCTATTACCCATCAGTTTTAGATTTAGTCCTGAGTTCTGCAAACACTTAAGCACATGTTTTACTTCATACGCTTAATGGGAGTATTCACTCATAGACGGTTAAACATATGTAGAAGCGTTCACGGGACCCAAGAGTCTGCCACAAATATTCCAGGTTCAGCTTCCATTTCCCATCCCTCGCCTGAGAGCGGGTCTTGTTTCGGGAGCAAGCCAGCGCCCCAGTTAGTCGCTTTGATGCGCTAATCCCCTTCCTGCCCTTCGGACGCATCACCGTGAGCCTGTCCCCAATCTGCGATGGGGGTTTTTTCCGGTGACTTCAGGCTCCGTGCGTCTCCTCGAGATGGAGGAGCACCCCGATGCGTGGGACCACGGGAGCGGTGGTGCTCGTGGGGCCGACCAAAACCGACTTCCGAGAGCGCGCGGCAGGGGAGAGCGTCGCGTTTGCTGGAGCACCGCTGCCGCGTGCGAGAAGCCTCCGAGCATTTGCGGCCCATCCTTGCAAAATGTGCTGTGCTTGTCCGCGGCACCGCGTATCCTGGCCGCTGATACACGCGGTGCACGTGTGCCGCAGCGCGGTCTCGGGGCGGAGGGTAGGAGCTGGGGGAAGGCAGTGCTGGCTGAGACGTGAGGCCTGATTTTTTTTTTTTTTGAAGTATTTCTGCATTTTCAGGAATTTTTTCCCGAGGCAGCCCCGGCTTTGCACTGGCAATTGCATGGGGCCGATGCCGTGGGCACCGGGAGACATGGAGCAATGACCCGCGAGTGGGGCAGCTGCCCTGCTCCCAGCCGCAGGATGCCGGGGACGGGCCGTGGTGGCACTGGGTTCCTGGGGGTTCTCCGTGCTCCCCCCGGAGCCGTGCTTGGATAAGAGCATGGGCATCGTCCCCGTGCCTTGCCTTCCTGGTGGTACAGGGAAAAGCCAAAACCTACCTTGCAGAAAAGAGGCTTCCTCAATTAACAAGTGTGCTCGCAGGCTTGCCAGATGAAAGAAATGCAAAATACCGTGATAGCTGCTTTTATGATCATTAATAACAGTATAAGTTACCTGAGAGGCGCAGCGCGCGTCCCCAGCGAGGTTTGATCTCCCGTCACGCGCGGGACTGTGGAGTGGGGAAGACTCTGCCTCTTCGGGGAGTTGTTAGATGAGAAAACAGGCGGCAGCGACTTCTCCACCCCCGCTTTGGTCTATTCCCCGCACTCCTCCACTCCCGAGGATCAATATCCAAACCGGGAAATTATACTGTTAAGCTACATATTGCAATCGCACAGCAAGTAGGGTCTGCTCCCCCCCCCGACCCCCTCGGCACGTGCTGGCAGGCTCCCATGGAGCCATGTTTCTCTTGAAGCTGTTAAGAGCATCAGCCGCACGCGAGATGTGGGGTGTAAGAGCGGGACGGTCCTTCGGCAGAGCGTGTCTGACGACTTGGTGTGCATCGCTCCTTCCCCATTTGCATTACAGAAAAACAATCTTTTATTTATTTAAGTTGGAAATCCCTTTGCATCTGAACTTCAAGTATGCAGCAAACACACTTTGATCATTTTAATGCAGAAGTCACTGATTTACAATAAATATTGTGTTTTCTTTTCATACTTCTTTTTGTTCTTTGAGGAGATTAGAGCAGAGGAAGGAAATTGGAAGGAAATTTTGACCTCATTAGAATTGCCTGGCAAAAGAAATGTGCAGAACAAGGGAGATGCCGGCTTCCAAGTTGTCCCAAGCTAAGGATAGAAATTATAGCATGAGCCAATTGGTCATTAATACCTGGTGCGGTTAATTAGGACTGGGAAGAGAAGTGGCTGTGGGTGGCCTGGCCATGTGCCATGCCAGCGGGCAGCCCTGCTCCGTGCCGGACCGCGGACACCTTGTCCTGCTGGGCCAGCGCACGGGTGGGTGTCACCTGCGTTGTGTTTCGGGACATGCTGGAGTCTCCCTGGCTGGATTTGCTGGTGAATGTGATTTGGGGGAGATGAGGCATTTGCTATAAAAGTGTGGGGAGGAGAGGATCCGTCCTGAGCTGCCTCGAGCCCCTGTTGCCTTCCTGCTGCCGCTGCGAGGGGTTGCACGGGGCACGCGCTGTGCGGGGAAAGCACTGACCTCGCGGATTCGTGGCTATGGGCACCGCTAGGGTCAGCATCCAGGCCTCCGGGACCCAAACGCAGGTTTTTGCAAACAGAGCCAGCACCAGCTACTGCTCTGCAGAGCCCGGGTGACACGAGCTGTGACAGTCCTCTGCCACGGGCTGCCTGCGCTCGTCGGGTCGGGTCTGGCCGGGTGCCGTTCCCGCGAGGAGAGCGGTGCAGCGAGGAGAGCGGTGCAGCTCGGTGGGTGCTCGCTGCTTCCCTCGGCGATCATCGTGCAGCAGCAATTGCGCGTGTTTTCCGTTGTGCCATAGGGTCTGCGCTGGCACTGCCAAGCTGAAATGGGATCGGGATTAGCCCAAAAGGAGCAGAAAGGTGTCAAAAGCAGGGTATTTCTGGGAACTCGGGCACAGTACCGTCCCCAGGTTAGAGAGTGCTTTAGTGAAGAGGTTTGGCGATATGGAATAGATAGAAAGTGGGTACTTCAAAACACCCCCCGAACCCCGTTCAGCCCGTCCTGAGCACATGCAGTTCCTCCTTCCCTGCACGCCGGGTCACGCCAGGGCTCAGCAGCCTCTGCGGCGGGGCTGATCCAGGCCAACGCGGTCTCCTGCCTGCCCCATCCCGGAGGCAGCAGCTCCAGCTCACAGGTGCCAACCGCAGCTCAGGCCCCCGTTAAAAGGGGGAGTTTTCACCCCAAGCTGGTGCAGACAGAAAGCAGTTAAACAAAAGAGCAGTTTGCTTTGCCCGGAGCCTGCTCCTGCCTCCGCCCGCTGCCGCCGGCTGCTCTTTTTATTCCCATTGATCAATGCAGGCTCCTTTAGCTCCGTTCGTCTTCCTTTTTCTCCTCCTTCATCCTGCAATAAATCTATGAAATTGTATTCCTGGTCCGAACTTCCAAAAGAAAAGGGCCTGCAATAGGGTCCAATAATGTGCAGCCTGGTTACGGATACGTGCCTGGAAAGCAAGGCTAGTATTTTGGGTAGAAATTAAGATAAAAGTTGCAGCTATTGCGACAGAAAATCTTGGTCCCAAGAGAACCTCTCCCAATAGTCAGAAAGATAAATAGGTAAAGTGAGAGGATGATGCTGGGCGCAGCTGGTTGGTGAAGGATTTTTATCCATGGGAATAAATGTGAATGAAATAATAGTATATTAAATCATTATTTTAAGAAATAAAAGTAATGACCCACAAATAAACCTTGCGTAAGTTCCTCTTGGACACAAAAATCCCAAAGTTTTGCAAGAATGAAAGTGTCCATATTCATTTGCTAAACACCTAATCAAAAATGGAGCTTCTGGGTGGAGATCTAGGTTTTCAACAGAAGTGTTAAATATTTTCAGCAAGACCTGAATTATTCTTTAAAAAACAAAACAAATGTTTTGGCTAAGCTGTCCTCTCCGTTTTTTTCTGTTAAATACTTTTGTAGTATGTTTTGGAGGGAGAGGAGAAAAGGCAGCAGCTGGGGGAACGCATGAATGTGCCCTTGGGAACGTTTTCCCATATATCTGCTCGCTTGCTTACCGTGCCTGGAAGGTCTTGTACCATCGGAATAAGCTCCTAAAAGGATAAAATAGGGAGCTCTGTGATGCCCAGATAGCTGCGGGAGGGGAATAGACTTGCAAAGGTCCTTTCTGCCCTGGTCCTCAGGCGGGGGTGCGTGCCAGGTCCTGAGCCCAGCCCTCTGCCAACGGCTTGGACCGTCCTGGGTGCCACCCCGGTGTGCGGTCTGTGGCGATGCCTGGGGCAGGGAAACTGGAAAGAAGCCCTGGGGTTTATTATTATATGGGATTATAATCGGGACAGTTTAGGCTAAAAGCGATCCACCCTCAATTGCAAGCTACTGTGTTGCTTCAGATAGGGCAGAGATGCCTCCCGGGATCCCGTGCATCTCGGATGAGCAAAGCAGGGGGGTAGCGGTGGTGTAAACGCACTTTAAATCGCCCCTTATGGAAACCCCTGATCACTCGTTCTGGCCAGCTCCAGCTAGAAGGAGCCAGAGTGACACTTAAAGCTTTTTGTCTGTGCTGGGGAAGCGCGTGCTAGAGGGCACGCGAGCACCCGGAGGCCAGCGCAGCGCCTCGTGCACGCAGGGTTATTTCCCGTTTGACGGAGATGGCCTGGCCGACGGCCTCACGGCACGGTCCGTGGTGCGACCGTCCCCGTTCGTGCAGAGATGGAGCCTTGCACAAACTCGGCGCTGGCCAGTGCTGCGGCGCGGCGGGTGCTTTTGCTCGAGCAGAGATAGGGACTGGTCGCAGGGCTGGTTTCCCAAGGGTGATGCTGTGCTCAGCCACCCTCCGTCCTCGCCAGCATCGCGGCGCTTCCCTTTTCCAAAGCCGAGAGGGGAAGGGGTTTGCCGGCCTTCCCGCACCGCCCCGGGAAGGGGGGGCTCCCCTCGTGCACCCTCCTCCCGCCCGGCACTGCGTGCATCTCTGGAAAGCCTTAAAGAGGAGCACTGGTTTTCGCTTAAGCCTCATTTCCTGTCAATTTAATGGGATTTGATCGTGCAATTCCCTTCATACACAATTTGTATGGAACAAGTTTTCCTGGGCAAACTCTCCGGGTTTTGCTAGTGTCACTCCAAGTCTGGGTTCAGCTTTTACTGTAAGTGGGCTTAGAGAGCCTGTTTCCTTCGAGAACACCAACGTGCCCTGAGAAAACTCAGGCAAATCCCAAGCAAAATTTTCCAATTATCATCCAAGGACTGATTAAGTTTAGGTTTCCCATTGGCAATAAACAACTGGCAAAAAGAAAGTGATTAACAGCTTATAATTATATCTAGTTCCCTCTGAGTAAAGCGCCTTTCTTTACTGCGAGGCTTGGAAGATGAACTGTACAGTATATTGTTTGAAAGTGCATCCTCTGTTTTGGAAAATCTCCATATATTTTGTTTCCACGTTATCTGCATGCTTGTAATTAGAAAATGATGTGCCTGCTACATGACCTCCTCATAAAGAACATATTTAAAGCGAGACAATAACATTCAATTCCCTTTCTAAACCATCAAAAAGAAAATGGTTTTCAAGGCATTTCTTCCTCCTTCCCAGTTCCCTCCCTCCAGCCGCTTGGGTGGTCTCATTTGACAAGTTTTACAATAGAGGACTTTTTTCTTTTTTTTCATGGACAAACAAGTAAATGCAGGAGAAAATCTGGAACTGGAAAATAAACGCTACCCCCTCCTCCAAGGGAAAACTTGGGCTGAATATCAGCAGATTCTTCCACTGCTGCTCGCAAAGGCGTGCTGGAGGGAGACCTCCTCGCGGAGGGGAAAGCAGCTGAGCCTGCCTTTTTGCTTCTTACCTATGTTATTGCTACGCAGCCCGTGCGGTCCCTGGGTGCAGGAGGTGATGCGGCAGCGAGGACCCCGTGTACGCTGCCAGGCTTGAGGGGAGGCGAGGGAAAGCGATGGGGAGCTTGCGTGGGTACCGGCCTCCTGGGCTGCGCTCGGGTGGGGATGCGGGAGAGGGGATCGGTAAGTGATGGGGGCTCGGGCTGTCCTCGCTTCAGAGCAAGGCGAAATGCGCGGAGACAAATCTGCAGGATAAATGGAGGAGCTGTGTCTGTTTTTAGAACTGTACTGCAGAGGCAAGCTGGGCTGCTGGGTGTTTAAATGCTTCTTAGAGTGGATGGTGTAGCAGAGGAGCAGATCTGGAGAAGACACTGAAATAAGGGACAGAAAAGGGTAGCAGAACTTCTGTGAGGGTCTCATTGGAGCAGAACATTTAATATTTGAAGTGTGAGAAAATGCTATTTTGCATACATTAGGTGTGCAGATGAGGAGGATAAGTAGGCCTATAGTGCCTGTTTTTGCATCAGTGAAAATTCTGTAGCCCACAAAACCATCTGTTTCTGTAAGCGCTCATGATGCACTCGCCACATAGCTGATGAGAGCTGGGAGCCAACCCCTCGCAGCACGTGGAGGACGGGCACTGCTTTACGTGACCGTGCCGTTGCGGGTTCTGCATGAGACAGCTCGGAGGAAGTTTAGGTTGGTCTCACTGCGTCTGTAGCTTTGCAACACCCTCAGGCTTCAGAGAAACGTGAGCCTTGGTGCAGCCTGGGAGCTGCTTCCCAGCACAAGGGTCTGCGTAGGGATGAACCGGGAGATGCATCTGCGTTTGGATGCAGAACCAGTGGTGAATCTGAGCTTTCACTTGGCCCTTTCACTGCTTTAGGAAAGACCTGTAGGAAAGCCGGCTCTGCAATGCGTTGTTCCAGACAACGCCCGTTTAACGCAGCTTCCATAGGAACAATGTCCCCGTGTTGTTTCCCCAAAGGGAGTACAACAGCAGCAGTTATCTATTGTTTCTGCCTGAACAATAGGAGGTACGGGGCTGACTGTCCTCGCAGCTGCACTGGTTCAATGCCGTTGGCTTCGGCGCAGTAATTCCAGGCTGACGGCAGTGTGCGAGCGGCGGAGCACTGCTCAGCTCGCTGTTCAAACTGCTCTTGGGCTGCTTGCTGGTTTAATGGCACTGAATTACCAGAATAGCACCTTTCCCTTTGCAGGTAAAGGTTGACTCCATAGCCCTGGGCTGCATAAAAGAGGAGCACTTAGGAAGACTGAGAGAGAGGAAAAAGGGAAGAGGGAAGCAAAGCCATGTCTCAACACAGCGCAGATGCAGTGAGAGAATAAAGGAAAAAATAGCGTGTATATATAGATTATATATACACAATAAAATGGATCCACCACTGGAAATACAAATCCCATCTGTCTTTGAACTACAGCTAGATTCCTTGAACTACGAACCTGGTTCATAGGAGAGCAAATGAGCAGCAGTTCTCAGCACCATTTTGGGAGAATGCAGAATTATGTTCCTGTAATTAGCTGCATTATACTTGAGAAAACCACTATCAGGGCATTCACAGAAAGATGGAAGTTCCCAGCATTTTTTAACTGGGCTTGTTTAGAAGCTGCAATTAAGGTTAGAGCCTTGGGGAGAAAGTGTGCTATGGGGTTGGTTTTGGTGATGAGCAAAAACCAGGA
Organism: Dromaius novaehollandiae; assembly: GCF_036370855.1. Taxonomy (NCBI): domain Eukaryota; kingdom Metazoa; phylum Chordata; class Aves; order Casuariiformes; family Dromaiidae; genus Dromaius; species Dromaius novaehollandiae. Next base: position 13,633,774 of record NC_088115.1, on the reverse strand, counting down.
GCGTGACCCTTTTGCATCACTGCCAGCCTAAAGAGGCCTTAATGGACATTGAGATTTTACCCTCATGATAGCGAGTGTCAAAACTGGAACGTGTTTGCCACCCTCCTGCTGCCTTTTCTGCCTGTTCAGCTCAGCCACCCAACGTGGACAGCGTGCATGTGCCATGCCCCGGGCAGGAGTGCTCCTTGGATGGGGATGCACAAGCAATAAGGCGTTTGATCCCTCTTTTCTTAATGAGTTCTTTAATTGGCTGGTGTGTCTTTGCAGAAGGAGCTGGGCAGAGCAGGTCTCGCAGGACCGGCTTTGTGCCTGGGGAATTGCCTGCGTTGCTGTGCCAAGAGGGCGCAGGTGCAAAGCGAGGGAGCAGGGGAAACGTGTGTGTCGATGACAGCTCGGTGGCTGCAACGTGCTCCCGGCGAAGGTGCATCCGTGCAGCTGGTGCATGCTACGGGGGTGGCTGCCAGCGAGTCTTTCAAACAGGTGAGCCGCAGCCTTACCTAAGAGCCCATGAAATAATAATCAAAATTATCACGAGGCTATAAAATGAGCTTAGTAGTACAAACACTATTGTCATGAGCCTGCTTGCAGGAATGGCTCAGGAAATGGATGATCTGAAACCGGTTCTGGAGAAGAATCGTGTCCAGCTGTGGGTGGTGAGAGCCTGGGACCAGGAGCTGCTCACTCAGGACAACTGTCCCAGGCCTGAAGTGCCCAGCCACGCTTGCTTATGTGACATGAATTTCAAATACAATCTACTCTTCTTGCTAAGGGTCTTCAGTAGTTAGTCATACCTAAGTTGCTGGGGAAACAGATCAAACATTGCTATAAAAAATGGAAATCAAAAAAGTGCCTTTTTGAAGCAGTATTTGTGTACTGTATACATCTATCTGGGCTTGACACTGAAATGACAGCAGGGAGAAATGTAAATATTTAAAGCTTAAGCTAGCCTCAGCATTTCCATTTAGGTTATTGCTTTATGTTGGCTCTGGCATGTTAGCTTTGCTGCAAATGAGGTTTGAGATCTTCATCTGGTCCCAATGGACAAAAGTTTTCTTAAAGAAAACAAAACAGAGGGACTTGTAGCTCGAGCAGTGGTTGCAAAGCTGTCGGAGTTGCACATGAAGTCAGAAAAGGAAAAAGCAGTTCTGAACCTAATTGATTTTATCTTCTAACATACAAATTGGACCATAATTTTCATGCCATTAAGTCAGTCTGTTGCTTTTGGACTTCCAACTGTTTGTTTATTTTTCATCCAGCTTTTCTCCCCCCGCCTGCCTCCATTGCTTATCGAGCAATGGGAGCCAGTCTGCCAACTTCAGCATCAAATGTGTGCCTAAATTCTGGGTTCCCCGTGGGACATCCCCCTTCAAGCATGTCTCTAGGGTCCATGTGTGATCAGTGGAGAGCGATAAGGGCTGTTGAAGTCTTTGGGGGGCAACACTTGGGTGTCCAAAAGTGGGATGTGGGATTTCCCCTTGGGGGCCCACAAAACGTCCACCTCTCCCCACCAGCCGCGCAGGGAGCTCGGGCGAGGACTGGGTCGTCTGCATGGTTAGGCTGAGCGGGTCTTGGTCTCGGTTTGCCTGCTGGACAGGAACAGCACAAGATTTTCTTCTTGGAGTCTTTGCTGCCTTCCCTCCTTGCCGAGTGGCATCTTGTAACCTTCTTCATCAGCAACATCTTGGAAATATATTTTCCAGACTTTCTGGGTCTTGGAAAGGCAAGATCATCAGGGATCCAACGTCTGCTGCAGAGAAGAAACAAGAGACTCTCCTGGCAAGCCAGCTCTGCCCGGGAGAGGCTGCTGATGCCTGCTAGCGCGCCTGGGGACGCGGTCTCGAAGATCCAACCCCCAGCCAGCAGCGAGAGCGCGATGCTGTGCACCAGCCTGCCCCAAAGCCCTCTGGTGTCAAGGAGAGCCTTCCCTTCACTTCGGCTGGCTTTAGATAAGGCCCAGGTCCCCAGCAATAGGCACCTTGCTACCTCAGATGGTACCAGCGTGCCCTGGATCTCTCAAGTGTGCCCTGCGCTTAAATCCTAAGGAAGCAGAAGCTGGGCATTTGGAAGACTATACATTAGCTATAAAGCACTGCAAAACAACAAGTGGTATCTCCTTTCCATAGCAGTTCTTGTGCTAGTGCTGATAGCACGGTGGTCTGCCTCAGAGGTGCATGATCGCTAGAGCAATTCCTGCATATTTATGGCCAGATTGTGCTCCATATAAATCCCTGGTGGTCCTCATGACAACATGGCATGTTTAATTTTTCCAGCTATATGTGAAGCTATTCAGTGTTTGGAGAGGGGAGAAGGCAGGTTGCATGTTAGGGGCTGTACGCAAAAGGGCCTCCAAGGAGTGAGGCACCATGAAGTCACGTTGCCTCCTGCTCAAATGTAGCCTACTTGAGATTTTAAATGGTCTTCTTAAATATATGGCAGACCTAAAAAACAGTTTTCCTCTCAGCCATCTTCAGGACTTTGAGCTCTTTGCTCTCCTCCTGGATGAAAAGCACTGTGCAGAGGTGAATTGGTGGAGCATATTCATCCTAACAACCCTGTTAGTTTGAGATACCATCATTCTTCTCATGGTCTTCAGTGGAATCAAAATGATGCGGTAGTTTTATTTATGCATAGGGCAGATTTTGAGTGACAGATCAAATGACCAGATTTTAGTGTGATTTATGAAAATTAGTTAACTGGGCTGGAGAAATCAAGAATCCCCATGGAGTTTGCGGAGTAAAACTTGCTTCAGATGGTTCGTAAACAAAGGGATGTGTTGCTAGGATTGCTAAGTTCAATAGATTTTGCTTTTGCAACCCACTGTTGCAGTTCTACTTTTTCACTTTCTGTCTGGGAGATATTTAGTTGCCTCTGTTTCATGGTTTCCTTCTGATTTTTCTTTTATTTTTATTGTTTTCAGCAGTCCTAACAGCAGGACTTGCATCTGCAGGCTGTTCCAGAAGACAGGAAAAAAATCAGATGATAAATAGCAAAAGAATCAAGTGAATATTAGCAAAAGATGTGTGTTGGGGGAGGCTGGCGGGACTGGGAGCATCTGAAGGCAGCCCGGGCCACGCGCATGCGATCTGCGTGCACGTGGCAGCGGGGAGATAAGTGCTCAAAGAGCACGAAGCTGCAGCAAGTGGGATGGTACACAGTTTTCTTTCAGACGTGCCCTTAGGCACAGTTAAGCTTCTATATCAAGATGTCTTGGCGTATACCCCAGTGCCATGGGGTTCCTCAGTGACTCTTGATATTTGTTCTTCGTCTAACGTTGCACAACCGACCAGGACTCCTTGATCTTGCCTTGTTTGGATTCTTTCATGAATTACATCCATGTGTCCAAGGCACTGAGCCCTTTCACATAATTGGGCAATGTTTGTGTTAAGATCAACAGCTCTTTCCTAAATGAGTGCGCGCCGTTGTTTCTTCCAGTCCCAGAAGTGCCAGGGTTGAGTACGGGACTTTGGATCCAGGCACGTGACGGCAAGTCTGGGACATAGGGCTACGGGATAATATTTGCTCCTTGTGTTTTTTGCTTCAGACAGGATTCTCGGTAGTGCTCGACATAAGGCTATGCCTGAAAGACTTGTGGAAACCGCCTGGAGTGCAGGATTCGGTAGCCTGCCTGTTAAGTGAGGTTTCTTGCCAAAACACACTACCCTAAGAGCTCTGCACTGTCAGTCTGTTCTCAGGAAAGGTTAAAGGCAGGCGATGCATGCGAGCTAACAGCCCCTCTTGTATGAGACAGAGGGACTGATGGCCAAAGATGCACGGGGAAGGCTCTTTCCATCCTTTGTGGCGTGTGTATTTGAGTGATGCACTAAGATTTGTGCAACTGGAAATATCACTGAAACCATATTCCAGTGAAATTCTGATTTTGTGACTGTTCCCAGAGGTGGTATCTCAGGAGGTTAGAAATTGCTGCTGGTGTTGGCCGGGATGTTATCGCCGTGGGTTTGTGCTGCTGTCTGCATGCACAGGCATGGGACGGATCTGCGGCATGTCGTAAGGGAACTGGGTTTTAGTATGGCTTGTCTTGAGAATGGTGCTTTTACTCTGATTCGGTTTTCATCCTTTCTCCTACTGCATGTCTGATTTATCAGAGTGGCTTAACATGTGTTTCCCTGCCCCCTTTCTCCTTCCCTCTCTTAGCTGAAATTCGTAAACAAATCGCCACTCTTTCATGGGAAGTGAAAGAAAAAAGGCTGAGGTTCTTGTAGGCGCAGTGTAATGGAGATAAGTGAAACAGCTATTAATGATTGCTCTCTGCATGCCCAGGCAGCAAATTTGATTTCTTAGTAATTCCAGCTATGGTGATGCGCAGTGGTGGCATAGTCTGCAGCTTCACTTTTTCTGGAATCAGCCTAAAACCATGTGTCGCTTTCACTGGGCTGCTGAAGTAACAGCAGGATCAGACCCTCACTGGCTTAATGAACAACAGCTATTGGCCTGGATTTCCAAATGTGATTTTGGTTGCTTAGGTTTGGGGCTCTGGTTGTCAGGGAGGACACTCAAAACTTGCTGAAAGTCAGGGCTCTGACATTTGCATGGGCAAAAATGGAGGCATTTAAAATTAAGTCCCGTCTGAAAATTATAGCCAAAATTATAGTTTAGTTAGCCCAGCTCGTGTTGAGACACGAAAATGCCAGAAGTTTTGATCGAATGGAGCCCAACCTGTCTGTGGAATTAGAGATGCTTTTGGGCAGAGGGTGAGTGCAGATAAAAGCAGCTTTCTGCACCGTTCACACCCATGTTGCCCCTTTCTTCATCGGACATTGCTACCCGCGGAGGTGACTTGTATCTGCGGCCAGGGAACATGGTGGCCTCTGTCTTCTATAAGCACTGGCCTTCCCTTGCACGGGACCGGGAGTGTGGACTGCCGTGAGAGGTGGTAGCGAGGTTGGGAGGTGCCTCTCCCACAAGCACCACCCCAAAGCTGCTGTAGCAGAGTTGGAGCTTGGACCTGGGTGGCTGTAGGTCCCTGGAGAGGGCTGGTGCGTCTACACGCAACGGGTGCGGACTGCCTTCGTTATGTACCGTGGCATGCCCAAGAACCACAGTTCCTCCATGTCCAGCAGCTCAGTGGAAAAAGCAAGCAAAAAAACCCCTAAACCCCACTTTTTGTATTCATAGCAACTGGATTCTGTTCCTTCTCCACTAAGGAGGCACTATCAGAGCTAGCTAGTGCTAATTGGTGGGAGGGAGGCAAGGGGAAAGGGCATAAAACACAGGAAAAAGGCGGGGGGGAAGCATAGATCCCAGTGACTAAGTTTGATACCAGCAAACTTGGATGGAAATAAGTCTTGCAGACCACAGAAACATGCCCCTTGCTGTGGGAGTGCAAAGCGAAAGCAGAGATACGATAAGGCTGGTTAAGTCAATGCAGTTGGTGCAACGAACCCGGGGACGTTTAACTGGATGGGCTGTGTTGCAGAAGTTTCCTTCTGTGGGAAAAATCAATAGCTGGAATGGGTTGCTCTTTTTGCCACAGCAAACCTATACTTAAGCGTGATTAAAATGCTTTCGGCAAAGGAAATACCCTGCAGTTTAAGCCAAACATGGGGACATCCTTTCTCCCTCTGATTGATGTTATGGTGGTTTATGCGGCGTACTATATTCTGAACCAGACTCAAGTCAATTAGGCACCGTTTCAAAGCATTTTCTCATGCAGCCCAAGGTTTTGCTTGAGCCAGCTCGAAATCTGAAAGTTGGGGAAAGGATAGCAGGAGCGAAGGCTGCGAGGAGGCGCAGCCGGGTCGGAGGCAGCCGGTGCTGCAGGATTCCCCGCTTCGGGGATCAAGCTGCCTTTTTCAAGTTGGGAGATTTAATGGCCTTTTTGCCGAGATTAAGTGTAGTGTTGGTTTGATATCTGATATGAGCTCTATCAGGAAAGTATATCCTACCTTTGCAGAGGGATGAGATGATCTAGCTATAAAATGATCAGATCCTCAGTTCTTTCCCATCCCTAGACCGGGTGGGATTTCTGCCCCAGAGACACGGTATAAAACACCTTTACACCCAGCCTTTGACTGTTTGAAGCTTTCAGACAATCGCAGTGTGGGAAAGGACGGTGCTTACAAACCTGTCGCCCTTTCAGTCCTGAAATACCGTTCCCTGTGATGGGAGAGAGCACTAACATGTGAGAGCACCATCACACGGCAGCCAGCAAAGGAAAGAACAGGGTGACCTTATAAAATCAGCGCTGAAAAAAACCCCAATTATAGGGTTAAATGCCACTGAAGTAATGATTCTCCTGGTTTATCTCACTCGTGATACACTGCATTTTAAACCCAGCCATTGGGGACATGTGAAATGGTACTTAAATTATCAGTGGCAGGTTCCCCGGCACGACGGGCGCGTTTCCACGTATTCCAAAACGCCGCCGCGGAGCCTGGACAGGCAGCGAGCTTAATTCCTCCCTTTGTAGTAGGAGATCTTTGAAACTCCTATTTGATCGTTTCCCCAGATTAGGACGATTCTGGGCCGCTTTGGAGAAATGTGCTCCCCTCCCCGAGCGATAAGGCATCTGTAAACACGCGCCGAAGCTCTTTACAGCACCTCCTCGGTGCGCCGCTTTGAAGCCGAGCTGCACGGAGACCTCTGCACCGGCTGAAAATATCTTGCAAACTGATAAAGAAGTGCAGGTACAGCTGAAATCCACTGTGTAATAAGGATTAGGGAGCCCAAGGAGGTTTGTCTGGATTGAAGGTTGAGCTGAAACGTATGAGGTTTGGAGTCAATCAGAATTAAACTGAACTTGGACTCATCAGGTGCTGCAAGGCCCCCGCTGCCCTGTTCCCCCCCCCCCCCCCCCCCAGAGTAAATAAATACTTGGAGCTCATCGTTTTTTAGAAAAGCGGTTTAATTCCCCCGCCAGGGCAGGTTCTTGTTAAATATACTGTGCTTCAGTTGAATTCTCGACTTTCCCGGCCGCCCCTCTGTATCTCTGCCCGTGTGCTGGGCCGTGCTGATCTCGGCTATGTGGGCAATCGCTGCACCAAATACAGCCTGAAAGGATCCCGTTTGATCTGCTGATGATACTGGAGCATATATTCTGACTAATTGTATCCATGGAAATCAAGTGCACTTTAACTAATGAAAAAAAAGGATAACATGGTCAAAGCTTATTTGAAGAAATGACATGTTTAAAAACCTGACATGACTTAAAACAGAATCATATAAGTTCCTTTGCTAAAACACTTTCAGGATATATTAGGTATAACAATAGTTTTCTACATGAAAATGGCTTTGAAATCTTAAAAGAAAAGTATTTTAAAAGAAAAGAATTTTTGTGGTGCATTAAATTGGACGTGAATATGACAGATTTCAAAGACTGTCAAAATAACGAATTTACATCATAAATGCACAGGCTCCCTTTTTAAAGGCCTCTTCAGCAACTCAGGAAGGCGTTTAATGGTGAGCAAGTTCAAAGTGTCATGGACTCCCACTGCTATGAAAAGGAGGCAATACCCACTATACTCTCTGTGTTTCAGATAATGTATCTGTCTCTTTTCAAGTTAATAAACTGCACTCCTGTCAAATTGCAGATAAATGAAAGCGACCAAGACATTGTTTTCCCCACATATTGCTAAGAAAGATATCTCCCAATATTTCTAAACGACCAGTATGCTAAAAAGAACTTGAAATGAATCCACCCTGCAGTTATTTTACAGCATCAAAGACAATGAAATTTCCAGAGGCACTTTCTGAAGTTTTAAATGCTTTATTTCTGATAGCTGCTCATTAAGAAGCCTCGAAAGCTTTTTATTGTTTCAAAGGCAGTCATCTAAATTTTTAATCATTCACTAGTGCTATATGGTCATGATGTTACTCCCTAGCTTTAAAAACCCTTTTTTATTTTCTAAACACTAACGTCAACATAATGTTCCCCTGAATAATTGTTAGGTACGGCCTTGCTCAAAGAGCAGCTGAGAGAGGGAGAGGAAAAGGGAGAGGGTTTTTCCAGCTCCTTTTTGCAGGAAAGAAAAACACGACGTTTCCAGAAATTAAAATCCAGGGCCAACAGTTTGCAGAGCCGGCCACTGATTTGAAGCCTTGGTCTTCTGGCATGGCTTGAGCTCCGTTTTTTTTATAGTAGTGGAAGTTTGTGGTGGGTGTTTTTAGCTACCAAGGATGCTCTGTGACCTGGGAGCATCCTTAGGGATTAAGGAGGATTTAGGGAGGTTTGCTCTGCTGCCCCGGTCGCGCTCCCTCCCGCCGCGGAGCGATGCACGGAGGTGCTGTCTCCGTCCCGGTGACCCCGTCCAGCCCGCCCTGGCTTGGCAGGGTGACGGCACTCCTCCTGCACCTGCCTCGGGCTTCGCTCCGCTCCTGGAGCGAAGGATGAGACCGCAGTTTATTTACTCCACGGGCTCGTGTTAAATTTCTCCCTCTGGACGCCACAATCCAGCCTCTCCCCTCTTCAGGGACTGAGAGTTTTCCATTCCCGGGATCTAAGCGCTGGGCTGAACCCGTGCTACAGCTCAAGCCTCTTCCCTTTCTTGTGCTTATATTAAAGTAGGCTCAGTTCACTGATAAGCAGCAATGAAAGCTGGGGACAGATCTCGTCTGCGCCGCCCTAGCAAGAGTGCAGGTCCCTCTGAACGTGTGTGTTTGTCGCTTCCACCTTCCAGTTTTCAGTTAGGTAAAAGCAAAAGAAAGAAAAATACCAAGCTCAGGGAAATGCAGCAACGGCCCGTGCGTTGCACAGCGCTGGGACGTCGCCCACCAGAGATCGCGGGAGGGGGATAACCGCTGGCTCCTGCTAAGGTAATGCTTTGCCCTCCTCTAGTGGTACTTTTGATCTGAGACTCTCAGAGCAATTGCAAAGTTAATACGTTGACTTTCTGATGTCTCCTGTAGCCGTTGCCCCCCTTGCACGGCTGAGGCAACCGAAGTGTGCTTTGGGCAAGGGCTCCTTGCAACCCCGGGGGTAGGCACCCACTTTAACCATCACCTCTTATCTTGTCTCCTGTGTGACGGATACGTAACCCAAGTCTTCAAAGAGTCATCTTTTTTTTTATGCTGAATGCATAATTGTTGACTAGATCTCGTTAGCTTTATACTGTGTTTGCAAGCTTATGCCTGCAATAGGTGTAAGCTGGTGTCTTCATCCCTCTGCTCCCACTGCATTTGGGGAAGGGGGTTTCAAGGGCACTGAGCGAGGCTTTCCGGCTTTTCCTTATCACAACGCCAAAACTTCCTTCCCCTTTTTTGCCTCGGACACAGGGTGTCTGTCAACTGATCTAATCACAAGGGGTGGGAAAAAAGCAATTTGCCTGAGTGCAGAAGTTTTGAAATGCGAATAGTTTGAAAGGCGCGTTGCCTGCTGAGACGGAGCCGAGAGCCGTCGGCCTGCGGGCTGCCCCCCGGACCGGCGCTCGTCCTCGGGCGGGGGGGGGGCAGGACGCTGGCTTGACAGGGAAGCGAGAGGGATGCTGCTGGTCACAATTAACTAGTGATATCATGGGAACAATAAAATGGAGCAGTTGCTCTGCTTGTACCGAAGACCTGGGAAAAGACGAGTTGCCAGCCGCCGCTGTCTGATGCGGAGCGGGAGCTGGCTGGTGACCCAGCTTCGGGGAGGGGAACCAGCGTGGGATCGATGGTGGGGCTTTGCCTGCCTGGGAAGAGCCACAGGGTCTGCTCCCAGCCTCTTTGCGTGGTGCCAGGCTCTCCAGGTGGTGCAAGCCTTGCTTAAGTATCTGTGCTAAGACCGTGTCCTGGGATCTCCGTGTGTTTTCTTGGCCAGCCAGAGCCCAGATTGCTTTCATCATCTGCTTTAAATATTGCTCTGCCTGGTGTAGTCGCGGCTGTAACTCCAGCAAGGTGGCACGCACCCGAGCCGGGCATCTGCCCACCCCGTGGGTTCCTCCCGGAGACCTGCACAAACTGCTGCTGACGCTTGGCGCTGGTCCTTTCCCGTTCCTTGAGGAGCCTTTCCAACAGTCCGGTCTTAACTTCTGGGCCCTTGTTGAGGTTATGCTCTGCTCCTAGCAGTCGGTGTTCCTGATTCTGGTCCTGGAAGCATCAGATAGAAAGCTGGGCAAAGAAGTGATATGCTTACCTGGTATTTAATGGGGCTTGTTGTGCACCCCGAAAGTCATCAGTATGTTGGGCAGAATCTGGTAGCAACAAAGCCCAGAACAGACAAACCATGAATACAGAACTCACAGTTAACGTTACATATACTCAGAAGTCCTGATGAAACCCAAAGGTAGCATGATAGGGTAAGAAATGCATGTTAGAAAAGTAGACTGTGTCCTCTGTGAAGAATATAGCATCCATCTGTCTGCAACCGTGTTGTCAATGTGGTACGTGCGTGCGAGACCTGACCTCGGAGCCGGCAGCGAGGCTCCCACCGGGTCGGGCCGGCGGCGCGTGTGGTCCCTCAGCACTGGGGAGGAGCTGCTTGCCTTGGCTCCCCATGCGCTGGATACCAGCAGGGCCTCGGGTCTTGGGAAGCCTCCGGATCATCTTTCCAAATCTTACATTTGCAGAACACACTTTTCCTGGGATGATAAAAGACTAATTACAGCTATGCAGAATCATGTCTGAAAATAACTCCCCTGTGTGTCTAGGATGACCAAAGAAAACAAATGAGATGAATAAATCATAAACTTTGCAGAACACACATTTTGCCAGAGACAAAATAGATTCAACTGTAATATGCTGTGTTCTGAGCTAAATTTAGAACTCGATTTTGGACAGATTTCCAAATATTGACATGCAGGGTCTCAGGCCCTTGCAATAATTGCAAACATCCTGCATTCCTGGCTATTTTCACGCCCTGATCCATGCTCTGTTACCTTTCCAGGGAGAGTTTAGACCTGGCCCTTTATGCAGAAAGAGCCAAGAGCTTTGAGAAGAAAGAGCCAAGAGAATAATTAGAAGCTGATACTTTTATATAATGCTAACAGATCATCTAGCCTATCTTTGAAACATAAAAGGGGATGGAATAAGACCCAGCTCTTGCATTTGGGCAGTTCTTTCCTGCTGGTAACCTCACCATGCAGCACTGCATTTAATAGGGATCGTCCCATTCAAGGTGTAAGTGTCGTCACAGGCGTTGGCTTTCCCAGACTCCGGAGCCCCTGCACGTGGAGGGAGGGTCCCGGACCTCCTCCGTTTCCTTGCTGCCTTTCCTTTCACCCTGCGCTTGGGATTAGCTGGTGTTGGAGGCAGTGATGAGCGGCTGTAAACTCGGCACAGGCTGCCGGGGGAGGCTGGGCTGTGTATCTGCGTTTTGCACGGGGCCTCTCTTTCTGCTGGCACTTCAGAACTTGAGGTCCTTCAAAACCAGATTCCAGGATGGCCTCTTAGGGCCTGGCTTGGATTTCAAGCCAGCGCTCTGAGCAGCGCCCTGGATGCAAGAAGCATCCCACCAGCCAGTAGGGAAGCCAAAAGGAGAGCGTTTCTACTTGTTTTTTCTGGCCCGGTGTCCTGGGGTGAGGGAGAGGTTCCCCGTGAGTCCCCGTCCCACCGCGCCGCCTCCAGCCCCGAGTGCTGCGTAGCCCTGCTCCCAGCCAGGTGTGCGGGAGCCGTTTCCATACGGCACGGCAAGTCACGGGCGAGCGCCTTTGGTGCATTGAGTTTGCAGGCTTTTGGAGCCCTCGGAGTAAGCGTAGCTGCGTTAACTGCAGCTGAACACCTCGAGTTAGGCCAGCGCGCGTGCAGAATGGGCCCCTGCTCACGTGCAAGATGCAAGCGCCTACCCGCAGGCTGCTGGCTCCCCGGTACGCTGCGTGCTGTGTTGCCGTGTCGTAATTACCAGCCTGGGTCCTAACGGCTATAAAGCTGTCCTCGGGCGGCTGTGATGGATGATGTTGTGTCGCTGGAGTGGCCTGTTCTGGGTGAGCGTTGGGTTCCTGGCATGTTCCTTGACGTGCTCCTCTGCTCCGCCGCTGCTTCGGGCAGCCGCAATTCCCCACTGCTTTCACTTCCCAGGCAAACCGGTTGCTCTGAGGCGGCAGCTCATGCTTTTCAATGCTGATGTCTTTTAAAAAACAAACAAACAAAAAAAGAGCTGAACTTGTTCCTTAAAGCAGAGCTTTTACCAGTATGATTCATCTAGCAGAGAAAATGCAGCTTTAGATAGTTATAGGGAATTGCACCTTTATTCATTATTTTGAATTTGTACATGGTTTTGTATTTCTTCTCTCCGGTTATTCCCAAAGAGTTAAACTTCTTAGTTTCATCAATGTTGGCAAATTAACTCTGTCATATGGTATCATTTCTCTTTCCTTGTGAATAGCTTAGATGATTAACTAACAAAATACCTAAAATACTTGATCTGAAATTTGCTTTGGGGGAACGTTCAGGGGTTTGAGCTCCAGCCGTCGTTACCGGAGCGCCTGCCCGCTGCGGAGCCTGCGCATTCCTGCAGCCCACAAGCACGAGCACTTTGCCTGTTATCGCGCGGATCCATTTGAAAATTCAGAGGAATGCTTGCAGCGCGTTTCCACTGCTGTTTGCTCCTCTCTGAAGCGTGCGTGTGGAGGGTGGGATCCCTCTCACTTAACTGAGATGGAACCTGACTTTTAGCTAAAATGAGACATCTCTGCTCCCTCTGCCATCGATGGACAGAGATTAGCAGCCCCAGAGGGAGCTTCCTTCAGCCCTTAGACTGATGTCCAAGGGGAGGGCGAGGAAATGCCCCGTGGAGGTGTCCTCCTCCCTCCAGTGACTACAGAAGCTGCCCAGGGGACCGGCTGAGACCGCACACCTCACTTCTACGTGGCGAGATGGATCCTAGATGCTGGCGCACATTTTTAGAGGTGTTTATGTGCCTAAACGTTCAGAGGGCGCCTCGCAGGATTTACAGAGAGGTCCTTCATTCCCACCACAATGAAAGGGATTTAGTTTAGATAAGGCGGACATCTGGGAAATCTGATGTCTCGCGTATTCACCTAAACACTTCAGAAAAATGTGTGCCTGAACGTTGTGTCAATGTGAAGTCAGATTTGGCTGACAGGAGTTTAACATGTTTGATCCTAATGTGACCCTCAGGAAATAACCGACTTTTTCCAAAAATAAATGCTTTATTCAGAAGAATGGAAAATATAGCCCTTCCCCCTGCTTTTCCCGTGTGATGCATTCCTTCTTAGTAAGGTCTTGACTACAAGATCCCGACTTGCATTGAACTGATCCCTCCCCTCCAAACAGTCCCATCAGTCTTGGGAGAGGAGGGAGAAAACAAACAACCTCTCCTTGCACGCTCAGGTCTAGACATCTCTTCTTGAGCTGTAATTTGTGGCTGTCTGATCGCTTCATAGTTGTAGCACCAATTTCCTCGCCCCTCCTGAACTCGTGCCCTCTCCGCCCGGGCCTGGAGAGGGGCCTCTGCTTGCTGCCCTTCTGGGCTGCTTTCTCGAACGCTGCTCCTTCTTCGGACCTGGAATGGGAATAAATCGTCGGCAACCTGACAAACCTATATGAAGTTCAGGCATGGCAAAGCCAAATGCAATGGCTAGATGCAGGTCGTCTTTCTTTCCTTCGTGGTTTTCATGTCTCTGTTTACGCTTGTGAAAGCTGTGCTGCATCAGCAGGTGTGTGTGTTTGGATCCAGCTGTGCTCTTTTTGCAAGATGGTAACTAGTCACATCTGGTTCCCCTTGATTGCAGTGCTGAGAAATCACCTTGTTCTCATTTTGAAGCAGCAAAGATGGCAGAAGGTCCCTTTATTCACCATAATCAATTCTAGTTGGAGAGTCCTTTAAACTTGCACACAAAAGAATAGCAAGATCCAGTAAGCTGGAGCTACCAAAGGTCAGACCAGAAATAAGACAAAAAGGTTTTGTACAGAGCATACTTAATCATCACAGCATCCTTTTCAGATGCATAGCAGATTTTCTGTCGCTTAGACTCTTTAAATAATGGCTGAATATTTTTCAAAACTAGATTCTAGACCAGCAGTAAGTTATTGGGCAAAGTGCAAGAGTCATTGCAAGAAATTCGTAGCAAATTCCAGGGAAACACAGCAGAGGTGGTCTGTACTCTTGTTAAACACCACTGCCTGTCCGCAGGATCCCACCCCTGGTGAATCAACCTCGGGGCCTCATGTTCCAACCCAGGGGCTGACGTTCCCCTCTGCGAGGCGGCTCAGAGCCTGGTGGTCCCAGCGCAGGAGCACGGACTCCACAGGACGAATCCTCGCCAGGCTGCCAGCCGCGTGTCGGAGGCTTTCGCCTTTCTTCCCTGCCACGGGATTTGGCAGCACCCTTTTCCCACCTCCTGACTTAATCCTGGGAGAGAGCATCGCTCTTGCCTTCGGCTCCCCCAGCCACACGCTGGAGCAGAACAAACGGCTCCTCGCTCCCACGCTGGGATGTAGCAACTGAGCTGCTGTGGCGGTCGTTTTCTTAAAAAATTGTGGAGGACTTGGGCTGAAGCAACTCCACGCTTTCTGCATTTGACTGACCACATCTGCAGGAGAAGTCACTTCAAACTGAAGTTCAAAGTTACAGGGTGTTGGTTATCCAGACCTGATCGTTTGTGTAGCAGACTTGAGCCCAGTTTTAGTTACCCAAAATCCACCTAAGCCCCTGAGCTACGGGTTATGTATTAGCTAGGCACCTCTGAGGGCCTCGAGTGAGCTGGTAGGAAATGCTAGACCTCGGGGCTTAAAATAAACACGAGGCCGTTGGACTCTGGCCTTAGAGCACTGCAAGCAGAGAGCGGTGTGGCCCGGTGACGGGGACCAAGGAGACAGGAGGCACCACGGGGATGGGAGCGGGGTGGAGCGGAGAAACATGCTGCTGTTTCTGATCTGGGCTCGGCCTAAGTTACTAACTCAATTTGTAACTTGGGCCAGCTCTCTCCCTCTGCAGCTCTGGGCTTTTTTCTTTGCTTTGCTTCTTGCAAAAGAAAAAGAAAAGAAAAAATGCTGGAACATCCTCACTGGAAAACCAGACGCTGCATCTCGCAGCTCAGGTTTTTCTGGTAAATAAATTTCAAAAAGAAATCAAACTAAACAAAGCTGCTAACTAACCTAGCCCACTGCTGAAGTATTTTGTTGGGTTTTCAAACGTCTTTGTGATGATTCTGTTCTTTCCCTGTTTTCCCAGTGCCATGCTGAAACATTACAGGACTTGAAAGCCCGAAAGTCATGGAAGGGGGTAGAGGGAGGAGGAGAATACAAAGCAAGTTGTACAGATGGCTACTGGGGGGAGTGAGGGTTTTTTTTCATAAGCCCCAGTAACCACATGAAAGCTCTTGAAAAAATAACAAAACCATCTTCTCCATAGCAGTTCTGGTAGTGCAGGTAGTAAAGGCTGGTACTAATTACGTGATCGAGCTTATTGCTACAGGTGGAAGCGTGTCAGATGCTGAAGCACCCGGGTGGCCGGTCACACTGGTTCCCACCAGGCTGGTGGGACACCTTGTCAACCCGGGTGCTGCTCCCCGCCTCCCGGGAGATGCAGAGCAGGCTTCTGGAAGACGCTGCCCTGAGCTCTCCGGAGCAGCCCGGTATGGCTTTCTGGAGCCACCTGCATCCAAACATGTGCAGGCATGCCTGTGTTTATGTAAACCAAACCCGTTGGAAGAAGAAATCGTTGCGTGACACAAACAACAGGCCTTTCAGAAGCCAGCACGGTGGGTGCTCCAATTAATGGTGCCACGATGATCTCTGTTGCTCATGGGTTCATTACAAAAGACAGACAGACATCTGCAGGGGTCTTAAAATAATGACTCCTTTTATCTGGTGATTGGCAGAGGTAGGGTGACAAGTGTGTGCTGCTTAGCATAAACTGACTTTTTCTTCTCTTTTTTGGATACCAACAGAAAACATAATGCGGGCATTCGAAAATAGCAACTGTGGAGGAATAACAAGGCTGTAGCAATCCTTTGCTTCACCAACCTAGCGTTAGTCATCGTATTTGCAAAGCGCTCACCCTTAGGCTTGAAAAGTAAGCAAGCCTTCTGGTCTCCACTGCTCTGGAAAGCTATTTGTGCTTTCTGAGGCCACGTTTTTCCATCGTAGCACTGGGGTGGCCTCGGTGGCCCGGTGTGCTGGCTGCCTGCATGGGGACTCCCTGGATTTACCCAAGTGCCTCGTTTCTGGCTCTGTGATGGGGCCCATCAGCATCGCTGCAGCTGCCTGAAGGCCAAGGGATTAGTCAGACCATGAAGCAGTGGTAGAAGTAGCCCTTGGATCTGTCCGCTCTTCCCAGGGCTGTACAGCTCTGACACTGCTGGCCACTTTCGTAGAGACAAAGCGACTTCCCATCGCTTTCAGTGTCTTGAATCTCTCTGACCTCAGAAAAACCCATAAACCCCCAAAAGAGAGCGCGATTCTAGGGCTGCTCCCATTCAAATCATTCCCGGGGATGTCAATATGGGAAAGGTTCGTGCCAATTCAGGTTTCTCATGATACTGAGTCCTCTGAGTTTCCCAAAGTTTTATTTTAGTTTATTTTTCTTAAGCTACACCCAGCAATAGGAAATAAGAGATTATTTGATATTTTATAATTGCACCCTGATCTTTTACAGTACATTTCAGCCAGGGATTTCAAAGCCATTTGCAAACATTCATGACCTAAGCCTCAGAATAAAGAAATGCCACCTTATTTTTTGGAGTCAGAAAAGTAGCGTGTTTTCCCAAAATATAGGAAGAGCTGAGCTGGGATTAGAAGCCAGACCCCCAGGCTCCCAATCCCTTGCTTTAACTGCTTGCTGAGCCTTTGCTCATTCTGGCATAGGAAAAGCAATTGGGAATAAGAAGTTCTTACTAAGGCAGCCAGTCTATAGGGGATAAAGTTACATTTTTTACAATGATGTATTATTTAGGACTGGGTTGCGATTTGAGATGGACTCAAGCTGCAAGATGCAGAGGAGCTGCTAGGATTGAATACTGAAAACCCTAGAGCAAAGAAGCATTTGAGTTGGAGGTTTGGGGTTTATTACTGTGGGATTGCCAGAGATGTCCATTCCAGAGGTCTGCAGCACATCTGCTGCAGCTCCTATCTCTTGGCCTCAATACCTTACTTTGCCACGGAGCAGAGGAGATGGAAGGGTTTTCCGTGCCATGCCACATGATTCCCCCCTTCTTATTGATCAACTCAAGCAAAATTATTTATGGAACTAACAGAAGGGGCAAAACTTTGTTACATTTTTTTTTCTCTTCTGCCTCCTTTTGTATAGCTACATATTTGGAATGCGTTTTGAAAGAGGAAAAAAAGGTGCTTACTTGTTTTATTTGGTCCTTCATTGGAGGATTGCGGGCTATTTGCAAACTGAGCTTAAGCACAAGGCCACGAGAGTTTAAGCCTGATTAAAATGATGCGGGAAAACATGAAATGCTGTTCGCTAGAAGCTATCAAACTCCCTGTTAATCTGTGCCGACACCTTTTGAGAAACAGGGTTAAGAGACAATAAAGAACATGGGGCAACTGGGATCAAGACAAAAAAGTGAATTAGAGAATTAATGAAGAAAGATCTTGAGAAAAATGTCTTTGATACCTAAAAATAACCAATGGTGCGTATTAGTCTAAAAAGCATATTTTCAATGCAGGGATAAGTGCACGCAGCAGGGAGGAAAATACAAGAGAGAAGCTGTAGCAGTGAGTGTAGAGGGTGAATTTAACTGACAATAGATCACTAGAGCCTGTGGTATTGCGTTTAGAGGGTTAAAAGGCTAAACATCTTTGTATTTAATGGAAGATGCTGGTAGAATTCTCAAAAGCAAAAGATGGAGAGAAAAATCTGTTGCCTGGGAACTTGAAAGAGAGGCACTTTCAAGCCCGGAGTCTGGAAAGCCGCAGATCTCTTCTGCGGGGAGACCCAGCAGATCCCTGGCTGCTTGTCAGCGCTGCGGGGAGCAGCCTCAGACCCGGGGGATTTACCCTCAGTGAGACCGTTCCCGGGTGTGCTGCCTGCCCCCAGCTAAGGTTGCGTGTCGTGACCCATCTCAGGGTTGATCCACGATTAATTTATCTGCAGGTGAGGTTGAGAGGAAGCATTTTCGGGGCCTTTCAGCCTTATTCATAGACAAACGCTTTTCTTGGGGCAATGGTCACGAGGAATTGTGACCAGGAACGGTTGCTGACAGCGCGTTCGCAGTAGCGTTACGGTCTGTCTTTGGTTTCCCAGTGCCACCTCGTACCGCACCGTCCGGGTCACCCACACCAAATCAGCGAAGTGGGAGCCTGGGGGTCACTCCTGCTCCCCCCTTCCGAGGGTCATGGTCTGCTTGCAGAAGGACGTCTGGGCTGAGTTTTCCTTCTTCGGGAAGGTCTGTGATTTCACCTTTCCCTCTTCCGAGCTGCAGACTTAAGAGTCCAGGGGAACATCCTAATTTTGTTCCTTCAGTTGGGGAAAAGCTTTGTGCCGTTCCCGTAGCGGCCGTCCTGTGCTGTTAACACGCTATGAGGGCAGTGGGCTGTAAAACAGAGAAATGCTTTTTATCACTCTGCTGAAAACTGCTCTTGGGTTGTAATCTGACTGCAGTTTACGAAGGCCAGGACCAACCCGAATGGCTGTAATTCAGAAAACTACTATAATTCACTAATCATGGTCTTTGCTAGGGTTTTGCCCCACACTATTTGAATCAAAAAGTCATCCATTTTTCTTAGACGTACCTGTCCCCTCTAAAAACCAATAAATGACATTCTCTGAGGAAAAAAAAAGGTTAAAGGATGCTCTGTAGGAAGGAATAACAGGAACAAAGCTTTACCATACATTAAAATTGGCAAAACTGCTTAAGGCACTCCATATCCATTTTCTTATTAGTAGTGTGTTGTGATGCTAAACAGAAAATGACAACTGTGAATAAGATAAAGGTCTTTGTTGTGCATGAAATATTTAAATTGTTACTTTAAGGAAGGATTTTTTTAAATGCCATAAAACATTTATGATAACATTTTACAAAATTAGGAAGGGGAGAATTGAAGTCTAAATCTATTAAATTTGCATGCTGTTGTTCTAAGCAATGGTTAAGAAAGCAAGAAAGGGAAGAGGTCTAGGAGGCATAAATATATGCATTTGAATATATATTTGATGGTTTTATCTGAGAATCAGAAATCTGGTACTTGAATAAGTTGCAGGACTGAGCAAAACTTTAATCTGTGGGTTAGGCTGAGGATTTGTTAGCAAGTACTGACTGAGGCGGAGCGCGGGGAGAAGAGGCTCATTCCCAGGAGCTGCCCGGTGCAGCCCAGCCCGGGGACTGAGACCCTCTGTGCAAAACGCTGGCGCTGCCGAAACGCCGGGAAGGGCTTTGCTTCTCCTCCGAAACTGCGAGTTTCTCAAGGTCTCTTCAGGCGCTTTTGCAATAGGTCCCTAAAACAGGCTGGGAACCTCCAAGCTGCACTGGAGGTGGTTTTAGGTGCAACTACAATGTGGCTTTATCAGAGGAATTTGGAGACAAAACGCCCGTGTCAGCACTGCCGCTGCCTCCCCGGCGTGTCCCATGTGGAGCCGTGCCACCAGCCCAAAAGAGGGGCCGGGGCACGAGGAGAAATACTGTGGCCAGCGGGAATAATCTAAGGGTGATGTTCTCCAAAGGCTCCTCTTCGCTCGGTCCTCATAACGCAGCTCTCGGCTCGCAGCCTCTGCCGCGGAGCACGGGCAGTGGACATTGCACCCAGGGCCCCGCGCGGTGCCGTGCCGTGCCGGGGGAGGCTGCAAGGATCGCGCCCGCCGCCCGCGTGCGTGGTGCCAACCCGCCCGGGGAGCCCCGGCGTCCCCGTGCCGCCGTCGCTGTGAGCAGCCCTCCCCGCCGCTTCGCAGGCGAGCAAACGCCCCGCCGCCCGCCCGGCAAGAACAGCAATTTGTTCCTGTTTTAAGCGAAATTAATTATGGCACACGACTAAATGCAGGAGCTTCAAACGAGCCAGTGACTCCGACTGGAAAAGTTGGCACTTGGAAAACAGACGCGAGCAGCAACACGGCTGCATGTCATGCCGAACCCGGGGAGAGACTTTTGAAATCCCGACGCTCTGCGCGCTGGGGTCGGCGGAGCGGCAGGAAACCCGTTCTCTGCGTTTTGCTGGTTAGTAATTACATTTTTCATATTTTATTTATTTCCTCAAAAGAAACAAGTAATTATTACACAATCCTTTCCCCATACCACTTTGGAAGATTTATCAATTATAATCTAGGAGAACGGCCCCATGTTAGACTTCAAATGCGCCTCATTAAAGATATTTTTTAGGAAGAGTGGTGGAAAAACAAAGAACTGCTGTGCTGTTGTCTTTTGCTTCTCTTTAATGTCGGGTTCAAAAGTAATGATGTTGGGAACAATCATTCTTCAAGCCTCTGTTTCCTTGTGTTTACTCATTAAACACGAGAACCAGGTGCTCTCACGGGGAAACGCTCATCCGAACATTGGCTTTAGAAATCAAAAGTCTCTTCACTTTCACTAACAAGCGCTGCTTCGCAGGGAAGGGACCGGCAAAAAAGCAAGCAGGACCTGCTTTAAAAATGGAATATTAGTACCCAGCCCTGCAATATTAGTTCACAGGCACTACCCTGATTTTAGAGAGCCATTGATGGAAGGCGTGTGGTTACAGGCTCTTGGTGCTGCTCAGAGCTCCTGGTGTGGTTCACAGCGAGGGAGAAGCTCCTTGGGGAGCAATTTGGAGCAGCTCGAGCAGCTCCTGCTCCCTCCCTCCTGAAGGACCTGCCTTGCTCCACGGATGAGCTGGGGTAACCAGCTGCCTCGCTCAGGCAGATGCTTATCACCCTACAAGGCATTTCCAGCTCCGTGTTGTCTAGGGAGCAAGTCGGTGCCCCGGCGTCATTTTGGACCCCTCGGGGCATGCAGATCTGCGCGGGTACGGCCAGGCCCATGGGAGACGCGTGCCTGCTGGTGCAGCGTGCGGAGGCCAGGGGAGGTCCCCAGGGCACCCAGCACCTGCTCCTGCCACCCCTGCTCAGGCACCTGTCCCCACCCCAAGCGTGACATGCTGCCGGGATGCAATGGGGCATCCTTAAGACTTGAAAGATGGAAGGGCCCATTGCATCTGGCGGACTTTCAGCCCGCCGTCTTCCAGTTTCTGTGCTCGTGTGTAGCTAAAGGGGCTCAAATCAGGAAGCCAGAGCCCAGCTCCTAGCAGTAAGGCTTGGCTGGCTCTCAAAAACGCTGCATCATCTGTGCCCAGGATACTCCTGATTTAGTACCAGGATACGGTAGGAAAAGCCTTCGCCTTCCATGGCAATGGGGGAACTGGGAAACTCGGCATGAAGATTTCAAGCTGATTTTCTTCTTTTGGTATGGGATATAACCTCATTTCCATCAAAACCAGCCATGCAACTTGCCTGTTGTTTGGATGTCAGTGCCGAGGCTGGCGGGGAGGAAAGCGGTCCCCCTTCAAATGGAGGCACAGGAGCCTGAATGAACACGTACGCAGTGGGAAGGAAGCAGAGGGCTGCGATGCAACGGCCCTGCTGCATAAAAAGCACGTGGCTGCGTTGGAGGAATGCTGAAAACTTCCACGTTCCCACAAATGGGTTGAAAGTCTCAACAGAAAGTAGAATTCTTCCTGTACTGTGAAGCAGGAAAGCCCCTTTTCACCGGGAAATGCTTTTCTTGCACGATTTCAACCGATCCTGATTTTAGCCTCTGCTTTGGGAAATCTCAGGGCCAGACCTTCCTTTATTTGCACTGATGTAAACTGCACTGATTTCAGGTGCCGAGAGCAGCTGGAGGGCACTAGTGAGTCCGCCCAGGTGTGGATGTCTGAGCAGATTCCAGCTGCAAAACGGGTCTAACTGGGGTCTGCTGTGGTGCTGCGCTCGTGGCTGCTGCCGAGCGGCCCAGCTCCTCGGAGAAATCCCACTGATTCAGGACCCGCAGATCTGTGTTAAAAGCTGTGACTGCTGCTCCGCTGTTTCTCACCCACCTTCCCAGAGCCGCTCGCTTAAACTTTTTACTTGTCCTGCAGGAAAGCCTGTTAGTGGGGAGATATCAAGGGGAATCTGTACAGATCTGATTGGCAAGCTGTGTTCTTAGTTCTTGGTGCTTTTTTGAGTCGTCGTCTTTTCCCCAGCAGTGCCTTTTAATTCCGGTTTTATAGCTGACCTTGTTACTGTTGTTAGTACAGTTTTTTTTCTTTCCCTTTTTTTCAGCGTAGCACTTCTGTAAATGTTTTTGTACTTTGTTCTAGTTCACTGTCCCTTTGAGGTTCCCTCTGATGTCTAGTCAGTGGCGTGTTTTTGATAAATTCTTCCCTAGCTGGTGCATTTTCTCTCCAGGTATCAAAAATCAGGGCAATGGTTACTGAAGGGACGCTCATTAGAGCGGTATACGACTTCACGGCCGCTGCCGTGACTAAGGAGTGGGTGCCTCCAAGTCAACAAATGGGCCAGCATTTAAACAAAGAAGCGAGAGCTGCCCTTTCAGACCCGCCAGGTAAAACCCCAGCCGCGCGCCGGGCCTTTGTGCACGGGGCTTTGATTGCCGCATGTGTGATGGAGAAAGCAGCGTGCTCTGCAAACGATTTGTCAGCCATATCCCACCTGCAGCCCGGTCCTGCACCTACCAGCAGTCTCCTAGAGGGTCCCGTACGGCAGAACCATGCTTAGGAGTTCAAGGTTAATAATTAAAAAAAAAAAAAGGGGGAAGCAGGGCAGAAGGGGCTCTGCTTCGTACCTCTTTACTGCTTGCAACCTGTTCTTGCAGTGGGCACGAAGGGGGCTGTGAGGGAGACGCGAGACTGCCCAGTAGGGCTAGAAAGTTCCTAAAATCCTGCCGGCACAGCAGCTGTGCTCTGGAGTCTGGAGGAACTGTCTTCCCGGCTGCTCCGTGGGAAGCTGATCCGACTCTAGCCCCCTTGCCGAGTATGCTGACCTGAACCAAGTCCTTGGCTCGGAGCCTGGACTAACTGAAAAAATCTGTTCTGGAGCAGAACCCAAGTCACTTGCAGTTCAAAGTGGTTTCTTGATGTGTTAAAGATGCTGTGTAAATCTCTGTCTCCCTGGGAACCCCTATTTTATATCCACCTGCTTCTGGGCACTAGGGGATCACCAAGTGCACGAGGTATTTTCTGAACATGCAACGAAATTCTTTGCATCGTAGTCCTGGTCCTGCATGGGCAGAGAGCAGAGCAGGGAGGAATAGCAGCTACGGGTTCTTTTTACCAGCTGAATCGAGACTTGGGCAATCTGGGGATACTTATAAAAAGGAAGTCAGCAGTCCCACCTCTGTACTTTCCCAACATAGATCTTCTGTCTTGGCTTATTCAGGAATCTTTCTTGCATTATGCATGGCAAATAGGCTTTTCCTGAGTCTCTCTTATGTTAGAGGTTTAGCAACGCAAAGAGCTTTGTTCTGGTTACAAGCATTGCAAAGAACATCTCTTAGGTTTGTTTACACCAAAGGGCCTAATAATCCTCTGTGCATCATGCAAGGGCTTGCAACAGGAAAGGTAGTGTGTAATGACCTTGATTTCTTAAATGCCTTCCAAACTGCTCCTCAGACACTAGAGGGTGAAGCTCTACAATGCCACTGAAAAGTAAGTAACATGGAGAAAAAGAGCCAGAGAAAGGTCAAAGATGGTGTCTGAGCCAGAAGTCTCAGCTGCTTTGATTATGTCAGCACTGCCCTATGTTCTAGGAACCTTTAGGAAATTAAAGAAACTCTTAGTTGGACAAAGCTGAAGTTAAAGACAAGATTAAGCCGCCTCTGGCAATGCCTTTCCTACTTCTGAAATATTGCGAGACGCTGCTCCCTGACCAGGCAGGTCCCGTTGGAAGTGCTGAGGATCCAGTGGAAACTCTGCCAGAGTCCAGTGTGGCACCAGTTCACAGGATCAGCAGCAAAGCGATTCAGACAAGGTAGCCTTAAAATGAGTTCAGCCTTAAATTCTGTTCATGGTTTCATTTTAGGAGTGAAACCAACTGCCAACTACAATCTCTGGAAGTACATGCCGTTAAGTTTTGCTTGTTGCAACTTGATAGGCATACTCCAAACGCACCACTGCTTTGTTCTAACTCTAATTCACCCATCCACACCTGCCTAAACTGTTGGTGACTTTCTCAGTTGGATGCACGTGTGCATGTCGTGGCGTTGAGCTGTGTCAGCAAACTCTGCGCCTTGTTGCTTTAAACAGATTGCAAAATGCTTGGCTGGTGCCAATGAGCAAGCTTCACGCAGCCAAAAATGAAATGCAAATAGGAGGTTTGGCCCATCGCTGGTGAGACTCTTCAAAGCAGGGCTCCCCTTCCTGTGATGTGAAGGCTTGGAGACGGAATCCCCCCAGGCAACGCTGGCTCTCAGAAGGGATGCCAGCACCTGGTAAAATCAAAGCTTTGAAGACGGGCCTCCCCACTGATAGAAGTCTGTGCATAAGCACCCTCCTATCTTCTCTGATGCCTTTCCAGTGTCAGCAAACTGGAAGCTACAAAATCAGAGCGGGGTGGGACCCCTCTGATGCATCCTCGCCGGAACAGCAGGTCTTGGGTTTGCTGGAGGCCACCACCCGGCCGCGTGGACAGACCTGACTGACCCTTTTTTGTCTGACTAAGGGTCTAGCAGATGAATTCTAGCAAATCCTGCTGGGGTTGTTAAAAATGTTGTCATGCCTCCACTTCCCCTGCTCTCTGTGCCCTCCCTCGCGGAGCCGAGCTGTGCCAGCACCTTAAGCACTCGAGGGGAAACCCAGCAGAGTCCCCTAGATGGGCGAGCAAGGTAGGTTTCCTACCAGACTGAGCTGGAGCATCAGGACAAGCCTTTGATTCCACCCGCTGCGGGAGAAATCGCCTCCAGCACAAGCAGAGCAGGAGAGAAGTGGGCAGTAATGGAGCACAAAGCGTCTGCGGAGCTCGCCGGTCGGAGCCCTAATGTACAAAACCCTCAGTTTTGGATCTCCCTGAAAAGGATGATGGTGCAGCAGAAGAGGGTAGACACTACGACTCGTCTTCACTGCATCGCGGTGCTGCCTGCACAACGCTTCCTACCACCGCCTCCCCTGATCTTCTCTACGGGAGAATCAGTTGCTTCTGCCTCTTCCCAGAACCACCGTGCTGCCTCTTTTTCGGGTTGTTCTTCACCAAAGCCAAGGTTTCCCTGCACCAGGCAGGGTGTCAGGTGGCTCACAAACGATTTTGCTGTTACTTGTTCTGGCATGATTTTACTTTAATGTGCGACCTGCTGAATTACAAGGAAAAATCATTTTCCAGTGTCAGAAGTCTCTTATAAAGGAGCATTAAAACTCTTGCTTCTCCTCATCCCCCAAAGCTTCCCTCTAACAGGACATAAGAAAGAGGAAGGAGTGAGGCTTCATCTGACTCTTCTTCCTTTCCTCTAATCAAGCGATGTTCCTCGGCTCCCTGCGATGCCTGTCTTGGAAGGTGTTTTGAGGTGAGGCTTGTCCTCCGGCCGGGAAGGAAGGAGGTGGAGATGAAAAGAAAACGCCTTAGGCTCTCCGAGGGAAGAGGAGCGGGGAGGCAGAGCTGCGGGCACAGGGGCCGGGAGAAAGTCATTGGCTAATGAAGTATCAGCGGAAAGCATTTGCTATGTGGAAAAAGGGCAGAAAAAGTCCATACGCCGCTTTCTGGTTGCAGACCGTGGTGGGCTGTGTTTCTGAGAGCATACCTGAACACAGACGTCTCGCTCTCGTGCTCGTCTTGGCGAGGCAGGGCTCCCCCTCGGAGTGGCTCACGTGCAGCCTTGGCTGCTCTTCGCAAAGGGGTAACTCGCCCCTGCGCGTGCTCGCTTGGCTTATTTTGATTACTTCAAAATGCAGCAAGAAGCCCACTGCCTGCGTCCACCAAATCCAAAGAACAAAACCGGAATTACATTAAGACAGCATATTTCAGTCTTAATGAATTATCTCTTTTAAAAGGGAAAAACATTGAAGAATTGCTAGTGCAAGTGTGGAATAGGATTTTTTCAAAGGAATTACCTCAGTCAAGGCCTAGGATAAAAGTATTTTCAATAATAGCATTAGGCCAACAAGAATCACAGTAAGAAATGCCAACTGTAGTCTCTAAATGCTTAAGCAACTCGAAGTCTAAAGATGAAAAGGCGCCGTACACCAGCTATTTATTCTTATTAATGCTGAATTGTACAGAAGTACATTTATATTTTATACTCCTTTGAACTGAGAAATACATATAATTCCCACAAGAGGATAAAGTATTTTTGCACTGGAGGATTAGAGAGAGGTGCTGCTTAAAGGAAAATTTAAGGTACAGCTTTAAAAGGGACGGAGATTTGACAGTAGCTCTGACCACTGCTCTTGTACTATCATTAGTCCTAAGAACTGATGGAGCAGGTCTGCGCTTTGAGAAGTAAGGCGATGGTGAATGGAAGGAGTCCTAGCAGATCTTAAGCAAATTGCGGTGTTATTTGACAGTGGTTCTGCTTAAAAATCAAAAGACTGATAAACGTCTGTGACCGCTTTCCATCCTTTGTAACGGTCTGCACTGCTGCACCTTGGCCACCTCCACCCAGAGCCGTTGGAGGCACTTCCACTTCGGCGTGTCTTCTGGGAACCGGGCAGCGGGAAGTGGTTGCTCTTTCCTAATGTTCCCGTTTGAACCCAACCCATCATCTGCTCAGATGCAATTCTCTGTTGGAAGGGTATTAAGGGTGACAAGCCTCTAGTAACGCGATCGATCACTTGAATAAAGGAGCTGCTGTGTTCTGCAGGTGCCTCCTTTGTGCTCCCGCTCGGAGGAAGGGCGTAAGGAACGACCGTGTGTGCCTTTAAACTTCATCATGGCACACACAGGGTAGGAAGGATAAATAAAAATCAGATAGCATTGACTTCTACAATCTATCACACCAGCTGGAATGACTGCAAAAGGATATTACACTTTAAAAATAAGACAGCACCTGAGTCACTTTTATGTGCTTGAACGCACCGTTGCGTCACACCACCAACATCACAAAGCCAGGAACGTTTTCTTGGGACGACACAGCCCCAGTTGTCTGAAGAGCTTCTGTCCTTTAACATCGTTTGGTGTCTGGCACGGAGAGCCCGGTGGATCCCGCGCGACTCAAACAGCGTCCACCCTTCTCAAACCACGCTCCTGCGGGGTTGCGTTTCGGCTAATTGCAGGGAGTATTTATTGACCGCAGACCCCCCCCCAGACGAATGCCAGAACGAATGCGCTCTGGCCACGGCCGTTGTGCTGGTGCGAGCGAACGGAGTTTCATCAACTTCCATCCCGAGCGAGGTCCGGGGAGCTACCGCACTTCACACCCGCCGGAGACGGGGGCCCTAATCCCCCATCGGCAAATATCGGCTTGGAAATCCTATTGCATCAATCCGCGGTGGGGAGGGGAAGAGGGACAGATAATGAGCTACGGCATGATCAACCACAAGAAAAAGGTATAAAAGATAGGGACCATTAGAAAAGAACAAGGCTTTAAATGCCATCTGAGATTTTAGCTGAAAAGGCCTTTATTAGGTTAAAAAAAAAAAAATCTACATTTAACAATATAGAGTACCCAGTCCTGTAGATTCTACCGCAAACTCCTCTGAAGTAAACTACAAAGGATTGTGATGTTTCTTCTTTCAGACTTTTTTTTATATGAACTTTTTTTTTTAAGGCACCGTATCCCAGTGAACTATCCTCCATTTCTTTTTCTTGCTGAAGCTGCAGATGTACATTATGCTAGTGTGAAAAAAAGCTAATTAAACTGCATAGACTCTGCAGGAGGCAGCGAAGGCCTGCAGTGCACGGGGGATGATTGATTTGGACTGTCACACAGCTCTGCTGGGTGTCATAACTTAGTGACAAATAAAGGATTACAGTGTCCCAGAGTAACTCTCTCCCTTTTATTGTTCGCTAGACATCAAAGCACAAAAGCATATTAGCATTTTTAATAAGTAGTTAGGTCAGTCGTGGCTTACAGTTCGGAATTACTTTATGTTAAACTAAAAAATGAAAGAAAAACCAAACTTATTGGTAGATTAAAAATATAATACCCACAAGGCAGGAACGATTCTTCCATTGCTTTCAATTGCGAATGCGTTATTTGTGTAAAGCATGCAGGGAATGCGAGTTTCCAGTCCATTGTCTGCAAGTGAGATTTCCAGCTATAAAAATAGTATTAAGAAGTTGAAAACATTTTATCAAAAAAGCAATTATTGAACTTCTAGCTTTAGAGGACTGTACGGTGCATTATTTGTGCATTTTTCATGGGGAGCTTATTGTTTTCTGCTTACAATTAGCAGTATAAAATGATTTTTTTAAATCACCTTATCTCTAATGAACATGTATCCCTGGAAATGAAATTGCAAGCATCTTTCATTTTTTAAAAAAATAATAATTTGAGGGTGTTTACTTTAAATAAACAGAACTTAGATATGAAAACGTGAACCAGGATGGAATAGTGGAGTCCGTGCTCTCATCAGGATGCAATTAGCTCAGCGTAATTGCTAACGTCTCCCTTTGAAGGGGGCAGGGTCCTCTCCGATTGCGCCGTTCTGCCCGGCAGAGCCCGACGAGGTGGCACGGCCGGGGTCCCGTCTGCAGAGAGGACGTCGGCTCGGCGCTGGTGTTTCGGCTCGATCCGGGTCCACGCGCTCCCGGACGCAGCGGCGATGGCTGGGGTGCACGCAGGCACGCGCGTGTGAACGGCGAAGGGCGGCGAGGCCCCGGCGAAGGCTGAGCGAGGGCGTCCGTCCCCAAACGGGGAGGGTCCAAGCGGCAGCAGCACCACGACGCCCGGCCGCCGAAGGTCCGTCGTTGTGTTGCTGTTGGAGAGCCTGCTCCAGGACTATGTGTCTAGGATGTTCGTATGCGCCATACGGGGTTTCAGCTAAATCTTTATACAGGAGGATCTTGGCTAGAAACACCGTTCTTTACGTGCAGGTGATCAAAATCGGAGCCCGAGGGAGAGGTGAGGCTTGATGACCCTGGTGCCTAACCCGGCACCCACAGACACCAGTGGCGGGCACCAGTAAACGCTGGGTCAGGCCGTGCTCGGTCTGAGATGCTCTACCAGCCCCGCGGAAAGGCTGGAAGAGAGGGGTAGACTCTGCTGCCTTCAACTCCCCTCTCAACGGCATAAAAGTCACTGAGATATTCTCAACGTGCAAGATGGAGTTGTTGAAACCAGCTTTATTCCTCCCAAAGCCCCGGCATATCTTTTTGATCACCAGGGTCACTATTATGGATTGCTATCGTGGCACTACCTTTGACACAGCACTATTATTTTATTTTATTTTATTTTATTTTTGGAAAGTTAACCCTTTCCTAACTGCCCAGCTTTACCTCAGGACCTGGCTCACTTCAATTGCAAGCAAAGTCCAGCACTAAGAGCGACAAGGATGTTTTTGATGGCCAGAGCTATGTTTTCTAAGCCTAACCTGCAGCCTTCTCTGTGGACAACTGCTTATCTAGAGGTGCATCTTCCATTACAGCCATTTATTTCATTGGATCTGAAGTTCTGACTAATTAGCTTACAGGCTCATCCCTTACCATTTGCAAGCGCCCAGGACTCCCTTCCTGCCCCTCATGACTGAGTCTCCCCTCTGCCAATGCCAGCAGCTGCCTGAGCTGAAAAAGCCGCATTAGAGAAGAGTCACGGGTATTTCTGAGCTGTTTCTTCAGAAGTTTAGGACCTGAGAACAAGGAATAAGGCCAAGATCTCTATGGAAGTCTAGCAAGTATGTCATGGACCATCAGTGGTTCAACACCACGTTTAAGGAATTGCTGGAATAGACTTTAACAGCTGTAAAGCAGATACCGTTTTCATGTTATCCCTGGAGAGATGTTTCCTCCTTTTTTACAACTGTTCTTTTAATACTTTTTAAAATGAAAACTTCATTTTCTTGGTATGAAATTACCTTTTTAAAAAAAAATCAAAGAACATACCAAGAGAAAAAACCTGGCACTTGGATATCCTTGAGATAGGCACCTTATACATACCTGTGATAAATGAGAAAAATTGACATGAAAGTAATCTTAAGAGTCTGTCTTTCATTTTCAAAGACAAGAAAATTTTTCTCGGTCAAAGGTGAAAAAATAGTATTAACCCATCATCTTGTGCCTACAGAAAAGGCACTTAAGAGGCTGTGGAGATGTCCAAAGAGTGCAGAGTGGTATTTACCATTCTGTAGGTGCCAAAATACTGAGGCACGGTGCAGGAATTTTTGATGATGGAATTTCTGCTGAAGTGTAATTTCCTTTCTTTGGTTCAAATAAAATCTTTCATTTAATTTTAATGTAGCGCTTTTTAGTAAATCCAAACTTACCAGACTTTGGGGCATTTAAACGTACATCCAGAACGGAATTTTGCCATGTGAATCCACTGCTAGTGTTTGTGCGAGCATGCCACACCGCATTTCAATTACAAAATGTTCTCTGGGCTACAAGGACACGATGGAAGAGTCAGTCTTCGTATTACAGATGAGCTGGAAGTCTCAACAGGAGGCAAGATCTGAAAGTAGGAGATTCTTAATCCTGGCAGGAGTCAGCAAGTCACTTCTGTACTCGCAATACAGATGACTATTTGCATGAGGATTGTGGCACATTGCAAACCTCAGGATCTTATTTTTTACAGAATATAGCAAACAATGACTTTCTCCTTCCCCCAGAAAAGAGGCATGTAGTGTGAACCGGTTTTGTTTCCTCTATTGGACACACCAGCATGATTTACAAATACCCGCTTTGCCTTTTCTAGTTATTTCTTTAAAAACTTGCGAAATCCGGGACTCTCTTTCTCTCCATGATTGCTGTGTGCTGACTTGTTCTTGTAATTCGGGAGGTTGCCGAGTATTTGAAAATGATGGCTTCATTTGTTTTTTCAAGTTCTTGCTGAAACACTTGTTAGTGTACAAGTGACATTCCATGCGCGGGATTAATGAAAGCGCCGTTCTTCTTTGTACGAGTTATATTACGTCAGGCATTTCTCCACACGCACACCAGTTTCAGTTATCTGATTGATACACTTAGACATCACGCATGAAATATGCCTTTATTCGTGTATTTGTGTCTGTAAACTGAAAAGGACCCTTTATGCTGAAAGAAGAATCCTGCAGCTCAGAGCTGAACTGTAAGGCTCTGTCAACAGTTAAGCTGGCCATTAGCCAAAAACTAGTCTTATCTCTTCAAGCAAAATCAGTGGCAGGAGCCACAATAGTGAATTTTGAAAGATCCAGTTGGAAAAATACACTAATGATGTCACTTTAAAATCATAGCCAGCAGCCGTTAGCACCCAGTGCTGTGCCCCTCGCGCGGCTGGCAGCGCCTGGCAGCTCTGCTCTCGGCGACCTGCTTCCTTAGATGCCCGTAGGCGAAGAAAGGGGCAGAATTTATCGGACCCTAAAAAAATCATTATCGGAGGACTTTGCTCTTAGGGCTACGTGCTCCATGTGCTGCACAGCACGGAACGGAGAGGCCTAGGGTGAGTTCGTAGCGAAGGAGAAAGCAGCCAACTGCCCAGGTGAAGAACGGCGTCGGTGGGGCGAGCCCAGCTCGGCCGTGGTGCTGTCCGGAAACACCTCTTCTTTGTGCCTGCTGTCACTGGTGGTGCCTGCTGAAGATGAGGACGGATATTTGCCATGGGCGTTTATCCCATGGGAGCCTCAGCCGGATGAGGGCACCGCTGGGCTTGGGCGCTCGCTCTCCCAAAGCCCTTCTGGCCTCCAAGGCAAGACCCAACAGGCAGGGGAGAAACGGGTAGAGAACAGGTAGGGTGAAAATAACAGCGGTCTAATTATGCATCTGTGCCCCAGAGGAAAATCGTGGCCATTAGCTGCAGATCTGCTGCGTGAGGTTACGTAAGCTGGACTGCGGGAAGAGTCGGGACCAGCTCATTTGCTTCCTCTGCCGCCTGCGAGTGAGGTGTCTACCCGCCGCGCGGGCGAGGTTTGCAGGCTGCCCTTGCTGAGGCAGCCGTAGAGCTCAGCAGCAGGCTTAGGAGGCTGCTTTGTGGTCAGACCTAGGGCCCGATTTCCTTAGGCTGCAGATCAAAACTTCCTAAAGGTTTGAAGAACCTTCTCTAGGTCTGGCAGCCATCATTTCAAGCCACATCCTAAGACTTCGGCTTCCTCTTTGAAAAATGCCCGGGATGCGGAGTTGCCCAGAGAGCCCATTTGCTGAAGGATTTCCATAATCCATGAGCAATAAACGGCCGTACGCGGAGTGGCAGCCTAGCAGAGAAGCCAGGGACCATTACGGCTCTCCTGTCCCTGCTCAAACTGGGTCACAGCTGATGCAAAAGGGATTTACACTGTTCCTGCAAGAGCTGGAGGATAGAGGACTTCTGTCGCAAGCTTCTGTACTCTTCATTGCTTTCAACGCTGCTGCTGATTGAAGCATGTTCTGCTTTGGAAGGAGGCAGTAGTATTTGCAAAAAGCTTTTTGAGAAACATTTGTGCATCTTATGCAAAAGCAAAGCCCCAGAGTTAACTAGACAGTCCAAGACATGGGGGAAAAAACAAACTGGTAACAGGTCTGTGCAAATATCTAAGTACAGTCATGTAATATATCCTACAGGATGTGTGGAGGGTTCCTAGACTCACTGGTGTTGCAGGGAGCACAGAACAATTTTCATGCTTGTGCATCAGCAGAGAACTTTTTTTTACTTATTTTTTTAAGCGAGAGACGAATGAGCTAAAATGACAGAGATAGAGTGGAAAAAAATGAGCAGACTTGGATCTGGACTAAATATACTAGCAGGACAGAATGTTAATTTTACCCAGATTTGGTTTCGCTTGAGAAAAAACACCACTTTGTCTCTCGGAGCTAGCTGCACGATGTATAAATGTGGCACTTCCTAGCGTCGCTGTAGCATAGAGAGCAGCGGCCAGGTCCGTTGCATCTGCTCTAATCACCCCTCGGTTGGAGATGCTGCACATCAGCACGTGACGTTTCTCACCACACGTGCTGCGAAAGAGTCACTGGTGGAGCTGGGAGCCCTGACTCCAAGTTTTCGTGCTCTGGTTGGCTCGCATCAGACCTTAATTAAAATTGGAGTATTTGTGAATTTAATTAAGAATATTGACTCGGTTAATAAGACACTTAAATGATTACACAAAGTTAGCTGGGGACACTTTGATACTTCGACTCCCACTTTAGCTAACTCTTGATTTGAAGAAGATTCCCATCCATCAAAAAGGCTCAGATAATTGGTGTTTGTCTACGGAATAAACTGTTTTTACCACCCAGCCCTTACCACGTGCACCTCCTTCCCCTTTAGAAATGGCACTCGATCAGGTGTAATTTAGAGCAAAATCCAAGGGAGTTTCCAAACAAAAGAGCATGTTAAGGAAAAGTTACAGTAGGAATATAAATGATAACATGAACATTTTTATTGTTATTAAATTTATTTCATAAAAATAAGACGATGCATGCGCCAATGCAATGGCGAGTCTGAAGAAAACTCTCTGCTGCAGGTTACGGGTGCAGCCTGGACAGACAGCTGACGCTTTCCCAGGGCTTTCCCACTCAGAGCCAGGAAAAGGGCAAAAGGAGGTGC
This sequence comes from Dromaius novaehollandiae, assembly GCF_036370855.1. Lineage (NCBI taxonomy): Eukaryota > Metazoa > Chordata > Aves > Casuariiformes > Dromaiidae > Dromaius > Dromaius novaehollandiae. The sequence continues at coordinate 13,600,397 of NC_088115.1, read as the reverse complement.
TTGGTTGTGGAAAAGGCAACTCTGGGTGCTGGTGGTGGCCAGCGAGGAGGACAGCTTTGCAATTTTGGGTATGCTTTGGCACGGCCGCTTGTTGGGGAAACTTGCAGTAAGCTCAAGGCTGTTCTGCGCTGGGCAGGTGTTCAGGGAAGCCCAGAGGCAACGTGCAAGTCATTTTGCCTCCCTTCTCTTGGGGAGCCTGGGCAGAGCAGAGACAAGCCTGAGGATCAGCACCAAAGAGCCTGATTCTGCCTCTCTGCGTCCCTGCAAGAGCGGGGTCGTGTCACCGCAATCAAAGGAATTCAAGGCTGCCATGAAGTCTGGCAAGCAAGATCGTATCTTGCACTATCGAACATTTTGAGTTCACAGCAGCGAGGAAATATGGAAGAGAAAGATATCCTTGTCTGTGAAATTCTGCTGTCCTTTCCCTCCGCGGCATCAGCCAGTCCGTAAGGGCAAAGAGGATCTGCAGCAACAGGCGTGTAATATCTGCTTTGCATTGCACCCAGAAAGACCTCATCACGTGTGATGCAAGGTGGATGTCCAAGGGGGCCCTGACCTCCTCTAATAACAGTAACATTAAAATATTCTGCTGCAAGATCACAGCGACATCTGAAACTTTCTTTCAGTCATTTTCTTCCCCCTTCTTTTTTCTCATCTCTTTGGGTCCTTTGGCCCATATGTTGCTAATTTTCTGTCTTTTCAAAGTGCTCTGTTTCATTTAAAGTCAGAATACATTCTATTCATCACCATGAATACTAGGGAAAAAAGAGATCTCAAAGGTCAGTGTTCTTCTTAATATATAAAATAAATGAGCAAAGCACTGTGTTTTTTTTCTTTTAGCTTATTACTTTTCTTAATCTACTTTTTAGCTCCACTGTGTGAGATCACAGGAGGGACTTAAGCAATCTTCCTAGGAAGGCTTCTTATATATGCTGCAAGAAAGAAGTTCCTCAAAAATGCATGCCTTTGTAGTCTGATCTGCTGAGCCAGACTTCAACCAAGTTAATTACTGGTCAGCAAGTTGGCATGCTGCTATGGTGACACGCAGAAGTACCTCGAAGGACTTCACTTGCCCTTTCGCTTGCTGTCCATCATGGTTACCCAGGGAAAAAAGTCCCTTCTTCCTCACTACGATATTGCACCTAATCCATTGAAATCGGTGCAAGGGAAGATAATGAGAGAAAACACTCGCAGTGAGATTTTTGAAGAAATAATACGTTAGGTCATAACCTTACCAAGGCGCTAGTTAGGGATAGACTGCTGAAATAATTTCAGACTCAGAAGAGCATGCAAGATGACCTGCTTGTTAAAACACCGTTGTTACAGAGGTGTGCTCTGTTTGCAAAAAGCGGTCACAGGGTTTAGTTCCTGGCACAGCATGCAAAGAATGGCTGTGTAGCCTGCAAAGAGTTCCTGCTGTCAATAGCCAACTCTTTTCTTGCCTCCCCACAATCTGTGAAGACAAACGCTGATTTCTCACCAATGGTCGCAACCGAAGGCAGGGCTTGGGCCTGTCCCACCTCGGGCCTAGCAGGCTGAAGTGACCCAGGAGACACAGCCAAACCCAAAGCAAACTCGAGGGCCAAGTGAGCCTTTCTTTACAAAACCTCAGACCACATGAAAGTGCTTGGATTCGTGTTATGTTATGAACTTGGGATTTGGGCCAAGTTAGTTAAAACGTTCATCAAGCCTCATCAAGACTCAGATCTTGGTAGTGAACCTGGGCCTGAGAATTGAACTAGTCTTAATTTGGACTTCAAATGGGTTGGAAGGAAACTGTTGTCTGAAGGAGGAGTAACACTGGCTGGATTTCCCCTGGTCCTGGGCCATGTCATTGCTCCATGCTGCATGATGGACTTGCTGGAGAATCTGAATAACCCCAGACCTTCACCCCAAGCACAAGACACGTGGACTGAAATGGCCGGGTCCTCCTGAAGGTTCCCTGCTGCTAGTTTGCTCAGCCTCTTGGCCGGAGCCGTGGCCAGAGCAGGTCCAGCCCGAGCTCCAGCTTCCTCCCTGCATTTTGACCTGGCCCGTGGATCAGACCCTGCTTGCCCTTTCAGCTGAAGGCTCCTTTGGGCAGAGACCTCCTGGCTGTTCAAAACACTTCTGCTGCGACTTGACCCATAAATCATCTTACTAAAGTTTTCTTCAGTGCTATAGGATGCCTACTTGCATCTGGCAGTACTTCGGGGCTGGCACTTCATCAGTAGATGAACAAAGCCAAGTAATGCAGTACAAGTAAAACTATTACAATCTGGGGTATTTCCAGAACGAGATCCTGACCAAAAAAAAGAAAAAAATGGAAGGAGTAAGCAAGGAGGGGCCTTAAATGCTGTTAGCTTTAAGCTGTAAATTTGGAATAAATAACGTTTCTGGCTGTTTTGAACAAGTATGGAACTTGCTTATCTGTAAGTGAAAGTTTCTTGCTCTGCAGAACAGATCCATTAATCTAAATTAAGAGAGTGTTCAGCGGGAACCAGGAATGATGCTACCAAAGAATCGCAGCCTAAAAACCGGTTAGCAAGCAGCTGTTCGTAGCTACGTTTTCACCACAGGGCTATTTGATCTCTCTCGAGGTTGATACAAGTTTTGCAGACCGCTAATGGGTTCTTTTAGAGCAACAGGCCTGTTTCAGCATCTGCAATTGAAAACACTGTGGCAATGAAAGGAAGTGGGGTCTTTTAGGTCTTGTTTCTGGCTCTGCCACTGATTTAATGCATGACCTTGGGCAAGTCAAAAAGCCTCTCTGATCTCAGTTTACCTACTGGGAAAATGGGAGTGGTAACACTTATCAGCCGCTGCGGTATTCCAAAATTTCACTAAGACGAGTTTCCTCGGTCTGCAGAGACAAGTGAGTCATCAGTCCACCCATCCGTAGGCAGCCTTCTTCCCCGCTCCGGAGGGGAACTTCTGCATCCAAACCGATGGGAACACACGCTCGTAACTCAGCGCCGGAGAGTCGTAACCTGCTCCTGACCTCCAGCAATGGAGCATTTCCAGGCAAGCATGCCGCGTGCCCATCCATCATGATATCATTCTGCTGATCACCTGACTCTTTCCATGACATATAGTTGCTCCTTTCAACCAAGAAGCAAAATCACTCTTAGAAAAGTACGTACACTTTAAAGCCTGACTTTTCCATCGTGTGTCACATTCAGCTTGCACACAATTAATTTAACACCCAGCTGGTAGTAAAATTAGGTGCTTCCTGAGCATTGTGTTATTTAAATTGCTTTTTTAATGCTTTCTGCTCCATCAGGGCTGTCCTGCTGAGGAAAGGGCTAGTATCTTCTCCCAAATTCGACTTTTCACTCGGCATTGCTTTACAACAGAGAACAACATCCATGTTGTAAATGCTATATTTTATCAAAGATTCCCAACAAGTTCTCCAGAATTCTTGTAAATCGTCCGTGTCTGAAGGTGCTTTCAGATCCCTGGCTTCTGGATTCATTAAACCTCGCATGACCGTCACAAATGCTAGACTTTCTGCACCCAGGAGCAGAGGCGGTGGCCCCTCCGCCCGTCTGCTGGTACAGCAGTACAATTTTGGCCTCTAGCTCAGCATGTTGTTACTGTTCTCTGAAATGGAGACAGGATTCCTGCTCTGGGAGCCACGAAACCAAACCGAAGGGTAGGCGTCAAAATCTACAAGAAGCCACAACAGTTTTCTTAACCGGGGAGGGAGGGGAAATGAGGCTCCTATACAAGACATCCCGTGTCTGATCATATTCCATGCATCCACGGCTATTGAGGCTCTCTGATTCCCCCGTTTGAGATTTAGCTGCAACATCCCATTTGTTACAAGTAGATATGTAAAGTCTCCTTGGTATTCAGGTTCATTTAAAGATTTACATTTTGTATTTCCTTGCTCTTTTTCTGACGATGTACATAAAACAGAATTGTAAATATTTAGGAAAATCAAAGCTATTCTTAGATGCCTGCAATTCCACTAAATTTGTATTCTCTAATTTGTGCCATGAAAGGGAAAGGAAATCTGGGAGAGAAGCTTGTAGTTTGCTTTTTGAGTTTTTCTTTACTGCATTTCCATTGAAACTTGGGGCTACGTTTCCCAAGGCAATTTGCAAGCGTTGTCAGCAACCGTTCCCTCCTGAGGACACGTCTGTGGCTGCCTCTCCTATCTGCACAGAGCTGCAGTGGCGAGTTTGAAGGTTAATTACATCAGAAGCAGCTTCAACATATTTCTAGAAGTTCAGCTAGACCCAGTTCACAAGGTGAAACTGGTGATATGTGAGTAAATTCTGCCTCTAACTAGTTTTTACATAAATGCCATGGTTTTCCGGGTAGACTGCAATGCGCAGGCCGATGCTGGTACATAGCTGTGATCATCATAAACTTGATTCTTAATATTGGGAGCCAAAACGAGTCTCTTTCTCCCCCGCTACCTGGTTAGCCCCACCGATACGAAGAGATTTGCAATCCATCCCTGCATATGCCAGAGGCTGTTGGCGAAACAGGGAAAGAAGCGGTTTCCGATTAGGATCTCGGGAAGTGAATCGCTCCCCAGGTAAATCCAAGCTGGAGGAAATCTGCTCCTTTTTCTCCCTGCGTTGCGCACAGTCAACATCTTGAGAAAGTGCAGCCCCATGGTACCGGCTGTGAAGCGAAACGCTGAACAAAGCTCCAAACCGGCAGAACAAGAATTTTCAAAGGAACGGGAATTGCATTCCCTGCAGCCAGCTTCAGCGCTACTTCTGCACTTCTCTGTTTCTGAATCTGAAATTAAAAAAAAAAAGAACAGCCTTGCTGGAGTACGTAGGCTCGTTGCTTCACCCTTCGCCCGGGTTTGCAGCTCTGCTGGGAAGGTGGGTTTAACCAAACGCAAGTCTTGCAGAGGCTGTACGGCTCTGCGAATAGAGCTCCGGCGAGGAATCCAAGAAAACCATGCTTTTCCTTTAGAGATGTGTGGTGTGTCCCTGCAGTGAGGGACACTGCAAGCTTGTGACTAGCCTTTAGACAAAAACGTGCTGCATGTCCCCTCCGGTCAGGCTGGCTAAGCCTCGCCGAGGGGCAGACGTTCAGCACATCTTGGTGAAGTTAGTGGGATTTGGCACGGGATTTTACCTTTGCAAGTCAGCTCCAGAGGAATGCTTTGCACACATGAACTATCTCATGCTCACCAAACCACTTATTAGTTTCAGGCTCTGGCCCCTGTGTTATTATGGCCTTGATAACTTTATTAAATTCAGGCCCAGCTTATTCATCTCGCAGAATGGCCCTAACTATTTGTAGATATTTTAAAGTAGCCATCCTTGCATCGTGATCGCTTCCAGACCTCGCTGAGAGACACGCATATGTTTGAAATGCCTGCTTTCCTTCTCCATTTCACCATAAAGTAGCCAATTTAATTTTGCACAATACCATTTGATAACAACCATGTGTGGGTGTCTTCAACGTTTATACACTTCAGAGAAGGTACTGCTTGGTCAGTGTGAGATAATTTCACAAGGAAAAACGGAACCAGATGTTACTCCTTTTTATTTGGCCTCTCAGGCCGCCTATCTCGTTTCCAACGTCAATCTTCGCGCAGGTTTTCCATTACCTTGGGAAGGGGATATCTTTACGCTTTCTGTTTTCATTACCAGCGTGCCCGAGCGAGTGTGCGGCGTAGCTGAGGTGGATGATTATCAGCTTAGCACCTCTGAGAGCATTAAATGGCAACGATGCTCTGAGATGGACAAAGAGAGCGGAGGGTGTGAGCGCGAGGGTGTGTTTGGAGGGGAGGAACTCCCCGGGGATTGCACCTTTTGGGGTGAACCTGCCGGCTCACGGCCAGTGACGGATCCTGGCTGCTCCCGGCAGCCCGGCCGCGCACGCCGGGCAGGAGCGGCACGGCAGCCTCAGCTGCAGCAAGCGGGCGAGCAGATCTGCAGGTGAGCAGATGTCCTCACCGAGACACCTGAGCTGGCAAGGGTTTGGAGCGGGTGTTATTTGGGGAGAGTTGTTGCTGTTTATGAACTTCCCGAATGGGTGGCGGCGTAGAGAAAAAACCGGTAGTGCTTAAGTGAGTTACTTTTATGCTGAGAAAGACAAGACAAATCTCACTGAAGCTATAAACCAGTAGGATAGGGAGGATGGAGGAATTTGCTGACAGAAGAGAGGGGGAGTTTTGTCCTGTAGACATGCAGTCGGCAATGGGACACTCAGCACGAGACCGGGAGTGAAAGCGGTAGCTAGACTGGCAGAGAGACCTGTGAATTGTCAGCCCGGAGGAGGAGAACTAAAACCTGAGCAGAGAAGGCTGTAAGATGACAGAGCACGAAGGGGAAGGCTGATAGTTTCCAGGGGAAGCAGACAAACAGGGACCCAGGTGGCAAAGGTGGGACTTGAAGAGGAGCTGAAGGAGTGTGAGAGACCTGGGAAAGCCCGAGGTCTCCAAAGCCACGGTGTAGAGACCTGCTGGGTGGACAGCGAGATCGGACACTTTGGAGTCAGAGTATAGCTGAACAGCTGATAGGCGGAGAAGGGACGTCCAGTGACTGCGGTAAACATGGCATCCTCTTCCTCGCGCCGTTGAAAGCAACGCTAAGGGCTCGGAGACTGAAAACTGGGAGCAGGTGCTCTAGTGGTTCCCACCTGGGAGCCAAACTGGGCTGCCTGGGTGTCCTGCGGGATCCTCACAGCGAGGCCGTGGGGGTGGATGCTCAGCAGTCTCCTTGCAGAGATGTCTCCATCCGGACCGGGAATTTCAGCCGGGTCCCTGCTGCGCCTGCCGGACCCGGCGCACAGCTCAGTGCTGCAGCCCAGGCTACGGCGGTTCCGCTGCAGAGCATGCGGGCAGTGAAGCTGTCCTTGCTCGCTGGCCTCTGTTACGCGTGAGACGCATCAAGCACTTCAAGCAGCAGAAGTTATCTGACTGGATACCGGAGTCTTGGCAGCACTGTCCTGCAAACAACCCGTCCTTGCAGCCATGACCAAAGCTGCCGGAGAGGACAAGACCGAACACGGACAAACCGAATGCAGAGACCTGTGAGTATTAGTTGCCCAGCAGCGTTATTGCAAGGCTGTAAAGCTGTGCACCGTCTCATTTGCAGGTGCTTTTACCTTGACACCTACTGTTATTAAGCTCCATGACGAGAACAACACTTTGTGATCCTCAAATGACTCACCAGTCTTGTGACATCCTGGCAAGCAATCACGTTTGGCCGGTCTTTCCCGGCCTGGCCAGCCTGCGAGGCGCTTGGAAGACGGCCGTTGCTGCAAGGAGTGTCTCGGCTCGCTCCGAGCCGCCTCTCGCGCTGGCCGAGCCGGGCAGTGATGAATTCCAGAGCTGCGCGTGGTTCCCCCGGCTTGGACTGATGGACCCTTGTGGATGATAGGAGGTTCACAGGACAACTTCAGGAATCTGTCAAGGATCTCCGAGAGAAACCAAGTCCTTTGGCTTTGGGGATGTAGCGTGCGTTCTGCTTGTTGCTTTTCTTTACCCCCCCCTTTTTTTTTTTTTGGTTGGAATATGAGCTCAGCATGCGCCTTGCATGCATTACTTTGGGTTAAATCACCCCAAATTTGCAGAAATCCTCACATATGGGTAAGCTGATCTTATGAGTCATGCTTGTTGCCATGAATACTGGATGACATATGGTAAAGCACTATAATAGGACATCGTCTCCAAGCAGCTGGCTGGAGTCATGCAAATCCTGTTACTGGATGGCATGTAGGCCAACGAGCAAAGGCCCTGCAGAAAGAAGTCTTGATAATCAACATTTCTTATGGGCTAGATACTAAATGCTCTCTGGCACGGCTTCCAGGAAAAACAGCAGGTGCCCATGCATAAATCCCTTCCCCAGCACCTTCTTCATGTCTTTGCTTTCCAAGAGTGAGGTTCAAAGACTTTCTGATAAGGATATAGAAGAAAACTATCAAGTTTTAAAAAGTCTTTTTCTCTTGAATTGTCAACTGTTTGTGATTTTTTGAAGTTGTTAGAAAAAGTAGTGATTTTGTCACTCTATACACTTCCAATCCAGGAAATTGTAGGAGAAGACAATTCCACTGGAGACCTAGCTGGAAGGAAGGAGAGAGATTTGCTTAATACATGCTCAACTGACAATCATCTTGGCAATTTCTTTGCCTCACTGCAGTCAAGGTGGCTTTCATCACTGGAGTTATAATTTGTCTCTACCCTTCCAATTGCTCCTTTCTCCCTTCATCCACCTCTGCCGTCTACCTAAACTAATAAAAATCCAGTTCCTACGAAGATTTTGAGTTGCACAGAGATGAAGACGGGAGTGGTGAGTGCCCTGCGCTGATTAGCATGGCTGCAGCTCTGAATGATCTGTGCTAGAGCCCACTGAAAAAACACTGGGAAAAATTCTGGTCACAGCAGGGCTTGTACCTGTGTTGTCAGGTTGGCTGTGACCTTTATTGCCTTCAGGGCTCGTCAGGAGCAGCCACCCACAGCCAATCGTTCCGTTGCTTTCGGAGGATATCGGAGGAGTTCTTCAGCTCCTTAGGGCAAGATTATCAACCTGGGATGTCTTAAGTGAGCCCTCAATTGCACATAAAGGCATGTAGATAAAGGGTTGGATTTTTAGAAGGATGATTTCAGGTATTCAAAGTCTCCGCAAGTTCTGATTGCTCATTTAGTTGCCAAGATCCTCATCCGCAGGTGTGTTACACACATCCTCAACTTAGGTGACCCGGTTTGAAAAATGCAAAATTCAGCTCTCTGCCTCTGTCGGCAGTAAAACAAAGTGTAAATCCACAGGACGCTCCACTCCACTCAAGTGACTGCAATGCCAACGTGCCTGACCCATGGCACCGCATCAGGCTCCAGGTTTTCTGGTAATGCCCCCGCTCTGGCCAGTGAGCACGTTGGAAGCGTGCCTGTGGAAACGAAACGCGGTAAGTAATATGACGGTTTGCATGCAGCTACAGGAATGGGCTTACAGGGGTCTAACTTCGACGATGTCATCCAAAGCGCTTTGAAAAGTCCTGGAAAAGTCACTTTGAAAAGAGGCTGGATAAGATCTCAAAGCCCTTATTGCTCCTCCTAATCCTTCTGTCATCCCAACACCCTGGTCCATATTTTCTAAGTCATCCAGCATGGCTTTCTCTTCTGTGAAAATGCTCAGGTCATTTGTTAGCGACAACAGGAGATAGATCTTTCGGCGATGTAAATCAATGTCACTTCAAAGCTTTAATGAAGCAATACTTATTTACACCTTCTAGATATCAGATCCTTATGTTTTGCTTTTATGTGTGTTAAAGTTCTTTTTTTTTGGAAAGGTAACATGTTGTTGCAAATTTCTATAATTAAGCCACCTAGTTTCTCTGGCAATAGATACTATAAAAATTAATAAAATAAATATTCCAGCACAGTTTAATTCTGGCAAAGCCAAGCTAAAAACCTTTCCATCACTCCTCATTATGAAGGCAGCAAAACGTGCTTAACAGACTATCTTATCAAAATTAGTGAAAACATTAAACTTCCCAAAAAAACCTTCTTTTGAAAAGTTGTTCTAAGCAAGTTTCTAAAATCTCAGAAGTATTAAATCCTCATTAATATAAGCTCAATGTATTTATGGTGTCAAAAATGTGTTTTATAAAAGCCAAAAGCAGAGTTGCACAAGTTGCCTCATTATCAATAATCTAGCATCGTCCCTTTTATGTGTCATTTCTTTACACAATATACTATCATTTATGACTTTTAGCAAATACATCATGGCAAAGGATTACTCTCATCAGAGGCAGTCTTTGAAAAGGATATGCTAATTTCTAGAGAGCAAGAAAACATCAAAACAGTGCCAGCAAATAGCCAAGGGACTTTCATGTCTTAATATCCTTCAGAAGTGCTTTATCTCCTAGTGCAACGTGTATCATAGTATAAACAGGAAATGAAACAGCCAAGGCATCAAAGAACCACCAGTGCATGGCTGTAATTTTAGATCAGGTTTAATAAAGGTTATCTGCAGCAGGCTAATCAAACAAAAGGGTGTATGTTTTAAAGCGCCATTTGATAATTTTCATTTAAGGCTCCCGATCAAAGAGATCCTAACAATGTCTTACTGACTCCAGATAGATCCCTTTGCCTCACTTTTCAAAGTAGCTTCATTTATTGCTGGTAAAACTGGTTTTGATGTTCTAATTTTTTAGGTGGAGGAGAGATCAGAAACTGCTCTGGTTTCCTGTGCGCCTTAATTTGGAAAGCAATAGAAAGAGAGCTGAGAGGGAAATGAGCAAATGCAGCAGAAGTGGGGAAGACCTCAGGGTCACTTCTGCAAGCCTCGAACGGACCTTGCTGCCTCGGCAGGGGTGCGCGTCCCGGACAGCGATGGTTTGTGTGATGCAGGGAGGGGAGGAGGACCCGAAGCCTGGATAAGGCTGGACCAGGCCATCGACTAGCTGAAAGGAAGGCAAAATACGCTGGAAATGAGCAACAGAGAGAAAGCGTAGCCTGAGCCTGGGCTGGTAACGAGGCAAGTCTGAAGGAGCCAAACTGGATGCTTTCATGACACTCCAGGCTTGGCACTTCCCTGGCTTGTCCATCAGGAGTAGCTCCGCTGACGCCGCAGACGCGCGGCTGCATCTCCCATCAGCGGTCAGGGAGGAGCTCCGGGGCGCTGTGAGCTGAGGGGCGCAGAGCTGATGCTCACGTGTGGAAGAGCTGACGCTTATTTTGGGTGCTGCTTCTCTGCGTTCAGTCAGCAGCACCCAGAGCTTGGCTTTCACGACAGCGCTTAGCACTGCAGCCAAAGTTCGTGAAGGCAGCTGGTGTTCAGCTCCCCTGAAAATCCAGACAGCAGCTGTAAGGGAAACAGTTCTCCTGTCTTATCGGGGTGAAAAAAAAAAGGAGAAAATTACAATATGATCATCCTGCTGTAGGACAAAACCCGCAGATCTTCCCCCTCATTTTGAGGCTGATTCCTTGCCATTCGGGCCAGAAGATCAGATTCCTGAAAAACTGACTGCTTGATAACTTCTAAAAAGTGGAATTATTCTAACTGGACAGACTTGCAGCACCTACCCTCTTAATAACAGGGGCAAAGCACTTGTTTGGGATGTGAATTTAGTCTTTCATATTCCTGACTTATCAGTTATTCTGGTTGGGGAGCAAAGATGGAGCTGAGAAATTTCTCCAAATAAAAGCTTTATCCAAGTTGTTGTCTCTAGCAAAACTGATACTGTCAATGAGCTAAACATATTTCAAATATTTTATCAAAGACTTCTATGCTAACCAAACCCTGGGATGCTTCAAACTGGGTTTCGTACACAGAAGACACTTCACATTAAACGTGAGGTCTAGTCTCAGAAGTTCAGGCATAACCATCTCTTGCAAGGGGAGAAAGCGGGGTAAGCTCCCAGCCAGCAGTATGGATCAGCTGTCCCTATAGCCCGGATGGCTCCTGAAAAGCAGCACAAAAAGTGCTCAGACTGCCTGTCCTATCCATACAGACCAGGCAGGCCTGGCTGCTTTTAGACGAGATCTCTTTGGGACTAATTTTCCCCGGGTGAGAGACAACGTTGGTCGGTGAGGAAGAGGCTGGCACGGGCAACGAGAGCGGCTCAAACGCAGGGGCTGGGCCGGCTCCTGAAAGCCACTGTATCAACGGCTGTTTTGTGACTTGAATGTTTGTAAAGCTTGTTGTTATTTTTCGTGTCCGTAAATCCAAAGCACCATAGGGGGTAGTTCTAAAGAAAAATCCCCCAAAAATAAAAAATTCACCCTTGGGTGCACTTAATACAGCCGGTAAGAAATGTGCTGACTGCCAAATGTTCTCCTTCCCACATGCTTCACAAAATGCTAGTTTTATACATATACATGTGTATATGTTTCCTGCTGTTGCTCTCTCAAATATTTCAAAGTATTGTTGTGCACCAATATACTCTTATCATGGTATTTGTAAGAATGCAAGACCTTGGTTGTACCCATTCAGGCTTGGTTTGCTTCTTTTTCTTTTCAAGTAAAATTTAAATTACCAAAGAAGTGCTGATAGTCACAAAAATCTAGCTATTGGCCACGGAAACTCAGCCATAAGTAATGACCCCAGAACCAGCCCCATGAAAAATTCATGCTTCAGGAATGCTGTTCCATGAAGGGCAGGCTCTGCCAATAGTAAATGCTTCAGAAGTGAAATGGTGATTCCTCTGTTTCGAGAAATGAGAACGCTGCCAAAGTGTTTGGCAAAATAATCTATTTAAAAACAAAAAAAACCCCAAAAAACACAGGACTTGCTTCTCATTAAGTATAACCCAGCATGCCTTCGGCTTCCATCGCAAGCGCAGAAGAGGGTAGCACCGGGTAGCATCCCTTCAGCCGGAGCCAGCATCGACCTGCAGCTCCTGCCGCGTGTTCGCTGCGCTGGATTACCCGCTCCAGTGCAGGCACAAATCAATAGTGACTCAAGGCTAGTAATGACCAAATGTCAGATACTTTTTAGCAGCTTATTTGAACTAATATTGGTACTTCCTAATCCCATTATCAAAGGATACCGTGAAAAACACCGTGACAGTTGGTACGAATTGCCAACCTTTCACAGATTCATATACTTGAAGCCAGAAGAAACCATTCAATAATCTTTTTCTGCTGACCTTTATTTCATGGGCCATTAAATTTCATCCATATCAAGTCGAATAACTGGTGTCTGAGTAAGGTACAACTTGTGCTTGGCAAAAGCATATCTTCAAAGGAGGAGACCAGTCTTGATTTGAAGACACTAGAGCTGGACACTTCACCACCCCCTTGGCAATTTCGCTCAGTGGTTATGATAGTTTATTTCTGGGCACTCATCTTCCCCAGGAAGTTAAGTCAGGGCAAGGGAATGTGTGGAAATAAAGCCAACAATCTCTTTCTGCTTAACCCTCTGCAGACACTTTTTCTGGAACACAAACGTGGGCACAACAGTCCTTCAGAAAGTCTATGCAATGACTGCTACATCTGCAGGGTTTATTTTGAATGTCTGCTTCAGGTTTCATCAATTAGTTCTTCCCAGCATGTTCCTCTGCTAACCAAAGAGCTGTACATTTTACACCGACATGCCTTCTTCAAGCCTCATCCCTATCTTCATCTAGGTAACAGTCTCCAGGGCTGGAGCACGGTGATTTCCCATGCCACCTCTGAACGTTTCTTGTCCACTCTGCATTGACAGCATGAGCGGGCGGGTGAAGCCCCGGCCTACCTGAATGCAGCATAGCTGAGGCACTTCTTGGGGTTCACATCCAGCTCGCTGCAAACCCCCGCGCACTGAGCTCGGAGGGGTTTTGCATCACGGGCGTGGGATGAGCGTCACTCCGTAGGAGACCCACGCAAGCACTGTGCAGTGCTCAGAAGGCTTCTCTGCCCCCAGGACTGCTTTTCTCTTCACAGAGGCCCTAATTCAGCAAGGTGCTTATGGACAGACCTATATTTAAGCAGGTGCACGGTCCCATTGACAAGAGTTAACATCTATGCAAAATAGATGTTTCTATAAATAGATGTTTTCTATAAATATCCAGCTCTGTGATGGGCACATCTAATCACGCCAGTAACGTGGGCACTGAACGCTGTCAGCACACGACAAGACAGATGCCCAGTCGCGTGTGCGTGTGTTGGGCACATGGCTGGCTGCAAACGTACTTGCACGTGTCCCTGTTTGCAAGGTTGGGATTTTCGTTGAGCCTGGAAACATTATTAACAAGCTGGTTGAGTCCCTGAATCCAGGTCTGTGAGCACGCAGGGGGTTCAGGCCGTGCTCATCCAAATAGAGGATCAGGGCCATAGCGAATGCCTTTGCTCAGGATTTGTCCGTGACCTCCAGACTTTGGGAAAATGTGAACACTAGTTGGCAGGTGGCAAGTAAAATATACATGGTCCAGAACATGCCTGAGCTCAGCAAATAGTGTGCCTAAGTCCTAAAATTATCCAAGACTGTCTCCATAATCTTTATGGGAGAAAATTAAGTCTTCAAAGCAAGAAGGAATTTAAACTATCCCTGGTTCAAAGAAAATTGCCACATGCCGACAAACATTAAGAATGATAATATTTTGCTAAAGCCCCAGTAAATCGTTGTGTGGTTTGCCTGCATTTCCTTTCCCATTGCTGTTCATTACTCATACATCCACATTCACACTGGGAGGTGAAGGAGGAAGAACTCCCTATTGAAGAGGGAGAAAATAAAATCATTTTAATTTGATACAATGCCCTGGGTTATAGTTTTGACTCGGTAACGCTGCTTCCTGTTGAGGCTGCTTCTTCCACACGTCTTTGGCTCATTTTCTGGGTACCAAACATCCCTACCTAAACAGAAGCTGTCAAATGTCTTATCGATCTGTCATATTAGCCGCTCTAATTCAAAGCATTAAGCAAATCACTAAGAGCCCCTCTGTGAGGGTGCTAAAACCTGCATATGCCTCTGCGTTAACATAATTGCTTCAATTACAGCTCTAGTTCATTAAGTGGTTGTATGCACTCAGGGAACATGGAGGGAAATGAGAAGGACCTAAGGAATGGATTTCCGTGACCTGGTTTTGAAGCATGACAGCACGTTGTCCGTGGCCTCTCGGCAGCACAGGAGGGCTGGGAACGCAGCGGTGACCAGGAGGAGCTCGCGGGGCCCGTGGTGGCTGACGCCGCTCTTCCAAACCGGGCAGGAGACAGAGTTAAAATTTCCCCAACTCTGCTCCAGAGCTTTTCTCCCCAAGCAGCTTCAGGATGAAGCAAGTTTCTGGATGGTTGCACGAACCAGAAAAGCAAGAGGAGACACATCTGTTGCAAGGCACCAGCATCCCGTAACCCTGGCCTCTTGCTGTCCATTGCTTGTGACTTCGGGCGTAGGCACTTCTGGAGACAGATTATTACATTTGTTTATTAATTGACAACCAAAAAGGCTAAAGCAGAACACATGACACAAACTCCCCCTCCACACACACACACACACACACATACACACACACACCCCATACATTTTTTCCAGGAGGTTGGAGCTAAATCCACATCCACAGCTTGATCACACATGTGTAAAAGGGATCCAAACTAGCACAGCTCAGCTCGGAGCAGCGGCATCTGAGAGCAGCGTCCGTCTAGCACCGCGCTCTCAGCACCGGCAGCCCGTCCGTCCCGAGGAAAGGGACCGCGAGGAAGGACCTGCCTCCGTGCAAGCTCTTCTTCACCCCCATTACTTTCCAACTGAGACCTTAATGTTTGTGGCCTTACAGCCCTTCCAAAGCACTGGGTAAATCCAGGTCTGGATTTTAATTCAAAAATTCCAGTTTAGTTCAGTCTCTAAATTTAACAGCTACAGAGACTGCTGTACACGTGCAACAACCGATAGCAGTTAATGGTTATCAGAAGGTTAACATGCAGTTATAAAAGTAGTGGTAACTGAGTAACGGGGACAGGAGAGCTCTCAGACTGCTCCAGCAGTGCCTGACTCGCAGAGCTGCACACAGAGACAGTAAATCAGGAAAGTCAGTTCCCATTACGCAGTTTCGCCCTGAAGGAGCTTAGCTACTTTGGCAGCGCAGATGACATTAAACAGATGAAGAACAAAAATGGCTCAGATATGATTATAATACATATGTGTAGCTGTCACAGCCCCCTTCCAACTTGCACCATATGAAAATAACCTCATCGAAACAGAAAGGCTTTTAGGGCCGAGGTTAATTGCAAAATAGCTCTAAATAAAATAATCGCAAGGCCCAAAATATTGTTATTTGTGAAAGCTAGCAGCTTGCGCTGAAATTTATGGAACAAAAAGTTTGCTCTACACTTGCAAACCTTGCCATAAAATAGACAAATCATAACTATCTGCTGGAACAAACCTATAGCTGTTTTTTAATGTGCACCCGGTTGCTATTATCTGTGCACCAAAACTTGTGTCACCAGCGAGGTTGAAGTCAGGCCCTAGCTCATCCACGGACTGCTCAATGTCAGGCAACGCGGGTCACATCTGGACCCAACACCCTCCTACGCCCTTTTCCTAGAATGTGCTGAACCACATCCCTGCTCTGACTATCTATCTCCTTTAAACGGCAAACATGAGAAGACGGAGCTGAGCTTTATCGCTCCATTACAGCCCTGTCCAGAAAGCTTGGCATTCGATCGTGCGGGGCTGCGCTGAATCTTCATCACGAAGCTTAAAAACAACACGAAGATTGCTACGTATTTTTTCACGTGTGTGCAAGGAGCAGAGAGCCTCAGAGAAGACCGGTGACCTTTGCAGCAGCTCATGTACGATTTACCATTCCCACGGCGCTAACGCGAAGCTGGGGGAAACTCCGTTCTGACAGAGTTTTGCTTTCAAAGTTAGGTTTGTTTAAGTGACTCAAAGGGGTGCTGAGCTGCCTGGAGTGAAGCCAAAGAAAATGTTGATGCAAATCCCTGCAAAGTAAACCTACCCCCTCCCTGAGTCATGTGTAGTTTAATTGTTTTCTATTTTATTTCATGCAATGTCCCCAATCTATCAGTGTGACAAGCAACACGGTGCACGTGGCAACATGGAAGGATTTCTCATTTTCTTTCCACAAGGCTGGAAAAATCGACGTTCTTCTGGATCTTCTCCGTTAAATGCTTCACACTTCAGTTTTTAAGAACCTGAATAACAAAGTTTAGAAACGGAATCGGCTTCAAGACCAAATGTCCGCAAACACCAGGACACTTCATGCTACTTCATATATGACTCTGAAACTAGATGTCCCTGAATTTTGACTTGGGCATCCTCATAACTGCCCATCCCTCAGCCCAAGACAGCGTTAGCTTCTTAGAGCATCTCTCCATCCAGGCTCTCGCCCTACATCGCCTTTCTTCCTCACGGTTCTTTAGGAAGAGGTAGGGTCAATAAGGCTAACCGGCAGGTTTGTGTCCCCTCTGTTTTTTTTTTTTTTTCCGCTGAACTCAGAAATTTCCCATCACTGGCTAATTGATTCCTTAGCACTGAAATGTCACGCTGTGATGGTTGTCCGCAGGAATCTGAAGCTACAAACTTTCCAGTGCTTGATTAACAAGCAAGACAATGATCTAATACCAAGCAATGAAGAGGCCAACATAACGTCATTGAAGAAGGGACTGAGAGCTGCCACGGCAGGATCTCTGCTCGTACTAAAGAGCATCTTTTGGAAGCAGCTCAGCTCCTGACTGTGATGAGCATTCATCGAATTCCTGGCAGAAATCCCTCTTTCCTGACAAAAGGGTGAGCCTTGCCTTTGCAGGCTGCTTTCTTGCAGCACTTTTAACCAGAAATGGCCTAGATCATTCAGCTAGCGTTCAGTTTTATAGTCAGGCTTCATGGCTATCATACCATTTTGTGGTCAAAGGGCAGAGGAGGAACATAGGAAGGCCGTTAAGATGGAAAAAAAGGTTCTGTAAAGTGATAAAATTGACTTCAGTCTTCATCCATACTGCTTATCTGCAAACAGAAGAGCCACCTAAGAGCATATGGCAAGTCCAACTGCTCTTCCCACCATGCTCTGGTGGAAGAGGAGGTGGCAGGGCAAAACCAGCTTTCTCGTGACCCTCTTAGTACTGAGCAACCCCTTTGCACTAAGGGCAGCCACATTTTTCTGCTAATACTTCGGGAGGAGGAGGAGGGGGCAGAAACGCTTCTCTCAGCTCCATGTGGGGTCATTAATTAAGGTGAGTGCTCCCAGCTGGGCAGGTAGTGCCGTGTTGCTGGGGCTCCTCTCGTAGCCCCGGCAGGGACACTCCTCTGGCACCTGAAATAGCTGGTCCTGCAGCTCGGCTGGGATTTCGGGAGGTAAGTTTCTGAATTTCTTCTGTTTTTTTTAAGGAATTTTGTTACCGTCAGAGTGGAGAGTGAATTCTGCTCTTGGGGCAGTTCTGAGATTGTTGGTGTTGGAAGCAGCTGGGAGCTTGCTGGTTTTCTGGGTGTTGCAGAAGCTGGAGCTGATGGCTGGTGCTTTCTGTTTCCAGAGGGAGCCGTGCAGATACAGCCTGCTTCTTTGATTCACGTGGCTGATAGCAGCCCTGGAGCTTTGAAATAATGCTAAGAACAAGTTTCATTAAGCTTGCTACATGTCACATGGCTTTCATGAAAAAACTGTAAACTTTTGCCAGTGTCCACTTGATGCAGCTCTAAAGTTTGCTCTACGTACTCGCAAACCTCAGCAGGCCCTGTGGTGACCTCAGGTTGGACTTCAAGTCTGCATGGTTTTAGGAGGCATTGCTGGTGTTTTTGCACAAGGATTTCATGCATGAGTACGTGTAGCTTTTACTACCCATCAAAACTGAAGTGCTAGGCCTTTTGAAGTTTGTACTGGAGCAGATGCCTTCAAGATTTTTAGGATCCACGTGCAATGGGTTAGATAGGATGCAGGAAGACCAGCCTGGAAGCTATCTAGAGGGTTATGTCTTTCCTTAGTTTTTTCTCAGAGGCTGGATGTGAAACACCACTAAATGGATTTTGTTATCTGGGTGTGAGAGATCAAGGTTTTAAGAGCTGCTCTGAGCACAGCAAGGAGTTAGCAGGAAGACTGGAGTCCAGGGTCTTGGACGGAAGGGATTAAAATGCTTTTGCAGGTTTGATAGATCAAGGACCTGTTCTGTTTTAATTGAACTTGCTCCTAAATTTGTCTATCAGCGGCACGGGAGCCCTGAAACGCACCTGTGGTCTGTGCGAATCGGCTGAGAAGGGCTGAAATGCATTTTGCCAACCCAAATCCTCTCCGGAGCGCGTGCTTGTTTTGGCTGCTGCGCCGGGCGCTGGGTTGTGACACGGAGGGGACGTTTCAGAGCTGCTAACGGCATCTGCAGCCTTGCAGGAATGTGTCGGAGAGTTAATTATTGTGTTGAACTGCAATTCTCTCATGCCAGAACATAAGTAGCTTGTTTGGATACTCTTTCCTTCCCCTCCCCACTGGAGATAAAGGAGTTAAGTTTAATCATTAAATCTCCATCTTGATCCATGTAGGTCACGCACCGAACCAAAGTTAGATATTACGGCATTTAGCAACCTTATCTCCTTTACAATAAAGAGCAAGCAGGAAGCCGACTCTGTTGTCTGTTCTATTTTTTTAATATACGTTTATTTAAAGAAAAGCCATCTCGAAAATGGTGGTGGTGGGGGGGAAATCTTCCAAACAGCAGCTTCTGTAAACAGGATGAAATCAGATAAAGAAATTACTGTAAAAATATTGCCTCATCTCTAAAGCTCAGAACTTTTTTTTCTTTTGCTCTTTTTTATCTTTGAGAAAGATAATGAAAGAGGAAGCTTGAAACCACATTTCCATTGATGTTTGAATACACAACTGCTGGATTTAAGAACTGGAGGAGATCAAAGAGAATGGTTTTCATTCCGATAAAATTATAGCAGTTCTGGTATAGGGTGATGGGCTCATTTATGAACTCTATGAAGCAAATAGTTGTTAAGGCACTTCTTTTTTTTCCTTTCCTTTCCTTTGCTAAGAACGAAATGAAAAATGCCTGGAATTCCTGAGGATTAATTAGGAGTGTGGCTAATAACGTTATAATAGACACATAGTAAGAGTGTACAACTCTTAGGATATTCTTTGGGAGCACAAAACATCTGTACAATCCAAAGGGAATAGGAACGGCTGTTCATTGCTACTGTATACTACAGTTCACATGACATGAAAACTTAAAGAGCATTAGGTTATAAAAATATGTATCCTGACACCATGCTACAGTGATTGAATGTTTTATTAACACATAATCTGACAGTTATTACTAAGTATAAGCTGCAAGTTAAAGCCCTTCATGTGTGTGGAACAAACACAATTATTTATCATATGCTCTATTATGCTTTTAAACTGTGCAATAAAAGTAATCAGAAGGGGTGTATGCATAAAATGCAAAAATGATGTGTCTTTGATTGAATGAGTGATCTGAGCCTGCAGTCCTGGAGAATATCCATGAAAACTTCCCCTACCTGTGGAAAGATCCGTTGCCCTGGGAAGGCTGTACTGTGGTTGCTGGGAGTTTTTTGCGAGCTGCGGATGGTGTCAGGGGCTTGTCAGCCGCAGCGGGGTAACCCCGCGTTTGCGTGCCCTGAGGGTGTGAACGCGCTTTAACGCGGTTCCTGCAGAAACGAATTTGTCCATGCCGGTCGCACAGCCGACCTTGGTGTGCAATCCCGTCGAGTTGATATTTTGAAGTGTAAGAAAAAGTAGATAAATATGAAGCTCATAAAAATCGTATGCTGCGGCTGGTCACAGTGTTGCAGCAAAAAATACTAACTTTCCGAACTAATTTTTTTTCAAGGTTTTTTGGTTTGTTTTTTTGTAACTTTGAAACTCAAAGCAAATTAGACCGGCTCCACTCAAGACCAAGAATGAGGGTGCAGTGCTGGGGGTGTTTTCCACTACAAGCTCACCCTTTTGCACTGAAAGCCAGGTCGAAAAAGGTCAGCGGCTTTGACATTTAGGTCAAAGAGTGCATGGACTAGGGGGAGGGACCCTCTCGCTCCTTGGTGGCATGTTATGGGACCAGCCCTGCTCTGTCGATGGAGCTAATGCCAGGACATGATGCTCTGCACCCGGGACATCTAGCTCCCACTGAAGTCCATGTGCTGACTATTGAGGACCTCATGCTTCAGCAAGGCTGCGGTGGCACCCGGTCCTGGTCCGAGCTGCCCGCGTGGCCTCTGCAGGGCCAGCGCAGCCACCTGCTACGTAACCGCTTGGGAAAAAGCTTTTTTCCTGCTTTGCGAAAGCTGATGGCGTTGGGCTCCGGTTTTAAAACCTTGGGCAAAATGCGGTTCTCATGGTCTCACTTCTGCCAAGTTGCTTATCAGATGTGGCTTGTACCTCAGCGCAGCCCAGAAACAGGCAAGCTCTTAACCTGAGTTATTTTCTTTAGTTTCCTTTGCTGGCAAAGTGCCCCATGTGAAGCATGCTGAGCCGCCCAGTAGAAGGGAAAATGTTACTCCGACTTAAAAATAGCTTGCGTTCAGGGTGGGCATAGAGGACAGCTTGTGCAATTAAAATGGTGATTATCAAAGTCATGCCTAATAAAGTCATCTGTGACTTGCTGAACTCAAGTTAATGACCATGAAATGCATGGTTAATAACAGGCCAGCCATTAGCATGATGGGTGACGTGCTGCAGGTAGCCAATGGAAGCCAATAAACAGTATCATATGTTAACATTTGACAGTATGAACTGCCACTCGAAAATTTTATCCCCATGGTGACTGTTTGAAGTTTGCATTATGCCTTTTAAGTGCCTTTTTAAGAGCTTCTTGCTAGCTCTAACTTCCCAGCGAGGCTCATGTTGTGTTTGGAGCCGCGCGCTGAGATTGCTTGTTGCCACTTGAGCCCATCCGTGGAGCTCATAACTGGAGATGTGGAGCTGGCTGAAAACCAGCAGAGCATCCCTGAGTCTGCACCGGGCTCGGCAGGGACCGAAAGGAAGAGCAGAGTTGGGGGCAGAGCAGTAAAATGAGGAAAAGGCAGGTTGGAAGAGGAGGCAGAGGGACAGTCCATAGGGAGAGGTTAGGATGTGTTTGGAGAGCACAGCTCATCCCAGGCATTGGCACACTGCCTGTCATTGCCACGAAACACCCCCGCGAACGCTGGGTAATCGGGAGGGAAAACGTACGCGCCTGTTTTGCAAGTGCAAGGCGAAAGGTAGAAGGTGTCTGTAGCCGTTAGAGGAGCGAGGTCCTGAAACTGCCTTCCAAAGAGAGCCACGCAGGAGAAATACAAGCTAGTTCGAAACTGGAGCTTATGAAAAGGATGGAGGGACGTAGTACTGTGATGAGGAGGGACCTCGACCTGTTCCAGCCGAGGAGATGACACTGCTGCTGCCGATGGTAGCACGGGAGCAGTAAATGCACTTGCAGGACGTGAACTTTGACTGTTTCTCCCCTAAAAGCAATGGGGCTGTTGGAGAACACAGTGCTGCAAAACAGCTTTAAATTCCCCTTGAAAAGGTGATTTGTTTGTGACTTCTCCAAACGCGTCAGTCTAGTACAGGCATGCAAACCGTTTCATAAATACTGCAGCAAGGCTTTGCGATGCACCTGCAGCACGTAGCAATAAGCAGCGCACCGCAGATATTTGCAGTTCGGGTGATCCCGAGTCAGCGGGGACGTGCTTGTCTGGCTCAGGGAAGCGGGCGTTTCCCGGGCTCTCCCATGCGGCTTCCCGGTGTGCGAGCCCGGGAGCGCGGTGGCCCAGACCTTGCTTAAATCATCAGAGTCAGAGGGAGGTAACAAGAAAGAAAACACCAGCGTGCAAAGGATGTGCAGCTACTCCAGCGGCAGACTCTTGCCGCTGCTGACGTTCCTCCCGGCGAGCCGAGCCGGAGTGGCCTGCGGCTGCCGGCTCTTTCCGCTGCTGGTGAGGGCCGGGAGCAGGCATTGCGCTCGGCGGGGCCCCGCGCGGAGCAAAGCTCCAGCCTGGGAAACCTGATGGCTCGGAGCCCGGAGAGCAAATCAAACCCCTTCAGGCTTTTAAGAAAGCGATGGTTATCGTGCATCAGTGGTTTCCTGCATGCCAAGGGGTGACAGTGACCCTGCTGCTTCTCCTTCAGCAGCTCCCGTTGCTCGGTTTAGCTGCGGGACACGGGCGCGAGGTGCCTGGGCACGGGGCAGCTTCTGCCCCTTGGCCGATTTTGGCCAGTCCCTGTTTCCGCAGGGATGCCGTAAGCAGCTCCAGCATCCCATGCCGGGTTTGATTGCCCTCTCTCCTGGTGGGAGCTTGGTGGGGGGAAAAAAATATAAAAAATGAATGCTTCCCCCCTATTCCTCATCTTGAAGTGCTTACGATGAGCTCCTAGAAATGCGTTTTCCATATAGGTTGTCCACCTTAGGACAGAAGATCCCTTGGTAGGCATTAGTTAATTAAGTTTCGTTATACTTCTTTGAGGCAGGGAAATGATGTTCCATGGGATTTTACACCTCTGCAAACCGAGGCAGCGTGAGGCTGCACATCTGCGTGGAGTCCGGGGGCAGCACGCAGGAGAGCTGGGTTTGAGGGTAATATTTCCTCAGAAAAAGAAGAAAGAGAAGTTCTAAAAATCAGGAGGGAAAAATCCAAAGCCAGAAAAGCCTCAGAAAAGGGAAAATAACGTTTCGGAAAGCTACACATTGAAGCAATTTTAAATAAAGCATTTGGAAACAAAGCACAGCAGTTAGTTTAAAATTAAAATCTTCTGGTGGGGCTACGGGGTGGGGAATAGGTTCTGCTTCAAACACGGCAGTCTTAAACGCGGGTCAGCCCTAGATTTAAGAAGGACCAGGAGGATTTTCAGTGCGAAATGAGAATTGCCAAAAGGGGCAAACGGGATAACCAAGAACAGAGCGGGGGAAAGGACGGCGGGAGAGCGGGGCCGACCCGGGGACACAACGCGTAGGGCTTGTGGGAAGCCCTTGGTCTTCCTTAGAAAGCGAGTTTTGTTTAGCTAAGCCCCAACTCAAACACTTGAAAACGTGGCATTTTACTGCCTGGTACGGGGCTGCGAACAAGTCGCTACTGTTCGATCGGAGAAGGATGCTCTGTCGTCGGGGCTTGGGGACGGCGGTGCACGAGGGTGGCTCTGCCGGGGCGCACGGCACGGCGTCGCCTGGGAGCGGAGCCGCATGCGTTAAAAACACCAACATTTATCCGTGCGATAAACACTGTCAGCCCTTCGTCCTCCCCCGCCGGCTCCTCTCTGCCCCGCGGGTCGAGCCGGTGCTGCCGAGCGATCCCAAGGCGGAGGGGAAGCGGGCAGGCTTGGCCCGGAAACCCGCTGTGCCGGGGATGGGCTTTTGGCTCTCGTCCTCCGCCAAAGAGCGGGGAAATCATGGCTGGGGCAAAGCCATCCCAAGGAGCACGAAACTCGACACGGGCATCCCTCGTGCCAGAAAACGAGAAGCAGCGCGGGAGAGCGATGGTGAGGTCGGCGGCCGAGGGAGGGTGCATGGGAAGATGATGGTCTGCTCCAGGGGCCATGGGGGAAGATGGTCTGCTCCAGGGGCCGCAGAGGAAGATGATGGCCTGCTCCAGGGGCCGCGGGGGAAGATGATGGCCTGCTCCAGGGGCCGCAGAGGAAGATGATGGCCTGCTCCAGGGGCCGCGGGGGAGGATGATGGCCTGCTCCAGGGGCCGCAGAGGAAGATGATGGCCTGCTCCAGGGGCCGCGGGGGAAGGACTCGGCTGTGCAGCAGAGTTGGCTGTGGGAGGCACTGCGGCAGCTGCCGCCAACTCGGAGCATGCCATTTCCGCAGATGTCCTGGTGCCCACCCTAGAGATGGCCCAAAAAGCGAGAAGTTGGTGAGAAAGCGCTGCTTTGAAGGAGCTATCGTGGTTGCGTGGACTCTGGTGCAACCGGGCATGGTGAAGCCGCTCCAGGCTTGCTTTGGGAGCAGAGGGACCTCAACCAGCTCCCCCGACGTGCTGCTGTGCCCGAAGCAGTCGGTTACGCTGACCGACCTCAGTGGAGAGGCCTCAGCCAGCACCCGAGAGCTGAGCAGAGCTGGATTTTGGCAACTCGGGAAATGCCTCTTCCTGAACGAGACATAAGGGAAAATGAAGCTAGGAAAACAACGTGAGCTCAGACAGTGTGAAACAGCCCGAGGGTATAAGAAGGGATTGGGTGGAAGATCTGTCAGCAGCCTGGCCTGGCTCGTTCTCCACTTCTTGGTCATTCTCCATCGAGCAGGATCCTGCATGTCGAGGTACTAGCGAGCACTTGCCTGCACGCCAGTGGCCTACGGACTGATCCTGATCTACTCGGGCATCATTACAAAAGCCCTGGCAGGCAGCACTGGGCCTGTTTCCAAGAGGAAGAGCAGCGGGATCAGTCGGTAGTTGAGCTTGCGGAACAACCGGCGCGTTATCTTGCGCACGTATCGCTCCCCCCGCTTCCGTGTGGGCCGTCGCTAGGACTCGAGGTTGGAAAGCCGTGCGTACCTGCCTCTTGGGGACTGCAGATCAGCCTTATCGCTTCCATGCGGGATGAATCCCGGCTGCTACTCAGGCTGCTGATGCCTTCCAGACTTTATCTGCGACCTGACTGGCTCAGAAGTGCAGCTCCGTCGCAGGAAAACCTCTCCATCTAGAGCAGATCTGTAATGGGGTGGTGGTGGCAACGTGCTCACACCATAGCGGTGTCCAGCAACCACTTCCTTGCTCTGAACTCTCTCTGCTGGTCCTGCCTTTCTCCATCACGTCCCTCTCCCGAGCTGGGGAGGTGCCACTTTCACAGCCCCCTCCACAAGGACAAGAGCTGGAAAAGGAGCGCTTCCACTTCTCCGTGTCCCCCCCTCACCCTCCAGCAACGTGTTAGAAGAGCGAAGAGCTGGTCGTGGGGTCTGTGGGTCACAAGGGACACAGAGGAGGTAGGTGAGGGGAAAGAGCCCAGCGCTCCCAACGCAGCTCATCATAGGTCACCCAGGAGCAGACTCCGTCCACCAGCAGGATCGGAGCGGCGAGGAGAAGTCTCACGCCCCATCCACAAACCCACCGACCCCTTCTACGAATGCCGTGATACTTGGCGTCACCGTGAAACCAGCGGCATTGCAGAAGTAAATGGTGTTGGTCATCACTCTGAGGAGCAGGGGGTTTATCTGTGGATAATTCATGTCCCGCAGAAGCTGGGAAAAGAAAGCAATAATGGGGACTCGTGCCCATTTAAAATACCTTACATCAGAACTGAAGAACTGAAGCTGTTTTTTCCATTGCAGAAATTATTTGGCCTTGAACCATACAGACCTCACTTGCTATTCAGCAATTGAAAGGAGTCTTTTGTGAGGATTTTTAAAAATAATTACTACAAAGCACTTCAAGAAGAATTCTGATTGTCGTCTATTTTTCATTTCATGCTTTCATGACATTTTTGTTCAAGGATGAATCTTTTATGAAATGTCTATTTTAGGTTACACCCTCCAGAACCTTATTATTTGCCTTAAAAAATCCACCATGGGCAGGAGCATATTCTTTAAGCTCTCCCATTAGTATAACTAAATTCATCAGAGTAATATTACTATTCATGCAAAATAGGTGTCATCTTTCTTTAAACCTCTTGGCAAGTGGTTAAACTGATTTTAACAAGTGTGCAGTGCCAACTTCTTAAAGCCTTGGAAAGTGTGAAGATTCCCAGGCTGCAAAGGACTATTTACATGGCTAAAATTATACACATATCCCCTCCGCTTAAAACTGTCCCCTCATCGCATAAGACCCTTGCAAATCCATTCTGACTTCAAAAGAAGGAAAAGTTCCCCTTCCAAGAGATTTTTTTTTTCCTGCTAATACAGACTAGCTTTCCAGGTTGCAAGAGCCACCAAACTTAGCTTGGGGGCCAAGGAGAGCTTTTAGTTTCGTGGGTGCATCTCCTGTTGAGAGAGAAAATGAGTGTAAGGTCCTGTATTTTTCAAAGCCTATTGAAAATGTAATTTTAGAGATAAAAGACACAAAAGATTTTAGCGATCTCATTGCCCGCTCTTGTAATGTATATGCACTCGAAAACATCACAAGTGATGCTGTGGGACATTTTCTTCGAAGTTGATTGTCAGGTTTACAAATTACACCTTTAATATTTGGTTGTACTTGCACTTCTACATCCTGACTCCCTTGCCGCGGTTACTGCAGCGAATTACTTCTAATGACCCCGATGCTCGCAAAAAGGGAACTTCAAAGTTGCGTCCGTGATGAATTCATGGGAACTAATTGTTTTAATTCATAGAAATTGTCAGGGCAGACTATTTGCAAGCCGAGGAGCAGAAACGCACCGTGCGGCCAGCACAGCCAAGCGTAGCCAAGCAGGCAGCGCCTGGCCGAGGTGTCCGCGATCGCTCCGTAGAGTCCTTAACTTCAAATGCCATTAAAAGATTAAAAGAATTGTTCTCATCCGAGAACTGCAAGTTACTGGCCCGCATTTGGGGAACCTCTTTGGCTTGAAGTCTGACTGCATCTTTATTATGCTCCCTCCTGGCCCGAAAACCTCCTGATAAATTCAGTGAAATTCTGATTTTCCCAGCAAGGTATCAAGCCAACGTCAGTGAATCCTGTGACTGTTCGGGGTCTCTGTCTTGCCTCCAGCCTCTTGGTGAAGGATGTCCCAAGCGTTGAGAGGAAACCGGGCTGATTCTAGCACAAGAAGGGATCTGACGGAGAGCCCTGGAGCAGGAATCGCCCAAGCTGTTGTGCCACACGTTCCCACCGTATTCCTCTATTTTTATTTTGTTTTATTTTATAACTGTGTTTGAGTTGGGGCAATCTGCAAGATGGAGTCATAGTTTCTGGAAAATGCTAAAACCGATATACTAAGCCCATTTGTGTAAACCCTCTCACTTTTACAAATGTACGCCAGAAAGCTGAGCTGCCGACGCTCGCCTTGAAGCTGAAAGTTGTTAACATCTCGTGTTTTGATTCGGGTCCTTGTTGAAAAAAAATATATACGTAATGTGGTGGGGGAGTGGGATAGATGGTCAACCACAAAGCGCAGATCCGGGTTTGGATCTGAATACTTCTAAAGTTCAAGAGTGCTCGTGTCCTGGGAGCTGGTTCAAAGCCATCCCTAGATTACACGTACCTGTCTGCTGCGCTCGTCGCTAGACCTGTCTGACTTGAAGAGCGACTGGAGGAATATCTTACTTGCAAGCCTCTCATTAGAGGAAAATATGAATTACAGAAAGTAACGCAATACCTACCTAGGCTTGCTGCCATACTGCTTTCCCACTTGCTTCAAAGGAAATTTATCTGGTATTTTGTATGGATTCAAACCAACACACAAAGGAAAATATGCACGTTTGCAAGGCCAGCGATCGGATGGGAATCTGCAGCCTGGGAGAGGAAGACGTGCTGACAGCTATACGCAGCGTAGCCTGGTCAGAAAGTCTCCATCTTCGCTTGCCGCTAGCACTTTAAGCAAGCTAAAATATCAGTTAAGCAAAAAAAAAGTTAGAATTATGTAAAGCCTTAGGTGCATCTCCCTTGCTTGGCTGTGCAAGGCCATGGCCGAGGGAACCTTGCATGGTGCCGACCACGACGTCCTGCCCGTGGCTCTTCCGAGGTCTGTTGTAAGAAACACAAATAGTCGTAATGGTAATAATTTCATGCGTTCCTCTGCAGACAGGTGAACCAGTTATATTTTTCAGAGTTTAATGGTTTTTTTTTTTTTTTTTGAGTTGCTGAATATTTCTGAAAGTTCAAAATGGGAGCGTGCGGCCCCTGCTCTGCCGCCTGCGGCACCGGCCCTGGGCT
The DNA here is from genome assembly GCF_036370855.1 of Dromaius novaehollandiae. Lineage (NCBI taxonomy): Eukaryota > Metazoa > Chordata > Aves > Casuariiformes > Dromaiidae > Dromaius > Dromaius novaehollandiae. The sequence goes on along the minus strand of NC_088115.1, from coordinate 13,572,300 downwards.
CGGCGTGCATCCGCTCGCCCACCGCGGCTCTTCCAGCCCCTTCTCCTTGCCCAAGCGCTTTCACCGGGCAGGCGTCTCGCTGGGGAGCAGCCCGCCCGTGCCGACACGCGCGCACGCGCTTTGCATCCTCGCGCCGGGACCGCGGCAGGTTTTCCCGGCGATAGCGGTTATGCTGTAACGCGGCGGGCGGCGGGGCGAGGGCTGCCGAGCCGCGTCTCGCCGGGAGCATCCGTCCTCCGGGCACCTAGGGAGCACCGCAAGCGGATGGCTGGGGTGGGACGCGGCGTCCGTCTGCGAGTGCGCGCAGAGTGCGAGTACCCGGGGAGGACGGGAATTGTTTCAGCCGGTTCGGGAGGGAATAATAAGATTAAATAACGGAAATAATCTATGCGACTGAGTTGGAGGAAGAAGTTCGTGGTGGCCAGGACCCGTCTCCATGGGATAATCTCCCAAGGGAAACAGCCGAAGTGCCGGGACTGAGTCGTGAGAGCGTGCCGGGGCGCCGAGCGTGGGGAATACTGGGCCGGAGCTCGGAAAACGCTAATTTCTGGGATTCCAGATGTGCCACGGGAGAGCAGTTCGGACGTTTGTAGCCAGCCATTAACCCGTGCTTGGAGGCGGGGAGGGAAAGGGACCAAGGGCTGGGACAGCCCTTCCCGCGCCCCGGGATCGCGGCGGCGAGAGCCGACCCGGGGCATCCCACGAGCGCTGCCGCCAGCCCCTCGTCGCTCGCGGTTTAGTGGGAATCCACTTAAAGCAACCAGGAGGTTCCTGGTTGCCCTAACGGCCTCTCACTTGTACCGTGCTTCTGCTAACGGTATTTATAAGGAAAGGTTTTTCCACCCTGATTGTGGAAGGGGCTGGGGGGATGATAGTAATAAGGAGAAGAGAGCGACTCTGCATCCCAAACAAGAACCATATGTTGACTTATCATGGGAAATATGTAAATACAGGCTCGCGCTGATCCGGAGCACATGTTGCTAGTCATGAAGCAGCTATTTAAAATTCCACGGCTGGATCATTAACTTCGCAGCATCCTTTACGGGCGACAACAGGGCAGATAATCGGAGTGGCACCGAGAAGAGCCGCCCTCCGCGGTGGCCTCGTGGCCGCGTTTCGCAGGAAGCGCTCCCCGGTCCGACGGTTTCCCGTCTGGAATCCCGCTCGCCCGCTCATCCCGCGGCTTCACCGGAGCTGACCGATGCCGGCGCTCAGGTCTCGCTCTTGCCGCCTGCTTCCTTAGCGGTCCCGGGCAGGTCGCGGTGTCTGTCTTCTCCTCCGCTCAGTCCATCCGGGCGGGATGGCTTCTCTCCAGGGCCAACCGCGATCAAAGGTGGCCTGATGGAAAGGGATTGCGTAATTAGGGAAAAAAACTCATAAATTGCAATAAAGAGATCCCGGGCTCTGGAGAAGGCTCTGCCTGGAGCAAAGGCTTTTGAGCAGTGGAAGAAGGGAGATGGACAAACCCCGTTGTCCTGCCGTGCCTCGGCCCCACGGCGGGTAGGGAGAAGCTGGAAACCCCTGCGGGGGCCCGGGAAAGCCGGGGTCGGTCCCGTGCCCGCAGGAAGGGACGGGGGACCGGGAGAATGGGAATCTTCAAAAAGTTGTTGGAAGAGCGAGAGCGAAAGGAGACGCTCAAAGGAGGCCGTTAATATCGCTTTGGGGGGTATCAGAGGTTCGATGGCCGTACGAAGCCGTACGCCGCTGGCGATGCCGGGCTGGCGGGAGCCGGGGCGCGCAGGGTGCTGCCACCTCGGGCAGAGCCGGGCAGCAGCGCGTGTGTTGGTAGCGACGAGCATGTTCACACTGCCACGATTCTTCTTCTTTTTTTGAAAGAGAGAAAGCAATGCTTGCTTTTCGTTTTTTTTTTTTTTTCCTTTTCTGTTTTGACAGTTTTGTTTCACTGGGGCATTTTTATAAGGAGGTTTTTCCTACTTTGCTGGGTTACTCATCTGCATTTTAATTGCACGCAATAAAACGCGAAGGCTCCCAGCAGAGAAGGCTCCGCGCAGCTCGCTGCGCTGTCCCGCCGGGGCCAAACCGCCGGGTCGCATCGCTCCGCAGCAGACGGGGTCGAACCCTCTCCAAGAAGCAGGTCGATCTTCCCCAATACACAGGTAGCAGGAGCCGATCGGCTCCCGCCCCGAGCCCGGTTCTGCACCGCACGGACCCGCGCGGCAGGATTTATCCCCGCGGGGCCGCCGGAGCCGGCCAATTCCAGCAGCATCCAAGCAAAATTTGCCTGCAGGTCAGGGACGGCGCGGTGCATCTCTGCTCACGGCCAGGGCCTGCACCAGCTCGTGGCCGGTCCTTTGCAAGCACGAGTGCAGCCAGCATCTTATGCCTGAAACATTCGGGGCTGCAAATCACTTTACCCTCCACCTTCCTGTGGATCTCTGCTGTCTGACAGCCTCTTTCTCCTGTAGCTATTAAAGCAAAAAAAAACAAGTTAAACTTTTAATGCAGAAAATGAAGTGGCTCGAATTGCATCCAGAAAAAGAAAAAAAAATAGTAGTCTTGTATTAAAACATCATCCATCCATTCCCCGCACGCCCCCTGCCCAGCTGATGTTTAGGGGGATCGGCAGCAGAACTGCAAGGCAGCATTTAAATCAGCCCGGCTGCTAGCTTAATATATTAGTGCACCTGTGTTTCTCATCAAACATGCTACCAAAAGGACTGGTTAGAAGCGCTTTGATCTGACTTTAAATATCCCCAAACATCAGGAACTGGAGGTATTTTAATCTGATTTTACTGGAACTGCGCCGATTCAAGGAAAACAGAACCCAAAATTAAGTTCATATTTTCCCTGAGTCCCCGGAGTTTGGAAAGAGGATATTTTTGCTGCAAGTGGGGACGGCAGGGGAGGAACCTCAGTGCCGTTGCTGTCGCTGGGTTTGGTGGTCGGGCACGGCGAGGCAGCGGCGTTACTCTGCCACTAGCTCATTCGAGCAAGAAATGTAGCATCTATCCCTCCTTGCTTTGCAGATTTATGCGGTTTTTTTTCCCCCTTTGGTTTCTTTCCCTGCAGTATTTAATGCCCCGTCTATCTCCGTAGCTTTGAGGTGCACGACCCGTCCTTGCGCGGGCGCGGGAGGAGCTGGCCCTTGGCTACCTGTGCAGCGGATGCTCGCGTTTGCTTTATTTCGCGTTTGCTTTATTTCGCGTTTGCTTTATTTCGCGTTTGCTTTATTTCGCGTTTGCTTTACTTCTGCCCTCAACGCGGCTTTGCAGCCGCCTCCTGGCCCCGCGGGACGGAGGGTCGGCTCTGCCGCCAAAGGCCGGGTTGGGGCGGCTCGGGGCCGGGTGGTCTCCGCTCCTCTCCGGGTGGACGTCCGGCTGTGGGCTTTTTTCCCAGGATGGCACCGGGTTTTCCCGGCGCTCCCGCGTGTCCCTGCCCCGGGCCACCTCTTCTGCAGCACGGCCAGGTTGCAGCCCCCCGCGGGCTCCCTTCACCCGCTTTGGTTCGTACCTTTGCTGGATTAAAATCCCTGACACTAAAAGATGGGGTTTTCAAGCAGACGAGGCTGGCGGGAGCATCGGAAAGGAGAGACACGAAAAGGAGAGCGGGACGGTTCCCGCTATGGTGGTGGCTCACCAAAAATGAGATGGGCGCCCAGACGAGGCAGCTTGGAAGACCGTTTCCCACCCCGAGACACAACCATCCCCTCTCCTCCAGCGAGTGAGAGCTTGTCCTCCCCCGGGGCTGCAGGGCTGCTGGCCACAGCCAAGAGCCAGCTCGGGGCCAGCTGTCCCCCCCCAGCCCAGCGCTGCTCTGTCCCCGCTCCCGGGCCACCGAGGAGCCCCCAGCAAACTGCGCAGAGGTACGTTAAGAAACGAAGTAAAACCCTCATCCCAGAGCAGTTCTCTGCCCCTGGTACCCAGCCCAGCCTCCTCTCGGAGATTGCGCTAAACTTCAGAATTTGATCCAAAAAAAAGAAAAAAAAGATGAAACGTGTAGGTAGAAATCAATGGAGCCTTTAAAAGCTGCGCTGTGAAAAAGGCTGCACTTCGCTGTTGTCTTTCTGAACCCTGCGAAATGCTGGGAAACTGTTTTTAATAAACAAGAGTTCAAACAGTGGGGCTCCGCAGCCAACAGTCACGCCTTAAACTCCAAACTTTACATGAAAACTCTCAGATCCCTTTGAACTCTTTTTTTCCTCCCTGGCAGAGGATTCCAGTGTTTATGCATTTTTTTGAGATTGCTGGCGGGATCATGAGGAGGGTTTTAATATTTTTTTTTAAACAATCTCCTGCCTTCAGAAACCATTAATGCCCACTAAGAAACATCAAGGCGCTGCTTTGAAGTGCCTTCTGGCTACAGCCCTCTCGCACTCCTTGGTTACTGTGCAATCAAATAATTAAATGGAGTCTAAAAAAACCCACTCTTTCACCTGGTAATTAAACGCCCCATGTTGGACAGTTGCAAGGGTTTTTAGAGGCATTGCAAAGCTACAAAGCCTCGAAACACAAAAGCGCTACGTGCTGCTGGGATGAGGGAGGAGTGCCTTCCTCCCCGGTCTGCAACGTGTTGCACGGGGCAGGTAGGTCCCGCAGGACTCCTCCGTCCTCCCCCGGCACGGCCAGGCTCCGGGCAGCGAGTCCTTAACGAGAAGGGACAGAGCAGATGGTCATAAATTAGCAAAGCTAAACTCTCAAGCTGTTTTTTTTTTTTTTTTTATTGCATTTGTTTGTTTGCTTTGGAATAAACAGCGAGGAAGAAAAAGTTGGAAATGGTATTTTGGCCACTTCATCAAATGCCGCGTTACGGGCCAGAGGCCGCCCCACCGGGCCAGGAGCGGGTTCAGCCCCGCGAGGTCCCCGAGGGCCCGGGGCGCCGGCTGGGGGGTCGGGTGCCGGCGCTGGGTCCCGGGCGCCCGTTTTGGGGCTGGCTGCAGCCTCCCGCCGAGCCACCTTTCCCACCGGAGCCCTCTGCGACCGGCGGGTTGGGCTTCCCAGAAGTTAGCTGAGAAAGTTTCCTCCGCTTCCAACCCAAATTGGCCCTTCCTTCCTGCAGCGCCGCTTTGATCCGGGGGCGTTTGAATCGCCATGCAAAACGCCGTGTTTTGCGTGGTTTGGCATGGCAACGACACGCTGCCGGCTTTAACCCCCGCCTGGCCGCCCGCCGCTCCCTCCCGGCCCCTTTCCCGTGGGATCCTGGCTCCGTGCGCGGCCGCTCCGTGCAAAGCCGCTGCTCCCGGCCCCGACGGGCTCTCGCGGCTCCCGGCAGAGCCGAAACCTCCCCGGCGGGGGCTCGGGGGCGGCCGGCTGCTCTCGTTTAACAAAAAAACGAACAAACCCCCACCTGTCACGTCTTACCAGGCGAGGCACCGGATTCGGGAAGGCAGGACTTAGTGGGCTTTCTGCCCTAAAAATAGATGCTCTTGTGAGAGACAAGAAGGCCAACGCGGGTTGGCCAAAATTGCCTTAAATTACGCCGTCGCCTCCGTCTGATGGCCCGAATTTTGCTCCCCGCTCGCTATGGCGGGTTCAGCGCTGCCTGAAGGCTAAAGACGGCGTAACGTTCACTTAATTTAAAAGAGAGTTTGCACGTTTATGGCATGCCGTAGTGCAAATGCAAGGAAAATTCGGCTGGGGACCCTTGACCATGACGGTGAAGCCGGTTGCCTCCGCACGGAGGCTTGGGAGATGCCGGGAGGAGGAAGAGGAGGAGGAGGAGGAGGAAGAGGAGGAGGAGGAGGAGGAGTGGGTCTCCATGGGGTTTCACGGCGGGGAGCCCCCACCGCCCCGGGGAAGGAGGGCGCGCGGCTCTGCTTGCACCGGCTCCCGGGAAACTCGAGCTAAACCACGAACAGAGCCACTTATGTCAAAATAAGACCTTCTCACTCCCCAATCTCCTCCACCCTTCAAAAAAAAGAAAAAAAGACCAGTTTGAAATTACGCTTCTTAAGTTGTAACAGTACAATTTTCCTCATGCTGACTTCCCATTTAATAGCTAACAGGACCGAACTGTAATCAAGACCTTCAGCCCGCGATAGGCTAAAAACAAAACGTTTCTGAACCGCGGAAGGTAGCGGCACATGTTCAAAGCGTCATATTAAGGTGGTGTCTAACAATCTCCATGTCCCACTTATAATTGAAACAGAAGAGAGTATTCACTTTTCATTCATTTTTAAAAGACTATTCAAATACCCTTTCATCTCCGCTAAACAGCCTGCCATGCATTTGAAGCCATTTTATATTTTGTTTCTACAGACATCCAAAAAACAGAGGTGAGTATTTGGGAGCATTGATGGAAGGATGCAAAGGCGCGGGAGGCGCTGAATGGCTTCAAGCTGCCTCAAACGCATTCATCTTCCCGAGAAGAATTAGGCACAGTGTGATTCATTTTAATAGCAGAAGAAAAATAATACTACTATGTAGTGCTAAGTTCCTAACCTTTGATGGTAGACTTTAAAAAAAAAAAGAAAAAGAAAAAAAAGGGGAAAAGAAAATCTTTCTTCCCTTATGTTGTTGAAGTCCCCCTACACCCATCCGTTATGTCCAGCTTATCAATTAAGATGAACCCCATGAACTTCAGATGGTTTTTAAAACAAGACACCATCCATTTGAATGTGTAAAACTGCCTGCAGCTTCCTCTTTTTTGAACTGGAGGATTCAGTTCTGGGCTCTGTGTACTCGGTGTGAAGTTGAGCCCTTTGATAGAAGTTTTACTGATGTTTTAAATGAAGTCTTCTCATACACACAAAATAACCCAGATAATTTAAAACCTCATAGAAAAAAAATAGGGTGGAGGAAAAAAAAGAAAAGAGTCGTCGGTGTCATTGGGCTAGCAGAAGAAAAGAGGCTGGCTTTGGTTACCAGCACGCGAGACCAAAAGCGTTTCCACAATTGCTTTCCCAGGGTTGCTTGCTGGAGCCGTGGAAGGTCTGGGCGGCAGCTGGGAGACAAATCCAGCCCTGGAATGGGCAACTTCCCTCAGGAACAAATTAAGCTCATTCAGCTATAAAATAGGTTTTGTACCGTGAGTACCAAAGAGAGGAAAGGCCCATGGAGGTGGCTCCCCAGGCCTGCTTGCATCAAACCTCTCCTAAATTCATGTCCCTCAAAGGCAGCCGGATTAGCCCAGGTTTTAAAAAGTTAGTATTTGCTTAAAACAGGTTATGTGGGCTATTAAGGGAGATATCTGGCAGCTGGAAGCAGTTGTGCCACTAGCAAGCTCAGCTACACCTGGGTAAGGGTGTGATGGACACCAGACCTCATGGCCAACAGTGACGGCACAGAAGCACCACCACCTTCAGCAGAGCTCCACGGACCACCAGGTCGCTCTGAAAATGACACCCTGGATTTATTATCCCATTTTACAGCTAGAGCAGGAAAGTCCAGTGTGATCTGCTGGCCCTTCCTCACCATCAGGTAGGCTTTGTGTTGCAGGCTGGGTGGTAAGTCTGCACTAAACTTGCATTGGAGAGTTACCTGAGTGAGCTATAATTGATATATTACTGCACTGAGAGTTACCTGAGTGAGCTATAATGGATATATTACTGCACTGAAGTACGGAGGCAACCTTGGTCTTACCTACCCCAGGTGCAACCTGCTCACCGCAGGAATCGCTCCCGCCTGGGAGGGAGGTCGCAGGTATCGCGAGCAGGGTGAGCTACCAGCTCACGTGGGAAGAAACCTAAGTCACTGGTGGGGCAGGGGGGGGAAACAAGTCAGACAATGTTAATTTGAAAAATATAAAATTTTAATAAAGGCTACATCTCTTAATTACAATAATTATTGTACCAAGTAATTTTTTTTTAAATGAAACTCTTTATAATGCATAATTTACAGTATAAGTAGAACAAAATGCCATGGCAAAAGTCATGAGTACAGGACTTGTAATAAAAGGCATAAAATATATTTATACATAAACCCCTTAAACAAACAAGGGAAAGCTTGAACCCTGAATATAGGGCGACGCATGGCCTAGTAACACCATGCAGGCACAGGTACTGTACTGATTAAATTTTAAAAACACTAGAGATAGTGTATTAATATTTTCACCATACATTTTCTACAATATATACAGACTCATACAAAGTAGCAATGGCAAACAGAATGCACAGATTAACTTAATCAACACGAAACCCAACTGTAGAAACGCAAGGGCTTTCTGGGGAAGGGTTGCTCTGCCCTAGCACGTGCACGCGGCTTCCCAAAGCATCACCGAGAGCCTTCGCTGACGCTGCCCATCGGCTCCCAGGGGTGTTGTGAGGGTAAGGCAAAAAAATAACAATTAAAAAAAAAAAATCACACAATGAATCGCACGCTCCACAACTATGCCCCATCATAGTTAAAATGTCATTTAAATATAAGTTGTGCTAACATCAAATGGCTAAAAAATTAGCTAGCTCTGTGGCATACACATGGGTTTTGAACCTGGCTTTTGCAGTGTGTCCTTTGGGTGTGTTAAATACGGAAACGGGAACGAGATGGTTTCTTTCACAGCTCTCCTAGGCTTGGGATCGCTACAGCCTGCCTCGGCCGAGATGGGCGCTGGACGCGACGCGGCATCAAACGCCTCGCCACGAGAAGCCCCGGGCAGGACAACGCATTGCCGCTGGCATATTGCATCTAAGGTATTTAACGCTTAAGACCTTTATTTCAAATTAGAGCAGCATAGATTAAAATGCACCGGTCTCTAGATGAATGGTAGGACAATATTTTTATTTCGGTTTTTATTATTATTTCTTTAGAGAAGTTTTCTCTTCACTTGGAGAAATGCTGGGCGCGACGTCGTTCCGTCCCTCCTCCCCCTTCAAAAAAGTTGTGAATGCACTCAGAGCCAAACCCTCCATTTCAGCTAGGGGGAACAACATAAAAAAATAAAATACGCCTTGCTCCCATCGCCCCACTTCCCAGCCCCTCTCTCTTCTCCATTGTTAAAGCAGCATATCCAAAAACTGGACTTAAGGGAAAACAGAGTGTTCAATAAATATCAATAAGGATTACTGTTAAGGTAAGCTATACACAGTTTCTCTTAGTCCATAGATTTCAGATCCCCAGGAAATCATATATTATGTATGGAAGTCTCTCAAACACGGTCTGCATCTCCAATAGCCAACAGTGGTCATGTTTTTAATAAATAGTTCAGGGTTTTTATCTCAGTACCCAACTCATGAATAATAAATGCCATTTTTTCCCTCTAAGGCTAATTCAGCAAAGTCTTCATAGACTTCACTTTTTTTTTTTTCTTCATTGGTTCAAAACTTTCCTTCAGAGTTTTTTTTTCCTTGTTATCACTACTGTTGTGTGTCCAGAGACTTTGCTAGCTTAAATTTTCTTAAGTAACACCGATGCCATCAATCAATCCTTTCCACTTTCCCAAGAATCCTTCCTTCGTACATGGGCAGGATTGTTTCGTCTTCCCAAATTTCTTCAAACACTGCTCCACAGTCAAACTCATCACTTGCTTTTTTGAAGTAGTATCTGCAGGAAGAAGAATTGAAATACGGGTTAAAATCAGAAGGTAAAGGAGAGCCCGCAGCATTTGCAAGGTGTCTCTGCTGGGAGGCAGCTCCCTGCCGCCCGCGCGGAGCTGGGCCGGTCCCGCACCGCCAGAGCCTCCCCGGGGCACGGGCTATCCTCAGCAGCAGGGAAAACTAGAAAGCATGGTGATTTTTTTGGTCAAATACCTTAGTTAGTTAAAAATAAATAAATAAATGCAATTTGAAAGCCAAGCATCCTTAAGGTTCCCCTCCATCTCCTTCTCTCTCTCTCTCTTTTCCCACCTTGTTTCTTTCATGTGTTGTTGGGTTTTTTTTCTTGTTTCAAATCTGAAGCCCAACATTAAAATTAGCAACTGTTATTAACAGGAGAGGTGTTTTAGAAACGCGGACGGATTAAAAGCAAATCGTACTGGCTTCTTGCAAAGCGAGACTCTGTGATGCTCCTGCTGAAGACCCGGGTGCTTCGCACTAGAAACAGTAAGGCCCCTACCCCGCATATTTTATATATATATATGTGTGTGTGTGTGTCTGTGTGTGTGTGTGTGTGTGTGTATATATATATATATATATGTGTGTGTGTGTGTGTGCGTATATTTTTATATATATATATATATATATATATATATATATATAAAAATAGCTTCCTAGCAGTCGCATGCAAAGGGCAGCCCTGCTCTAGCCAGCAACACCTGCGCCAAGCCACCGCTCCCAGGACACGATGCGCCCCAGCCCTTCCCGTGTCCAAGGCCGGGGACCCCACTATGCCCCAAACCAGCCCCTTCAGCTCTGGATTCGAGGGGCCTTTTTATCCCTTTTTGAGCAGTTCCCCCATCTAAGGCTGCTTAATTGCACGTGCACAGACGAAGGGCATCCGGGCCGAAGGGCTGCTCCCCGGCCTGCCTGCTCCCGTGCACCCGTGCTGCCAGCACTGGGAAAAGCCTCAGCCAGGGGCTCACAAAAAAAAGAGAATAATAATAATAATAATAATAATAAAAAATAATAATAATAGTAATAATAATAAAAAAACCCCTCCCACATCCCTCCTCTGTGGTTACGACAGCAGGGGCTGGCAGATGTTTGCTAGGTGAAGGGGGGGCTGCAATTTTTACTAGGATGTGTAAGGAGAGCAAACGAAGCTCGGTTTTACTATTAAAACTAAAAAAGAAAGCAAAAAACAAAAACCAAAATAAAACAGAAACATGGCAGGGTCTTCTTAGAGTTTGGTTTTTTTTTAAGCAGTGACTTTTCTCTTACACATTTTTAAAATACCCAGTAAGGATGGCTTTCAAACCTATTTATTTTCCAGGTAAGTTAAAATTATTGGTGCAGGGGGGGGATAAAAGCTGGCTTTTTTACTCAAAGAGCTTGCAGCAGCTACATTTAGGCAAGGTAGGGTTAGTATTTATTTTTGTAAAGCCCTTCCAAGCTGAACTGACACATGTTGTGTCTTTAATGGTTCAGCAAGGAAAACATCTTATTTAAGCCGGTCCCGGGCGCGTTGGCGGCACCGGCCCGGCTCCCCCGGCCGCGGGTCGAGGCCCCGGCACCCGCCAGCGGCACCAGCCCCTCCGTCCGCCTCCCCCCGCGCCAGATAACGGCCGCGCTTCCCCACGACTTCCTCCGCAAGCCCGGACGCTGGCCGTGTTTACCAAACTTTTTATTTGAGAAAACACGCTATGACCTTTTACATAATTACAACCTTATTTCACAGAGAAAAGGGGAGCGAGAGGGAAAAAAAAGAGGAGGCAAAGCAAAAATCCTCCCCCACAACATCTTCAAACAAGTCACTGCTCTTATTTGCTCAGAAATGGGCTTTCCATTGAAACACATTTTATGTGGCAAGCTTTGCTTTTTGCTTTTTTTTTTTTTTTGCTTTTTTTTTTTTCTTTCTTTCTTTTTTGGACATCTGGCACCAATAGAGTGGAGCAGGCCTGGTGTTACAGCTCCGTTTTGAACTACTGCCATGTTCAGATTACCCGACACCACCCAGTTTTTTTGTGTGTGTGTATGTTTGTTTTTTGTTAGCACCATCAGTATTAAATCACTGCTTAATTCCTTCTTTTCAGGGTGGGGGGAGAAGAGGCCAAACACAAATTTCTCCGCACCCACCCTGCTGCCTGGCCGGACGCGTGACTTTGGCGGTGGAGAGGAGCAAGAGCAGAGCCCAAGGTACCCACGGTACAAACTGATTCAATCAATGAAGAATTTTGAGAGTCGAGCATTTCTGCATGTCTTTGTGCATTAAATGAAAGGCAAAGGCTTCAAAGCCATGCTTATTAAATGTGCCTTAAAAAGAAATCAATGCCAGATGTGACCAAAGCAGCCTAGTTAGTGCCTCCCCGTAACACACGCTACTCCGGGCGCTGCGGCCCTCTTCCCTGAAGGTCACCCGCAGTTTCACTCAAAGTCCAGCCAAAAGTCAAAGCTTAGATCAAAATGATTCCCTGGAGGTACACACATTTGTGTAATTAGTTTCACCTTGTGTCTGCGCAAGATAAAATACTGGGCACGTACCCAAGTTCCTTTTATAAATTTCTGTATTGTCTTTACCCAGGTGTAAAGGGGTGAGATCTAAGCAAAACATTGTTTCATCCTTGTCAGTCACTTAAAAACATTTTCTAAAGTAATTACAGTCTGACAAGGCACAAATAATTGCACCTGGAGGGGCTTTCAGGCCACAGAGGTTTTAGTAGCCTGTTCTGGCACTCGGGCATCACCTGAGCAATGTCACAGAAACCAAACGGGGAAAAAAAAAAGGATGGTTTTGGGGGGGTACTACAAAGCCACGGGGAAGGGAGTAGCAGCCGAGCAGCGGTTTCCAAACCGTACTGAGGCCAGGGAAACTGGTCTGCAATTGGGCCATGAGACGGCATCAGGCAGTGTTTTCAATTTGTAGTCTGAGGAGGTGCGCGGTGGTCTGGGAAAGGCTTTACAAGCTGCAAAACGGCCCAGCGGTGCAAGAAGCACGGGAACCTCCGCTGGAGAGCCTCCAGGTTGGGGGTCCCGGCAGGTTGCTGCCATCTGATGGCAGCTGGGCGGGCTGCAAAGCTCGTTTTGGGAAGGATGGCAGGAGCTCAGCCCCGGCCCCACCACGCGACAGCACTGACAGGCACCAGCTCAGCCTCCCCCAGCCTGAAAGCTTCCTTGGGCGACTTTCTCCCCATCTGCATAGACGGACTTGCCAAAGCCAGGGACAACTCGGTGATGGAGCAACAGCTGGAAATTAATTACACATTAATACCAGCAGAATGGCTGTTTGTTTGGAGGGTAAATCAGAGGCTGCCAGCTACAAGGCATGCCTGCTGGCTCTGAAGGATGGCCAGACTCAGTGCAAATTCAAAACTTCAAGCTGGATATCCCCCACCCCGCTAACTCTTTAGAGAGAAGTGGCAGACAGCTCTTTACGACTTGTATGCGCTGTAAATCCGCCAGTGCCCAAACCCCCCCAGGGAAGTACAGCAAAAATAACCAACGAGCAAGATACTGCCATGGGAAGAGGAGCAGCAAGGAAGGAGCAAACTGGATAAACTGGGAGCTGGGCCCTGGAAACCAGACATGCAAGGTTTGTTGGTGTTTCTAAAGAGGAACTTGGTATCACTCAGTGGAATATTCCCTGCAGGGCAGAGTTTTTCCCTAACAAAGAGAAAAGGCTTTTGAAGAGCTAGGAGTGAACTTGCTGCATCTCAGCCACATCTAGGCTCAAATGCAACATCCCAACCTTTCGCTTACCATGTTTATGGCGACACTATTCAAACGCCTGGCAGCTGTTGAGACAGACGTGTCACTTACGCCCATTTTACAAATGTGAAAAAATTCAAGGACTAGCCAAAGACTAGCGGGATGCCAGTACCAGTATGAACGCTGACCCCAGTCTGGAAACTGAACCTCATAACCCATCCCACCACTCCATGCATTCACAGCGAGGCCACCCCAGCTTTTCTTGGCCTTCAGCTTTTTGGACGGCAGGTGCAACACGAAGTCCACCGGTTTGCACACTTGGGGGAGGAAGAGGAGGAGGAGGAGGCAGCGGGGAGAGGAGACAACCCATCAGCTAAGTTCACCGCCCCATGAGAGCAGCTTAATCCCCCTTGCCCAGCTCCAAGTTGCTCTTGGTTTGAGTGGGACTAGAATAAAAATACTACAGCCAATCTCCAAAATGCAATGTGTATGTATTACTGTGGGTAAATTTGCAGAAATACCTGTTGATTCTTTTGTCTTATTCAATACATAAAAGAAAAAAACAAACAAACAAACCACAAAGATTCTTACCTATAATTTCCCTTTTTGCTCAGCTGCTCTTTAAAGTGCCCAAGTGTCAGGCTCTGGGCCTTTAACATCCTCCGGTAGGGAATTTCTTCTCCACAAAAAAAATAGGTGACAACCAACTCACTAGACTGAGAGGTGTGAACAACTGGGAGTTTCTTTGGCTCTTTGTGACTGAAACCGAAAAAAAAAAAAAAACACATACAAAAATTCTATTTTTCCATTTGAGAACAAGTAGTTTCACAGCACTCAATCGAACAGTGTTTCTGCCACATACAGCACTAGTCAGAAATACCGTGGGTGTGACCCGAGAGTCAGATATTCCCGTACTTGAAGCGAATTTGTCATTCTGTGCTTGTACAGCACTCAGCCCTGTGGGATGCTGGTCTAGGACAACAGCTCCTGGTCACTTTGATGGTAGCACTATTAGCATCACAAAGCGCCGAGCCTCAGGGTGCATGTGGGCAGGAGCGAATTCTTCCCATTTTACAGATGGGAGAACTGAGGGGTGGAGGGTAGAAAACTTGCTGAAAAATCAGCCAGCAAGGCGATGGCAGAGCGGAGACGCGAATGAGTGTGCAGAGGGCTCTCACCACAGGCCAAGCCAAAGTATTGTACACGTCTGATTTTAAAGGACTTGTTTCATCTGCATTCATACAAACCAGCTGAGAGAGGATGACAAGCTTAATTCCTTCTCATGCACAAAACTACCTGCACCTAGCAACAACTAACAAAGCAAAACCGCTGCAAGACTATTCACCTGAAGTACACAGGTAGCATTATTTTTACCTGTGAGCAATGAGGATAAAATTAACTGGATCGTGTCATTCGAAATAAGGAACACTTCTGAAAGAATAATTAAAACAATATTACGCAGCAAAATGGCAATGCTCTAGTGAATGCCATGTAGCCAAATCTACAACTGCTTCTGAGGCAACATACACTTGGCATGTCAAAAGGTCACAAAGTGTTAGTCCGCAGTAATTTAGTCTTCCTAATTTGTTCTAAGTCTTTGTAGAGTGGCTTCAGAAAAAAAGCTGCTAGCAAAGACAGCTGGTGGACTTAAGGTCAACCAATTAAAAATGAAAGGCTCTAGTCAGGTGGCTCAGTCTGGACTTCAAACATTACTCATTGCTTAAGATGAAGAGGGTAAGAAAGAAAACTTTAATTATTTAGGCCATTTTAGACCTCTCTGTAGCAGATTTCTTGTTAAAAGAACCATCCTGTAATTAGACTAATCCAATCTTTGTCCACTTTACAGGAATGCAAGTTAAAAAGAACCAGAGACAAGATTTGAAAATGTTTTGTTCTGTCTTTAAGAAGAATGTTTGAAAGACTAAACTTCAGATACAAAAAATTTCCTCTCTTTCCAAAGCACAGTCCATTTAATGAAAATACAATTATTATATATATATATATATATATATATATACACACAGAGACATGTTTCCCAATCCTTTTATGCATATGCAATACTTACTCTTCTGTCGTTAGACTTGCATTGCAAAAAGGGGTGTTCCCCCCCTGAACAGCAGTGGAGTGGTTTCGATCCCTCTGCTGATTTGAGGTTGAACATCTGAAGACAGGAGGAGGGGGGCAAGTGGGGAAGAGGGAAATAAAAAAAAAAAGATTTTTTTTAAAAAATTGTTGAAATACAGTCTTCTTAATTGAAGTCTCCTGTGGGTCATTAAGTTCGCTCTTTGTATCAACCCTCACATGCTGTAAACAATCAAAGGAAGAATTAAAAATGCTGTGGGCTAATTTATCCTTCCATACCCAAATGAATGATAACCAGTCCAATTCTCCACTTGGTATGTAGCTGGAGTTCGTCCCAGAGGAAAAATGGGCAAATTACAGCCATCAAAAGAGTGGAAGTAATAGTCTAGGATTCAAACTATTTGTGCCGGGGTAGGGTGGGGTTGGAATAAGGAAGTTCATCCTTGGGGCTCCGCCAAGCTGTGCTGTCATTCGTCCCTACTGTCCAGCCCCATCACTGATCCCAACCCCTACCTACGCTGGAGAGCAGGACAACATCCACACGTTCACCTTTGCCTGCTATAACCTGGCTAAGTCACCTGCCCGGCCTCCAGTGCATGCTCTGGGAGACCAAGAGCACAAGCTACGCCTGGCAAATAGCCTCAGCAAAGGCTGCTGCAGAAACCCGCGCTGCTGCAGATGCAGAAACCTGCATTGCTGCAGAAACCCCCATCGCTGCAGCTGCAGAAACCCGTTGTTGCAGAAACCTGTGTTATTGCAGGAACCTGCATTGCTGCAGATGCAGGAACCCACGTTGCTGCAGATGCAGACCCCCACGCCACTAACTGCATCCCGAGCCCAGCAAAGGACCGAGGCACCCAGCGCCCAGCCCATCGGTGGGGAGCTGCAGCTGCTCTCCCATCCCCACCCTGCCATTCCTCTATTTTTTGGTCATTACCGTTGTTTCTGAGGCTTGGAGACTTCTGCTAGCCGGCGACAGGCTTCCTCCAGCTGCGCGAGGGTGTTGGGAGGGGTGAGCGGAGGCATGGCCGGGTCCTGGACGAAGGGGTGGGCTGGCTGCACCCCGCGCGGGTGGCTGCTGGTCCCCCACAGGTGGTGGCGGCTGGGGCGCTCGCTGGGGGCCCCTTTGGCGAAGTCGGAGCTGTAGGCCTTCTTTGTGCTTTGTGTGCTTGGGGAGGGGAAGAAGCCGGGTTAGAAAAGCTGGAAAATATGACTTTAATAGCAGCTCCTATTCTGCTCGCTCCCTCTCAAAAGTCTGTCATAACATGAAAGGAGGTTTATTGCCAAAAACATGACATTTTTGTGGTTTTTCTGGTTCTGCGGAACAGCTTTTATATTAAACCGGAGGAGCAAAGAGTCTCATTTGTTTTTAGCGATTGTAAAAATAGACAGCCCATGTAATATATAAATATTTACCGGGAGCTATATTGCTGTAGACAGCTGCGTATTTACCTATGGGGCTTGTGCTTATTTTGTCTCTCGCTCTCCAGCATCCACTGCCAGACGTTCTGCGCCCGGTCCGCCTCGCCGGCGGGCAGCTGCAGCCCCGGGGCGGCGGGCAGCCCTCCTTCGCCCGCCGGCAGGGCCACGCTCTCCGCTCCTCTGCCGCTCCGCTTGGCCAGCGTGCCCGTCCTGCTGGGGGGAGAGAGAAGGGGGCATGCACACGGGCACGGTTAATCCCTTGCACCGCCGCATGCGAGTCCCGCGTTGCCCCACGCCAAGCCCGACCTCGACCTTCGCCGCCTGGGCCGTCGTGTGAACGCCACGTGGTTTTCCCCGATTAATCCCACCGAGGGAGCAAGCGTGAGCAATTATGGGTGGGCCCAACGGAGAAGTGCTGGTGACTTACCCGAAAGGCTCCAGCGGAGGGAGAGGGGGTGCTGGTCCGTGCTGCTCCACGCCTTTCGCGTGGCTCTTGCATTTTGAATAGCAGTAGTAGTCACTGCCTGCCGGGCAGCAGCACTGCGCCCGCTGCGCCGCCTCCGCCTCGATCTGCTCCTTCGTCTTGGGCATGGTGTGATGGTGGATGTAGTGGTGGTGCACGTGCTTGGTCGTCTGCTTGGTGACGAAGCCCTTGCCGAGGAGGGCGCAGGCGGCCGGCGAGGGTGCGCCGGGCAGCAGCTTGCCCCCGGGCAGGCGGTCGGGGGAGCGGGCGCGGGGGCTGTGCCGGCCCATGCCGGGGGACTGGCAGCCGGGGGTCTTCAGCACGCGGGAGAGGTGCTCGTCCAGGATGGCCTGCGGGTCCTCCTCGTAGCTGCCGGCGGGCAGGAGCGAGAGCGGGTGCTGCTGGTGCTGGGGGTTCGCCGCCTCCCGACCGGCCTGCACGCTGGCCAGCAGCTCCGGTCCCTCCTTCTCTTCATCCTGGGGGTGAAGCACCAACATGGAATACCCACCGGAGCGTGGGACCTCTCCCGGGGGCTCCCAACCGTCCCTCCCGCCTAGCAGCAGGAGCCATCCCGAGGCGGCGTGCAAGACGCTCGGCTTCGAGAATGGAAATCGTGTCCCTGCCGGGCATCGAGTGCCGGCAGCCCCGGGCCACCATGGCAGCCCCCGGCCCCGGCTCCGCGCGGGTTAAGCCTCCTACCTCTTTGATTTGCTGCAGCCTCTCCTCCAGGCTGTCCATGGTTTCTTGCTCCTGTTTCAGCTTTTCCAGCCGGGAAATGAGTTCGGCAGCGAAGGTGGCCGGCTCCACCGGGGTCATCTCCTTGGGGAGACGGTGGGTTCTCTACACAGAGCGGGGACAAAAGGGACAAGCCATGCTTAGCGGGCAGGGCGAGTCGCCGGCGCTGAGCCGGAGCGGCATTTCTGGCCCCGCTACGCTTGTTGTGTCTCCATGTTTGGATGAAAAGCCGACCGCGACCAGGCATGGGCTGCTCTGGATTTTTATGAGCTAGCGCCGCGGCCTCATGGAGCGACATCCTCCCCACTAGCGTTTGCCTTCGGCAGGAGCAGTTGGTCGCACTCTGAGGAACCCCGCTTGTTCTCTCTGTAGTACAACCAGCCCATCAGTAGCTACTCTGAAGTAGAAAATCTTCAAAGACTGTTGTCAAACATCAAAAAAAAAAAAAAAACCCTCTGAGGTGGGAGGGAGAGACTTTAACTCAAGGAATAAAGTGAGTATAAACAGAAAGGAGTTGGAAATTAAAAAAAATAAGATGGGGGAGAAAAAGGGAAAGGGAGAAAAAAAAAAAAAAGAAGAAGTCAAACGGTTGCAGATCAGAGAAGTGCTGGTAATTTATTTCCTGGCTACACACTGGGCACCTTTGAGGTAGTGTTGTCTCAACAGTGTCCTAGATCTCCCCCCCCCCCACCCCCCCCCAATCTCTTTGTACAGAAAATGAAGAAAGCTGCTGCAGGCTAGCAGTGGTACACTGCTGAGCTTGGCTGCCTCGAGCAGATCTATCAAGGGAAAAAGGGAACATCTCCAAATCAAGTGCAGAATATAAAAAGGCAAAACGAGAATTTCTGCCAAAAGCAGCAAACATGGTAGGGAAAAGGGGAAAAAGGAAAAAAAAAAAAAAGAAGGAAAAAGAACCCACCCACCAGCATCCTCCCCTCCTTCCTGTCATCTCCCCCCAAACACACCCCGCTCCTCTCGCCCTCACCCCTACTTTCCCTCTCCCTCCCTTTTTTTTTAAATTTTTTTTGAAAGCAGAAAGCTGAACTGCCAACTCTTTCACATACTACCCACCAGATGAGGTGGGGCCTCTCTCCGGCAACCACTTAGCTCCAGAAATGATGTGAGGGTAGAAAAAGGCCACTCTGCTGGAAATTGTCACTCTTACACAAGCTGGCTCTATTCAGTCCCTGATCAAAGCACTGCCTTACAGAGAAAGTCGATTTGCACGCCCTGGGACAAAATAATCTAATTTACAAGCTCAGGCTATAGAACTTTCTTTATGGAAGAGGGGGAAAAAAAAACAAAAAGAAAAACCACACAAACCAACGCCCCCCCCACACACACCAGAAATATCATCTATGATTTCTCACTGCTTAAGACAGCAGAAAGAGGAATTTTAGCACATTAATCTCAAGACAAGATAAGTTTTTACTTGTCTGTGTGAACAGTTTATTCGCTGCAGGAATCAGCACTCTGCAAGTCACCTGAATTAGCGAGTCGGTGAGTTAATTTTCACGAGCAAGGCGGCTCTGTGACCTGGGTCCCCTCAGAGGGGACAGAAAGTTTTGAAGGCACCTATTTCCTACAAATGCTTCTCTTTTGGGAGGCCAGTAGATCCTATTTCCTGCCAACTTCCAACCGGTGTGCTTTTGGAGCCCTGGAGCAAGGCATACGCGGCAGACCCCGCGTCCCCCGGGCGCAGGAGAGCCGTTGAGGTGGCATCCGTCACCCTGGGACCCAGCTCCAGCATGGGCAGCTGCAGGCTCCCGCCCCATGGCCGGCCAACTGGGGCATCCCGCCTTGAATACCGAGCCGGAGGCCAAATCCGGTGCCTCGGAAAACCCCTAATTAGCACCCAGCTCGCAGGGAATGACCGAGTGTGACGCTGCGTAAAGAGGTCTTTTTGCAAAGAGGCAAGTGCAAGCGGTGCGTTCACGGTGAAGACATGGCAAACACCGCAAACACTTCCCTCCCGCTCCTTTCCACCTGCACTAATTCCCCAGGTCAGCGTGTCCCATACATCCCTCACCGCTTCAGGGTCCAGCACAGGCCCTTGCGTATGGCCAAACCCCGACCCTGCAGCTAGCTAGCGTGGGTACTCACCGGAAAATGAGGTAGAGAAACTTGACCGTTGGCCTTGACGCTCCGATGCATTTCCCTCTGGAGCTGCTTCTTGCTCCCGAGTCTGTACGGAGGGATCCCATCCCTGGCACGAGAGAGAGGCACCGTCAGCAGGACACGCGGGTCTCGGAGCGCAAACCACAGCGCCGCAGAGCCCAGGTTATTGGTTTGCTTTCAATCATCTCAGGTTCTCATCAAGCCGCTTCTCTAACATCACCTAAGCACACTACAGGCCCACCATACAAACGGATCAGCAGTAGCTAAGTAAAGGCCGAAAAGCAAGCCGAAGGCAATGCCACCATGGGAGGACACCCAGAAGATCCCATTAGCCTCACTTCTGAAGCATCTTGCAGAAAGGACCTTCCAATGTGAGGTTTCCCCATCTGCTCTTTACACTTGTGCTCATCACCACTGACTGAAGCTCTTTGAGGTCGCAACTTTCTTCTAGCTCTAAAACACCGCACGGGATGCCAGCAGGATGGAAGCAAGAAGGAAGAGGCTGAAGATGGATGGCTACACATGGTTCCCCCTCTCCAGCACTACTCCAGATCCGAGAGGTTTCTCCTGCCCCAGGCTGGCTAGCGCAGGCAGGCCGCCGCGAGCTGCGAGCAAACCCGGGCCATGCCCTCAGGGGTGCGATGCTTCTCCCCTCGGCCACGTCGGCTCCTCGCGAGGAAGCCATGAGAACAACCCAGGTAGGGCGCACAGGTGAGAAAAAGCACATGGTGCACCACGCTTGAGGCAACGCCGCCTGTTTTCATCCAGCCAGGCAAAAAAATTACCTTTGCTAGGATTAAAGGGCCTTCTGCAGACAGTGGGGACAACCAGAAGAGCATGCCTGGAAATTCTGAGTGTCTAATTCCTCCCCTTCTCTCAGACCGGCTGAATAACCTTGATCTCCGGTCCAGTCCCTTTTATCCATCTGCCCCCACATCTTACTCATCTCCTGAGTGGAGAAAACAGCTCCCATCCTTTCCGGGGCAGCAGGACGCCAGCAAAGGCTGACTGGAAAGAGCAGGCCCTGCTCACCCCGGGCTGCTGCCAGAGAAGACACTATCCCACAGCGTGCCTGCACGGCACGTCCCACGGCCACGTGGACACGCGCGTGCCCGACTTTTGGACATAGAGCTGGAGACAACCCGTGAGGGAGCGACTCCCAGGAGACGCCCGGTCCTTCCTCTCGGGGCGGAGGAGCAGATCCCTGCGCTTGGCGCTCCAAGCCTGCCTCGGGCCTTTGCGAAGGTCTCGGCCTAGCTTTCAGCTGCCATTAAAGAGTGATGGCTTCAATAAGCCAAACCGAGCCGCGAAGCCCACAGTGAACAACCAGAACAATCTACTTTTAATAAACTCAGAAAAAAACCTTGGTGATAAAAGAGAGCGCACCAGAAAAAGCGCCGGATGCCCCAACGCGCACAGCGGCCTCCTCCCGCCGTGGGTCCCGAACCGGCCCCATGTCACAGGCACTAATTGGGCTAACGACCGCTCATCGCCCTGCATGGTGGGGGAAGCAGGCCCGGCACGTGCCCACCGCCCCGGCAGCCGCCCGGCCCACGAAATGCGCTGAGTTCGGGGCTCTGAGGGAGCTGGAGGCCCAAGGCCGGCGGCAGGAGCGACTGGGAAAGCCAGGCCGGAGAGCGAGGAGGGACCAGGAGAGCCAGCTTGCTGCCTGCTCCTGAGCCTGGGCCTTCCACGTAAAGCAAGGGAAAATGGTCGACGCCAGGCCGCGAGCAGGGGGAAGGGGCAAGAAGCGGGTGCTCAGCTATGGCGGAGGGACGGACAGACGGGGCTGGAGTTTACTGCCAGGCGCCGTACAACGAGAAGAGACATTAGGGAGGGGAAAAAAAGAAAAGATGACGCTAATATAGGCAAGGAGAAAGCGCCTTTAGGATAAAATGGTGGGGCCCGGCAGCGGTGGAGTGGAGGGGCGGCCTGGCTCGGTAGGGCGCTTCAGCCCAACCTCTCCCCCTTCTCCCGCGGCGGACATTTGCGCTCCCTTTCTTGGCTACCAAAAGCTGTGGGCTGAAGAGCTACAGAGTTTAGGCACTAAACAGTAGAGTTTAATTATAAACATTTCAGCTAACCAGGCTGGTGCTAAGCCAATCTGTTTCTGGGGGAAACACGAGTTTGAAGTCTTCTCTCCAGTCAGCTGCCATTTAAGCTGAGCCAATTATCTTAGCCTTTTGACTCAGATGTGCCTGACCTAACCTGAATGTAGTTTTACTGCTGCTTTGAAATATCAGACTCATGCGCATATGCATTCACTCCCATCTTCATTTGGCAACGGCTCTGAAACAAGCCTCTGATCTTGCCAACATCAAAAGCCTGGTTTGTAAGATAAGGTAATATTTGAAGTTTGCTCAGCAGCATTCCCCTGTGTCCAAAGTAAATCCATAAATAAGATATAAGCAAATAAAAAAAAAAATCCCCTTTCCTCTCCCCCCCCCCCCAATCAAGAAATGGAAATATAAATTTGCATGATGCTTTGTGGCTATTACAAAATACATACACACAAACTGATCCCTAGCATTTATAATAAAAAAGGCAGATCGTGCATTGTTTGGAGACCTCTCATGATTCCAGTGCAGTTCAGATTTAGGTTTATTTAAAAAAAAACTCACTGCACTGCTCTGACGGACTTTCCAGAACAAGTTTTTCCTCTTCAGTTGATACCAATTTAAGCCAAAAGAACTAATTTGCATTTGCACGGAAGAAAGAGGAAAAAAAAGTGTCCTCTGTTAAAAGAGTGGTAAAAACTCGCAGGCAGAAGTGCACCCTGACACAGTTTGTGAAAGTGCGGAGGATCTGTGCCCCCAAAGTGTTTCCAGGGCCTTCAGAAACCAGCGGACTCAGGTTCCCGAAAAGGATGCTAATCCCAAACGTTTTACTGCAATCTTGGCACTAGCTCCTCGTTTCTGTGAAGGAAGTTTTACATCAGCCTTAACTTTAGCTGAGCCCTCGAGAACTGCCAATTCACCTCTCCCACTTTCAAAACACCAACACCCCGGAGCGGCCCGGCTGCTCCCGGCCCGGCTCTCGGGAAGCCCGAAGCCGCGGGGGAACCGGCTCGGCTTGCAGCGGGAAGCCCTCCTCCGCCGGGGCTGCAAAATGCAAACCCGCTGCGTGCCGCGGAAGCCCCCCGCGCCCCCGCCCCGGCGCCCCGGCCCGGAGCTCCCAGCAGTTTAATCAGCCAAGCTTCCCCAAACTCTCACAGCCTGCACGGGCTATTGTTCCGGCAGGAAAAAACAGGCAGGCTCCTTTCATGCGCTGCTTTATGGGGAGCTCCTATTCACTTGTTCAAGCAAATTTCAAAGCGGCCTGCTACCCTCTTATCCCCTCTAAGCTCCCCTAGACTAACAATAGGCTGAAAGCGATTCAGTTAAGCCTTTCATCCACCATGCACTTTATTTCTCACTCAGTGCTCTCATCTGTATAAGGCCTACAATTGGCATTGCTGTGAAGAGAGGGTATAATCCTAGCCCTGTGAATCCCAAGTGACCCTACACTGGTCCAGAAATGACTAACCCAATGAATGCTCTGTTGACACATGATCACATACAACCAGAGCCAGTAAGAAGAAATAAAGAAGTCACCCTATGATTCAGCTCTTTTATTTAATGCCAATATTGTTCAATAAGGGAATCTGGTGGGACAACAAACTTTTTTTTTTTTCCTGTAATATCAGTTCAAAACACACATGTGCATTAAAAAAAAAGCTTTTGTTTATGCATCCAGGATTTTTTTTAAATCCTGTTTTCCATTGTGCATCATCATACAGCACTGTTGACTTTAAAAATCCAGAACACAAATCTTTTGGAGAATGGACAGTAATCACTATACACAGCTGACAGAGACACTGAAGTTTCACTTGGATACAGCACGCTGTCTATCAGAGGGGTTGGCTTTACTGGAGGACTCATATGCAAGTGAAGATCATGACATGGAAATGGAAACATCTGCCTTCTATCCAGCTGAAGAAAATGGTCCTTAAGGGTACAAAGTGAGTCTTACTATCCCTTCAACGCCCAGACACAGAAGTACTACTTCTCTCCTACAGGGGAGGAAGAATGGTCAAATGGCTCATTCAAAGTCTCACACTCTTCAGCAGAGTCAGGAGGAAAACGCAGATCCTGCAAGTCCTAGGTGCAGCCACAAAACCATCCCTCATCCCTAGGCTCTGAAAACACTCAGACCTGCTCCACGCAGTGCCACTCAAACGATCCTTTGAAGACTGCCCCAGCCACATGAGATGAGCAGCTATTTGCTCCTTCAGGTCACTAGCCCTATTAATGTACGTTCTGACATTAATGATGAACCTTAATTACAGAAAGCACTTCCTACAGGAAGTAATCTCCTCTTTGATGACTGATAAATAGTTGAGGAAGCCTGGCCTTAAGACAAAAGGCACAGAGACACACTCCTCGGGTTAGGCAGGCATCGCTATCAGCTTAGGGGAAAACAAGCTGGCTCAGCTGCAGTTGTGAAATGGCCACAGAGGGATTCATCACCTCATTCCACCCCACATCTCCATGGCTACCAGCAGTCCTCAAAGACCATGATGCACCTCTCAGTTCAGGTTCAGACCTCAGTTTCAGCAGACCACTAGGCAGTGGAGAGCAGAAGTGGAGTGACAACCCGGGAGCCATCACTCCGGCAAGTCACCACCGTTCACCAGCACAGTTAATTTGCAGATGGCGCGTTTCGAAAGGACTCGGCCAACACGCGATACTTACACGCTGCTGTCCGTCATCGACATGGAATCGTCAGTCAGGGCATCGCTAGATATTTCACTATCGTTTGCACTAGTTGCTGGGGCAAAAACATAGCCAGAGTTCACATGGTATGGGTTAACAGGATCGTTCCTCTTGAAGGACCTAGGGACAAGCAAAACAGGAACCTCGTTATCAGTCATTCTTGAGCTAGAGAAAAGTCACACAGGTTTAACAGCAGCACTTTCCTTAGGAGAACCACAAACTGGCTGCTCAGACCCTGCAAAAGCAACCATCCATTGCCAAGGTCCAGGAGCCCACGAACAGCTCGTGGTGACTAGACCATGTTCTGTCCAAAAGCTCCCTAAGTCCAACTTGAAAGAGACTGCTTTTGGCATTGGAAGCACACTCCAGAAAATCCCAGGAAGCACCTCCAGGTGCTTTGATACCTTTGAAAACTTGGTCCTTCAAGCTTGATGTAGCACCACCGAGGCCAGCAGGAGTTATACTGTTGATATCAGCAGGCACAAGATCAAGAAGTTCATAGCTCAAGTCCCACTGAAAGCCATCAAGGCACCAGCTAATAAAAGCTTAAGTCTACTCTGAAGACAGGAGTTAGGGCCCCCTTGGGAAAAAAGTTACTGTATCTGTGTTGCCCCAAACAAGAGAGCTGCCTGAAACTGCTGGAGCAGGACCATCAGTGCGCGCGAGCACTGGCAAAGCTTAAATTGGCTATTTCAGGCTTGGCTTCCCAAAGGTGGGTGCCATTCTTCTAGTATCACCAAAACACAAAATAAACAGGCCCAGTTTTTAGGAGAGCCTACTACTTGTTCCATCTGGAGAGGTTTTTTTTAGCTTTTGAGTTAGGATGGGGGAAGGGAGGATGGGGGACGCGAAGGCAGGAGCGGCGTGACGTGCGGTGGGTGGCACTGCAAGGAGGGGAGGTGACGGCGATGTGCAGTGACGGGCACTGCTCGCACCCCCGGGGGCCGCGGGAAATCGCAGCCAGAGCAATACGCGTCTCTCGGGGGTGCGATAAGGGGATTACGCAGCTGGAAAGCTGCGTGCTAAGGTGCATATTTCGTGCCCGGGCGAGGGGAAGACGGGGTGGTTAAGCCTCCCAGTTTGTATATCAAAGCCAACAGCCTTGTCATCTGATAAGAGCTGCTGGTTTTAATAATTAGGGCTGCTTCCCCCCAACTTGGGGGCTGCGGGAATGCTCTGATGGGCTTTTGAACCGCCCGCCCCGGCTGGATGGGATGGGCTTGACCCAAGTGAGGAGCCCAGCGGCGTGACGGCGAGCGACCGTCCCCAGTGCCCGCTATCTCCCAGCCGTTGTCTCGCCTGCCTCCGGCACCCGCTCCGACCTCCACCGCCGCCCCGGCTCAGCTCTCCAGCGAACAGCGAGCCACCCCGGTGCATCCCTCCCTTCCACTCGCAAGGGGAAAAAACACCAGTCTTTGCAAAGGCTTAAGTGGAGGGAAAAAAACAAAAAAAGGAAAGAAAGGAGGGGAAGTGCTGGGGGAGAAGACGGGCCTCTCCAGCAGCAGAGGCCGACAGCCAGGCAGCGGCGGGGCTGCCCATGCCGCGCAGGTAGCTCGGTGCGGCTGGGACGACGGGCTGTCTCAAAGCAGGCCGAGGCGTTTCAGACGGGAAGATCAAGACGTTAAAAAGTAGAGATTGATGGGGGGAAAAAAAAAAAAAGATAGTCAGGAATGCCACAGGAAAGAAGTTAAATCTTTAGAAGATAAATTAATTCCACATGTGGGTGAAAGCTAAGTTATCCTGCTAGGGGGGGAAAAAAAAGTTCTCCTAAATACATGCAGTCTTCTAATCTTAATCAGAGGGATGTAAGGTCCAAGCAGCACTTTGGTTTTGGTCGGGTTTGGGGCAGATGGGGGAAGGGATGCAGCTCTTTTAAGCATTTTATCTGAAACTGCCTCAGGTCTTGAGCCCAAAGCCCAGGACCAGGAGGTGCTCCTCGGTGCAGGTCCTCCTCGGTGCAGGTCCTCCTCGTGCTGCAGGTCCTCCTCGTGCTGCAGGTCCTCCAGCACCACCGCCTGCTCCCGGGGCACCATGGATCTTGCCTTTACCGGCATGCAGGCCGGCTGCTTGGTGGGGCTACGGCAGCGGCAAGGACTGCTGGGCAGGCGGGGGCGGAGGCAGCAGGTCCCTACGAGCAGCGGGGAGGGAGAGGTGTGTCCAGATCCAGCCCTTCACACCACGTCACTAGAGAAAGTGGCCAGAACTCACTCATCTGCCCCATCAGATACGGGGCTGCAGCACTGGTTTACTCACTAAAACTTCACTGACCAAGAAAAAAAAAAGTTTATATATATTTAAAATAAGCCACCTGACCCCATCTTCAAGACAGTGCCATCCACAAGTCCCCACGTATTTTAAGAAAACTGGTGGGGGAAGCTTCACTATGGGTTTTTTTTGTTTTGTTTTGTTTTTAATTTGACCACCTTATGCCAGTAATTGCACCCAGATGCATCAAGTTGCCTGCAAGGGTTTTAAATTCCAGTGGAAAGAGGTGGTCTCCTGCCACAGCTCCTGCACACAAGCACATGCACACACACACACACAAAATCTTCAAACTCAATATGCAAAGTGTTTTCAGCTGTCAGGTAGCAGTTGCTCCGGAGCTTCAAGGAGAATGTCTGATGTTTCTCAGACTATTCTTATCTTGATGCGATGACACACAGCATGTAGCTCTCTACATGCTATGTTAGGCAATGGGCATATCAGAGGTATTACAATGCCATGAAAATTTCAGGGGGCTCTTGTTTGTATCCCCTATTATAGCAGTGCAATGCCAGAGCTTGCTTTTTTTTTTTTTTTTTTAATTGTCAAACTCCACTTCTTAGAAATAAAAGCACTCTGGCAGTTCAAACCACAGATTTATACAAAGGGGAAAGGAAATCTGCAAGGAGCATTTTGAGGCAAAAACTGAATCTCATTAAATATTTTCTTGGGACAAACATCACTGGGCAATCACTGGTTTAAAGACCAAGAAAAGAAGAAGAAAAAAAAAAAAGAAAAACACATGCACAAACCTGAAAAAAAAAGTATATTTTAACAAAACTATGTTAATCACAGCTTCCATGCTCTAATTGTAGAACACTGCTTCGAGCATAGCTTTACAATGGCATCATTTACTTTGATAATTGAAGCCAAACTTGGTTCCAATAACTTCACACAAAACGAGCTCCACCGGCGGGTTCTTTCAAAGGCCAGGAAGCACTTGGAGCCGGCAGAAGGCCATCTGCAAGCCCCAGCCCTCCCAAAGCAAGGCCAGGCCCACTGATGTTGGAACAGAGCACTTAATGGGAGGCAGATGAGTCCACCTTGGACTGAACAAAAACACACTCCGCGGCGGCACGGCAAAGGAAGGAGCGCGGCTCTGTGTACACAAACTTGTGCATGATAAATTTAGAACCGCATATAAATAATAGTTGGGATTCCAGGACAGTGAGGCCAGGTCCAACACACTCAGCAGTTCGGGGCGGCCAGTTTTACCGCACCACAACACAGAGGGGAGGGGAGCAGCTTGGAAGGACGAGGGAGAAGCCAAAATTCAAAATATTTCTTGCATTAGGACTTCAAATATATAACCACCAATTTGTATGCACACGCCTTTTTTTCAGCTAGGCTCGAACACTGTGTTTTCATTTTACTGTTCCTGTCCATTACTGGTGCTGGGGCCAAACAAAGTCTTTCAGCTTGTATGGTTTCTGTGGTCTCCAGTTTGCCAAGTTTTTGGCCGTGACTCCATGCCCTGGGATTTCCAGGTGGTCTCCCGTCCAAACACTGGGCTGGCCTGAGACTGCTTAGCTCCCAGATCAGGTGCACTCAGCCCAGCGCTCCCAACTTTTGCTGTTCTAATCAAGCTGGAACCTAGTGAAGCAAATGCAAACAGCCTGCACGGGGCTTCAAAAACATGAAGCACTGAGTGAGGGCAAAAAATCTTTAACTCCATCGCACATGCTAGGATGGAGGTGTGGTTTGGCCACTCACCAGGAAAGACTTTGTGTCAAGCTTCAGCTCCAATCCTAAACACAATCCTAAATGCTGAGTGATGAGAGACAACCCAGCCATATGCTCATCAGCTTCTAGCACATGCATGCACAAGTGGCTTCAAAAACGGACAGCTCAGGGAAAGGCTGAGAAGAATCTCTCAACTTGACTTCCTTCTCTTTGCTCTCCATGGGGCCAAGAGATCTCAGTGCAAAAGCTCCTGGAAATTCAAGAGAAGGTGATCAAAGCAAAATGCACCACCTAATGTCCTGGGAGGGTAGATCTGACATGTGAGGAACAAGCTGCATTAATCCCCAGACCAAAAAAAAAAAAAAGAAAAAAGAAAAAAAGAAAGAAAAGGAAAAAAAAGAACAAGGAAAAGGGAGCACTAATCAGGCAAGCAGCCACAGTTCTGTGAGAGCTCTCATGGACAAGGAGCATGTGGGTTTTCACAAGGGCCTGAAGCACTGGTAGAACATTACAGCCAAGCCCTTCCAGCACTGAATACCAACAAAGACTAAAAGATAAAAGCATCAAACATTTCCCTCCTGGAAAGCAAGCGAAGGGCAGCAGTTCAAGTCAGGTTCTGGAGAACAGCAGATGCAGAGACGGTAACAACATTCATGCACGAGATGAGGATCACGAAACCCAAGTCCGCCACAAACCAGCTGCCAATTAGCACCTCCATCCTGCAAACTCCCCCAGTGGGAGAGCACCAGAGGCCACAGCTGGGCTGGGACGAAGCCGGCCCCTCGTCCTGTCCCCGCGCCCGCGCTCACCACCTTCCCCCACCACTCACAAAGCTGAGGGAACGGACCAGACTCATCCCACTGAGACTCACAGCAACACCCTTGCAGTTAAGCAGAGCTCTCCCAAGTCTGTGTAAACAGGAGGGGGACTGGTCCCTCGGTCCCTGCCACCACAGCCCTGCACAGCTGGGACCTCTCCGCGGGGCAGGGAAGGAGAGACGCACTCCAGCAAACCCTCCTCTGAGGCAGGGTGCAACCCGGAGAGGAGCCTGGTGCCCTTTGATGTCCCTGAATCACAGACACGCTCTCAAATTCTTGTAAACTAGATGTCAGACACTTACCACACCAAAACCCAAACTCCTCTTCTAGCAGAGAAGAGCATACAACTGCCAGCAGAGCCCTCTCCTCTCAGCCCTGATCCAACCATCCACATTTATGGCAAGGGTGGGGAGAGGAAAGAATACATTTTCAGAGGATTATACAACTCATCATTCGCTCATCAGACTCTCTCTCCCATCCCCCTTCCGTATCAAGAGGGTTCTCACTTTCTTCACCCTCATCCCACCTTTCCATCAACACCTACGACAAAAGGGAAGGGCGCAGGGACGCAGAAGGCTCCCCAGCCAGGGCCATAACGCGAACGCTGGCTCCGCTATCGCTCAGCGAACACTGCACGCTCAGCCTGGCTTTAGACACAGAAGCACATCTCAGCGAGTTTAACTTTGGGTACCACCAGGAGACCACCAGAGACCGACTGTTACGTTATACCTGCAATGCCTGTATCACCTTAAGCACTTGACTTTAAGTATGTTCCTGCATACACTGGCTCAAAACCACTCTAAATGGCTTTGACATGATACCCAGCGCAACTGTGACGAGCAAGGTTGTACATCACACAAACGCAGTCAAAGTACAAGCAGATTTTGTGCAAGTCGCCCAGTTTAATGCAGTAAGTGCACACATTTCCTGCTCCACGACCACACAATTGCTTCCCACATAACCGACTTCTTTAAAGGCTGGTTGATGGTGGAGCTGGTGAACTGGCAGGTTACATTATTCATACGCCTGTATGAGCCACTCTACTACTGTACTTAATAGGTCTGGAAGTTGAACCAATAATTAACGCATGTCCGGAGGACATAGTTGCTACCAAGTTTTTGATGTACAAGAGAACTGAAAGAGCCAATAGGGCTTAAGAGCACAGAATCCTGTTTTCCTCTGTACGGAGGGGGGAAAAAAGCAGCCAACACCCCCAAACACCACACTCGGGGCATGTCTCAACGCTCAGGGAAGGATCCATGTTAGCTATGCCAAAACAAGGCTAGACTTCCTTGCATCTGCTGCTGGTTTCCTAGTTTAACAGCACGCCACTCAACCAGCCTTTCCCACACAGTCCCAAAGTGCTCCAAGTTAAAACACAGCACAGTTTCCACCAGTTCGCTTACCTGTATCCATTCTCTATCGTTTCCGTGGCTCTGACATTCGCTGTAACCCTCAACGTCTTGCTGGATAGTCCAACCACTGAAGGCAAGATTTTGTTCTTAAAGTCCGCGCAGCTCCATTCCTCTTCTTCATTCAAGGTTGGGAGATAGCCACAGACAACTTTTAAGCTCCCCAGTCCGTTGCTGTTGATGTAAGCGGGATTCTCTCCTCCACTCCTTACATATTCGAGGTATATATCAGAAGTTAAAAACATCTGGTAAGCATTTTCCTCCATCACAGTCTGAATCTCAGTCTGTGCCTGGTCAAACATTATAGAATCGATCTGCTGCTTCTTGATGCTATCCCTTATGTAGGTCTTGGTCGCAGGCTTGAGCTGCTTGGAGACAATGCTGTTGTTCTCAATGTACCTTTTGTATATAGCTTTGGCTACTCTTAAAGTTTTGGTATCCTTAAGGTCCATCTGCCTGAAGCCATTGCAGGCAAACCAGAAGTCTAAGGTATCCACACATTTTTCCCTTTCCAGGAAGGTCCGAAAAAGATAGGCACCATCCTGATCTCCCAGCAAGGAATGCAAGGACTTGGTCCATCTGGCCAGGGGGGAGTCCGGGGACGCGCTGCCCTCCGGCTCCCCGAGCCCGTTCTCGTTCCTCCTCGGGGCGGCAGGCACCGGCACGGCCTGGAAGCTTTGGCTTTTCAGCAGGAACGAGCCGCAGGGCTGCGGGCATGGCGTCTCCCCCTCCTCCCCGGGCACCGGCGGCCGCGGGGCGTCCTCCCTGAAGCTGCTGCCGGGGTCCGGGAGGTGGGCGAGGAGCACGGCGCTGCTCATGGCTGCGCAGCCCCCGCGGG
The DNA here is from genome assembly GCF_036370855.1 of Dromaius novaehollandiae. Taxonomy (NCBI): domain Eukaryota; kingdom Metazoa; phylum Chordata; class Aves; order Casuariiformes; family Dromaiidae; genus Dromaius; species Dromaius novaehollandiae. The sequence goes on along the minus strand of NC_088115.1, from coordinate 13,540,581 downwards.
CGCGGGGCCGCCGCTCCGCCGGCTGCCTGCGCGCCTCTGCTCGCCGCCGCTGGAGTCAGCAGGGGATCCTGTGAGCCTCCTCGCTGGAGAGGGGGGGGGGAGAAAAAAGGGAGTATTGATCTAATCAAAACCAGATCCTCCCAACATCAAAGGCAAAAAGTAAACAGGCTTTTCAACTCTTCACGGGCAAAAAAAAAAAAAAAAAAAAAAAAAAGGAGGAGGAGGAGGAGGGAGAAAGAAAGGAAGGGAGCGCGGCTCTATCTGCGGCGCTAATCGCCAGCACCGGCTCCGCTCCTCTCAACTCCCCGCGCACTTTCCGCGCCCCCCCCCCCCGCCTGCGCGGCCGCTTCCCACCCGCTGCCGCGCAGCCCCCGCCGCCGCCGGCCCCGCGCTGGCCGCTGCCCCCCCCCCCCCCCGCCCCGCTGCGCGGGGAGCGCCCGCAGGTCGCGGCCGGTCCCCCCCCCCCCCCAGGCAGCGCCCGCCGCGTTTTGGGGCGAAAATCGCCAAAAGCGGGGGGGGCGCCGCGCGGGGGGGGGGGGGTTGGCCCCCGGGGCCGCGCAGGGCAGCCGGGCCGCGCCGTACCTGGCCGCGGGGGGCATCCCGGGCCGGGCCCCCTGCGCCCGCCGCCCCCGCGCAGGCATCAGACCCGGCTCCAAAAAAAAAAAAAAAAAGAAAAAAAATCATAATAATATTAATTAAGCAGCGAGCGGCGGGGAGCGGGGGGGCCGCGGCGCCGAGCCCCCGCGGGGCGATCCTGCCGCCCGCCAGGGCAGAAGCCCGAAAATAAATAATAATAATAAAAAAAACCTGCTCCAGAAATGGCGACGGGCTGCGAGGAGAGAGGTCGGCGATGGAGCTGGGCGAGAGGAAGGGGGAGAAGAAAGTCCGGAGCGACTTGGCTCCGGCGGGTCCTGGCCAACAACTGCCCCCGCCGCCGCGGGCCGCCCGGCCACGGAATCACCCCAAAAAGGGGGGAAAAAAAACCCGGACCCCCAGCGCAACCCCCCGGCGGCAGCGCGGCCCGCGGCCCCCGAAGTTGCCACTCACCGCGGAGCCGGAGCTCGCTGCGCGCCCGCGGCCCCGCCGCTCCCCGCCGCCGGCAGCGCGCAGGCTGGCACCGCTCCCCCCGCGCCCCTAGCTGTCCTTCTTCTTCCTCCTCCTCCTCCTCCTCCTCCTCCCCGGCGGTGCAACCGCATCGGAGAGCATCGGGAGGGGGGGGGAGGCTGCGAGGGAAGGAGCCCACTGCGATCCGCGCCTCCCTCCTCTCCCTCCCCTAGTTATTTATTTTATTTATTTTAAATACAAAAGCGCTGGTCCCTCCTCCTCCTCCTCCCCTCCCCCCGCCCCTCCCCCGCCCCCCGGGCTCTCCCCGCCAGCGCTGCGCGCATCAAAGCGCGGCCCGGCGCAGCGGTCCTGCAAGGGCGGTAGCGCCGGCGCCCGCAAAAAGCAGGGAAAAAAAGAAAAAAAAAAAGAAAAATAGTGCAAGGGGGGGGGGGGGGGAAAGCAGCGCTGCCCTCCCCGCGGCGCCGCCCCCGGCCCTCCCCGCGCAGCCCGGGCGGCGGGGCGCGGAGCGTTTCCGCGCTTTGGGAGGAAAATGCAAAAAATATATATGATTAAAAAAAAAAAAAAGCATTGGCGCTTTAAGACCCGGAGGATTTTTTTTTTCCACCCCCCCCCCTTGGCATCCCGGAGAGGCTCTACGGAGTTGCCAGGACCTTATCAAAGGGAAGCGATGGGAGCCGCCGCCCCCGGGCGGGGGCTCGGCGGGAGCCACTGATCCGCCGCCCCGACGGCCGCGACGCCGCCGCCGCTTAAAGGCGCCGCCGCTCCGCGCCGCTCCGCGCTGCCCCGCGCTGCCGCCGGCCGCCTGCAGTACTGCAGGGCTGCGGGGGGGCTCCCGGGCAGGAAAACTTCCCGAAAAGTTTTCGTGTCACGGAGAAAATGGGGGCGGGCTCCCCCCCCCCCAATCCTCCCCTTTTTTTTTAATAAATAAACCGACGGCATGTTTTCGCTCTGCATACTAATTAAGCAGGATCTGATTGCAATACAGCTGGCACATCAGCAAAACGCAGTTGTGTTCACATCCCCCCCCCCCCAATCTGTTAAATATTAAACAGACACGGAATATATTTTTTTTTAGCTTCGTACAAAATGTTTTCATTAGAGGTTGGCCCCCAAACCTGCACTGCGGATCGGAGGCACCTCCTGTCCGAGGCTGGGCGCGGGGGCCTGGCCGCTGCCCGGTCGTGCAAGCCCACCGCGGCCCCGCGACGCGTGAGCGTGGCATCCCGTGCACCGGGCCACCGCGCCACCCGCGTCCCCGCGTCCCCCTGGGCAATGCAGGCAGGGCAGGGCAGGCAGCACACACGGCAATGCCTCTCGCACGGCACCTTCCATTTTTTGGCACCTGAACATCCCATATGACATTCCTGGGGAAACGCAAACGCCAAGCGCAGCCCGTCATCAGTCTCTGCCGCCAGCCCGTCTCCCCCAGCCCGCGAGCCCCCAGGGGCACCCAGTGCCCCCGGCATGAGCTCGAGACCGTCCTGCCTCTTCCCGTCCTCCCGGCCCGGCTCCGAGCACCGTCACCACGCAGGTCACAGGCGCGACGCCGAGGGCCGCACGTGGCGGTGGCCCTGGGCACGGCACCCTTGGAAGCAGCTATTCCATCAGCTCCGGGGCGGCTGGATGCATCAGAGCCTCGCGCAGCAGCTAGCTGACCCGTACATACCAATAAATGCCCATACTGGACAACCTGGGCTAATAATACGAAATAACACGGAGGTGGATTTATTGCTGCTACCCAGTGAGACATTTTTCAGGCCTGGAAACATCCACCATTGCACAAGGACAGCAAACTTTTTCCACACCTCCCAGCATCCTGAATGCTGAGCAGTAAAAGCCACTTCTCGGCGCAACAAGCAGCTACAGATTGTGAGAATTATCAGTATTTTCACTGCTGCTAGTGCCGGGGACCAACGTGCCACTAGGGCAGATGCTCCTGAATGACACAAAACGACCCTTTCCAGGGCAAACGACCAGCCCATGCCCGCAGGGCTTGGCGAGGACACCTCCGACCAGGACAGCCACCTTCTGCCACCAGACTTTGACTGATCCCTTCCCGGCACTTACACCCTCCCCGTGCTTTGAGGCAGAGCTGTGGGCACCAAAGGCTTGCTCGCTCTCCCGCTTGCTACTCCAGCACAGAAACTCAAGCCTCTGTAATGGAGGCTGAAATCCTTGAACTTCTCCACTGGGCCAGGCTCCCTCTTCTGCTGGACTACCTGGGGTCCCACGAGCCTACGAGCAGCCCACCCAAGGCGCCCACCAGCCCGGCTTGATGGTCACCAGAAGTGGGTGCTCAGGGGACAGGATCAGAGGAGGACAAGCCCCGGGGACATACCTCTGTCGGTAAATGTGCGTGGAGCACTCCGGCCTCCCGAAAACTGCAGTGGCCCCGGCTCATTCTCTGCACGTCCCACCAGGGCAACGCTCTTCTTCTGTCAACGGGATGGATTCGCGCGCTGCCGTACGCCGGGATCTTGTGGAAGGAAGCCAATGAACTAGGCAGGCATGAGAAGGTCCTCCACGGTTTTCTTCATCTTTATCCATTTCTGGAAGTCCTTGTTCGTAGATCCGCAGGGAACCTCTGCGTTCGGGTAGGAGCTAAAGTCATCAAGAAAGTGGAGTATCTTTGAATTTTCTTCTGATTTTCCAGTCTAAGCTTGAATCTGAATTCCCAGGCTGAAGAGAAGGAAAATTAACTATTTATATTTTATTTTTTAGCCCTTCTGTATTTTAGATAATAATTGAGTAAAGGCATCAGAAAATGACAGCAAAATGCTCTTTAAAGCAGTCACCTAATGCCCTTCGCCATGCACGGCAAAGGCCAAACACGTCCCCTCCTTGCTGAATACTGCTCTGCATCACATCTACAGCCAGGGCAAAGAGACTTGAAGTCATACTGCGGCACCAAAACAGAATAATTTTAGATGAAAAGAATCAGTGCACAGTGAAGCAACGTAATAAAGAGAAAAGTTTGGATTTTTTTTTTTTTTTTTTTTTGTGTGAGAGCTTTTTTGGAGCAGGTGGAGAAAAAAAGATGTGAAAAGGGCCCACAGGGCCATTACTTCTCTGGTGCCTTGCTCCAGAAGAGATGTCTCCAGGTTGCTGTCTCCCTGCAGAAAGCTCGGCCGAGTGCCGGCAACGCTAAGGCTCTGAAGGCGACGCCGGGGCTGCTCCGTCCGGCTCTCCCGGCTGCGGTTATTTATGGGCACAGTCGAGCTGGGAGACCTAAACGCTGTCATGTCGCCTTGGCGGAGTCCTCTCAGCACGGCTGAGCGAGGCGCTTGGGCCACCCTTGCTGCCGGGTCCCCCTGCGCCAGGACCGCTTGGCCGATCCCGTCGCCTCCCGGTTCCTCCCCCGCAGGCTGTTTCGTAGAAGCAGTGGTGGTGCCAGGAGCCACGATCTGGCCCTGTGCCGTTCACGAACCGCAAGTCCTTTAGGGGAAGAGCAGAGCCCGCGTCCTCCAGCGCGCGTGGGAGATGCTGAGGCGTGGGGAGGTGCCTCCTCACGGATGGACACCAAACCAGCGGCACGGCCAAGACATGCCACCCAGGCCCCAGCGTGGCGTCCATTAACGCTAATCGTACTAATGCAACTCAGCAGCGCTCCTTCTATTAAAACTAAGGTAGGAGCGTGAAGACGCAGGTGGAAAATGAGGAGGAAAGATAACGGAGCCCCTGGAGCTCCCTCCTGTCCATCCCGGGGCCGCTCGCCCTCCCCGCCTCTGCGAAACGCGCAGCGCCCGAGGGCCGAGCGCCTCGGGGTCCCCGGCGGGACCCGTGCCACCACCCGAGCCGAAGCAGCAGCGCGCGCGGTCACGCGCTCAGGGAGCCGGGGCGGTCTCGCTGGGGGCCGCGTCGCTGATAACGAGATCAAAGGCTCACAAGGGTTTCAGCAGAAGTGCTGGGAACGGTCGTGATCAAAATGGGAGGAAGGCCCTGTGCACAGAAGACACGAGAGGTTTGCAACCCACACGTGAACCTTTGAAGTTCTTCCCTTTTCTTTCTTTTTTTTTATAAAGTAGTTATCGTCATTAGTTTAAGAGGTATAAAACTGATCTTTTGTATAATCTCTCTATATACTTTAAGCACAGAATATTGGCCGCAAGCAGAGATGCTTTTGCAGCAGAGGAAAAAACACTGCCGGAGATGCTCAAAAATAAGAAAACACACAATTAGTTTTACGGGATTTGAAATTCATTTCATAAACCAATGTACTTTTGTTACCGAGTCTTGCCAGATAAGTCTGATACATTTTCTCTTCCTATAATCCTTTTAACATTTCCATTCCCCCCTACAGACTTCTTTCCTTGATGTTTTGTTCGGCGCCCTCCCTGCTATCTGCACACGCTTGGCCAGATTTTCCAGACTTAAAAGGGGCACCGTATCGGCATTAAATGGTCTATGAGAGCTGATAAAACACACATAAGCACTTTGCTGTCTATTAACATTTTTGCACTGCTTCCTTCACCTGCGTGGAATAGTGATTGAAAAGAGGGTGGGGGTGAAAGGGGGGGACATTTATGACCAACTTTTCAAGACTTATTTTTTCCACACATGCCTCCCTCACTTACGCAGTCAGCCATCACTTTATCTGCTCGCTTCTCGTCGTTCACGTCGCCGGTGGGAGAGCAGCTCTGCAACGCTGCTGGTGAGCAGCCACTCGCCTGGAGACCCGCCGCTGCGATGGGAATAAGGGGTGCAACCTCTCGGGCCGTTGCACACAGCCGTGCTCGGTGCTGTCCAACCGTAACCGCCGAGCTCCTCGCGGGCAGCACAGCGTCCGATGCAGGAGAAGCTGGATCCAGAGCGGTTCGAAGCTCAGCGTTCGCTCGGTTCCCCATCCGCTCATCCCGCGAGCGCTTGCAGGGCGCCTCTCGGGCAGACCACCACGCGGGCAGCGGAGCTTCACGCCGTTACGGCTCGTCCCCCGGCGAGGGCTACATCCCCCGCGTCTTGCAGAGTTTCTTCTGGTACTTTGCTAAAAGCACCAACAGACGCTTCTCGGGAATCACCTGCCCAACGGGTGCAGATTCAGGGACTTCCCTTCCGATTCGAGACGTCTCAGCTCCTTCCACGCGCGCTCGTCTCGCGACCGGGGCACCCAGGCTTTCTCCTCCGCCCCTGCCCACCGCGCCCGACCTAGCCGAGCCCCGGACCGGCAGCCCCAGCCGGCCGGGGAGTCTCCGCGGGAGGACGCGGGAGAAGGCCCCGGAGGGAGCGGGACGCCGTGCCAGGGCGGCCAAGGTGGATTCCATCCTATGTGGTCATGGAAACAGGAACGTATTTTCCATGCGTGTTAAGGGCAGTCGTTCCTATGTGTGCGTGGAGAAAGCTGAACTCGCTGGCTCTGGCTCGGCGAAGGCTGGACGCTCCTCGAGGAGAGAACGTGGCCAGCTTGGTAACGAGTAGGGGCTGATGGTATCTGGGCACGACTACGGAGGAAGTGAAATATATGATGTGTTACTAGGCTGAACTGATGTGATTTGGTTCTGCAATATAATCCTTTCTGTTTTCTGGCTGGCTTCTATCGCTATGTAAAAATGGTTGCTTAAAAACTCAACTAAGTATGAAGCGTACTCACCGAGAATCTCAGCGAGGAAAGGAAATCCAAATGTTTTGAGTTTAACTATTAAACATAGTTTCCAGCTAGTGTGCTCAGAATTTGAAATTAAACAAATGAAAGAAACATGTTTCAATGGTTTTATGTAGGCAATAATGTCATTAACAGGAAATAAAGAAATTGGGCTTTGCAGCTGCGGCATGAAGTTTAACCCTTCCCGTGCTTGCTCAGCCGGCCCTCGGCACGGCCGGGTCCCCCCATGCCGGCAGCGGGACCCCGGATAGCCCGATCCGCACAACCCCAGAAGGTGATGCTGATGGAAAAAGCGGGAGAAGGGAGACAACGGTGGAGTGTGAATGGGCTTTCCTGGCTAGTGGGAAGCTTTTGGATCACTAAGTCAAATAAAACTCCTCACTTCCACAAACAAAAAAAAAAATCTTTATGCAGAGTCACTTCTAGGTGCACTCTGAGAGCTGAACACCCTAAAATTATACCTGTTTTGGTTTGTTTCTGCCTGTCAACTCAATTCTTATTGTCGGGGAGGATATGAAAGGTCTAAGACGCCGTCCCTCGCTGTGCTTTCAGGAGCTGGAGCCTGCCTGATCCCGCCAGCCTGCCTCTCTCCAACAGGACCAGGCCTGAGACAGCAAAAGACACTTTTTTTTCTTTTGAAGTGGTTGCATTTCCATGTGTGAGGAGCAGACCGGAGGGAAGGCTCGTGCCCCCATTGCTGGGGGTCGCCTGGGTCCTCAGCTGCAGACCTGGCCCGTGAGGTCACTGGAGCTCCCTGCACGCAAACCGTTGGGCAACGAAGTCCCTGATCTGAGAGGCGTCGATGCTGGAAGCACCACCGAGGAGAACATCCCCGGGGGGTGTCACATGGAGGGGCAGCAACCACGGGGAACCAGAAGACAGGCTTTTTAGTTAAAAGAGGAAACCATGGATGGCCAGTTCTAAAAACAAAAATGAAGAACCGGTAAATAAATAGAAACAAGGGAGAATCATGTTTTCAGAAGACAAGTTTCCTGATATAAAAAGATACTGTACTGCTGAAAGATGCTATGTAAGACACTCTGTGAGCCTGAGCTTGGCACGGGGGATCCCTGAGGATCCCTTGAACCTTCCATCAGGAGAAAGCCCAGGCTCTCAGGACCTCTCAAAATCCAGCTGCTGTGGATTTTGAGGACATAAAGGCTTCGCACGGGCAGGCTGCCTTAAAAAGGATGGGATGAGACTGCCGGCCCTGGGTCTGCCCCGGCGGGGAGCAAAGCGGGAGCTGGGTCTGCTGCTCACCTCCCCCGGGCACGGGACTTCCAGAGCCCGGGGAAACGGGCACGTTCCCCAGAAGACAACAAATGCCGCTTGCTTTGATTTCTCCTTCACAAAACCCACCGCTGGCCGGTCAATGAAGGCAGGCTGAGTGCTAAACCTGCGTCATTTCCTTGAGCCTAAGGAAGAGCCTGAATGGGGCTGCAGGTGACAGGATTCATCCTGGAGACCTGACCCTCGTCACTGGGCAGCTGTCCATCTTTCCTGTGAGTCTCTACTGATCTTGGCTTTTACGTAGCCAGACTTTTTGGCACTGTAACATTTTGCTTTTTCTTTCTTTACAGGAATTTCTAGACCTAAGACCAGGAATAAGTCACTGTACCTTTGCGGCATGACATACACCCGACGGCCAGCTCTTGGCCTTCAGAGGGGCAGCGACGTCCAGCAACGCAACTACCAGCGCGGGCGCGTCCTGCTCCCGGAGAAACGCGGCGCCGGTACGTGGCACAGTTCTGCCTGGACGTTGCAGCACCGGGCCTGTCCGTCCCTCCCTGCCCGAGGGAATTAAATGCAAATTTTTGGTACCGGTTTATCCAGTGTCAGGTTGCGCTGCCCCCTCCACCCTCCCTCTCCCAATTTATCTAATTTCTGCATTTATTTTTTTCAGCGGATGGTATCTTCCCTATTGATTGTATGAGAAGGTGTTTTCTTCGGCTGGGGTAACCTCCGCTATAAGCCTTTCAAGAGAGGTTAAATAATTAATATCGGCATCTTGGTTTCACCTTTCCATTAAACGTGGGGGAAGCTCGGGAAGCGTGAAGTCAAGCTCCTTCCACACAGGACCCCAAAATGGCTGTTTGGACATATCTTTGCTTTAGAGTCATTATTGATTTTTCTTTTTAGTAGAAATCATCATGCTGTGAGAGAGACCATTAAAAAATATTATTTTAATCTTTTCTCCTTTTGATAGTTATGATTTCTAGTGCTGTAGCAGAAGCCTGGAAATCATTTACGCAGTGTATTTCTTTCTCCCCATAAGCAACTGGGGGGCTGGGTTACGTTACTGAAAATCAGGAGGAACTGAACGGATATGAGACGGCCATGTCTTCCCTGCCGCAGTCGGCGAAGGCATGGGGACTCCGGCAAGCCTTTATCTTGGAAGCATCATCCTGCCCTTCCACATCACCACCGACAACACCCCAGGTTTTGTAGCACCCAGGTCTGTCAGGATGAGCATGGAGAAGCAGCTCATCGGAGCAGAATCTAAAGATCTTAGGAGTCGCCGCTGTTTGACAGGACCCTCCCCTCCAACCCTGCAAATGCCCCTGCCGCTTCCTCCAAGAGCCCTTCTGGTTCATGGGAAAGGGTTGCCTGAGGGTCCCCTTCCCAGGAGGGTCCTCTGGAGACCAGCGTACTTCCTACCATGCTATTATTATACTGGAAAAGGCCAACACAGTCCTCCCACGCGCCCCACGTCCCCCTGCAAAGTCTTCTAATGAAGCACGCAGATCAGCTCATTAGCGACGGCTCGGTGGTGATGGCCATGGCCGGGAGCACTGAGGGGAGCAGAAGGTTGCTGTCACCTCCGAAGACCCAGCTGCTGCTTCTCGAGATGAGTTTATTTTGCAAAATGAATGTTTCTACCCGAGGGAACCTCTATAAGCTGCTAGCAAGCAGCAAGAGCCGAAAGGCTCGTAGAGGTGATGCGTGGTCAGGTCATGAGGGTCGCAGGACAACTACACTGCTGCAGTATTGCAAGAAAATTGGTTCTGAGGATTTTCTTAGTGATCCATTTCCGGGTCTGTTTTCATCTGTCTGCACACATCGCTCCCATTAACATAAACGAGAGTTTCTGCACGAGGCACACGAGTCCCTTGCAGACTGAAAGGAGACCACTCCTATTGCCTTACTCATGCGTGAAAGGTTTTGCTTGGAAATGGCATTATGGAAATGCAACTTTCCAATGATGGAGAAGACCCAGACGCCCCATGCACGTGCCACTTACGCCCCATATGTTTAGTCTTTGGGGTTACATGAAATGAGAGCAATGCCACGAAACGTCTCTTCCATTCGCGTAACCACTTACTATTCCAGACAGAACTTTAGACAATAACCCAAATTCTGCAGATTTAGCCAATATACCGTTGTCCTGCCATTGCACAAGCTCACACCTAACACGGGAACCTGGAGAGCCGCTCACGTTACACTGAGTCCAGTTCATAAAGAACGTAGCATCGGTGCAAGCTGAAAACCAAGCGACTTCATATATTTAAAAGTATGTCGTTTCCACCAGTTTATACATGTTCACGTCTGCTGTCGAAGTGAACACAGACAGTGAGACCCCGATGTGATGTACCTGGCAGCAGGCACCACGGCAAACAGCGATGCGCGATGCGGGGCTGGAGGTGAAACCACAAAACCTCGTGGGCCGGATCCCCGGGTTCACCAGCCCTGAGCCCTTCCACATGGCCAGGAAAGCCACCGCGCTTCCCACCCACGGAGGGTTGGATTACACCAGTATGAAGCCTGGCCTGCACCACTATAAACCAGTAGGAAACACAAAAAAAATCAGATTTTTTTTCTTCTCCTGCTGCTGACCTTCCCGAGGCCGCAGCAGCCAGGAGGGTCTTCGCTGGCCGCTCGGTGCTGCGGGGAGCCCGGCCGTGGCCCCGGCGGCTGCGGCCCCTCCGCGGAGGGTGCCGGGCCGCGTCTCGGCGGCAGCAGCCACCCCCTTCCCGGCGAATGCTTCCAGCATTAGCTCAGGGGACGCACCCGGTTAAAAATAACCCTCCCCCACACGAAAAACGGACAAAGAAAACGGCTATTTTTAACCCGGATCAATTCCTCGGGCTGATCCAGCCGTGCGCAGCTGCGCGGGTGCAAGCGGGGCGGTGCACGAGGGGCGACGCCGGCCCGACACCCAAACCCAGCCGGGGCCACCAGGGCCACCTCCCCCTGTGACAGGCATGACGACACCGACTCCATCTGTAAAAAAGCCTCGACTTCTACAGATGACTCTTTTTCCTGTAAATAACAGGTTAGAGATGGGAGGATTCTCTGTTTTTATATATATATATATTTTGTCTCTACTCCATATGGTCTGGGTTTATAAATGTGTTTCTTGGTGCTTACCTCACGTGGCTCACCTCCCAGCCGGGGCTGGGCTGCTCCTTTATATGCTATTTCCAAATTCTTAGGCCAGCCCAAGTTTTAAATGTCTTCTTTTACAAGGAGAGCAAAAAGGCCAGCTCCAAGTGCCCGAAGAGCGGCCAACGGTTAGCCAAAGAGCAGCTAAAGCTCAAGGAGAATTATGCACCGCCGGAGAAAAGTTTAAATACGGATAAAGAGAGTCGGAATAATCTAGGTACATTTTTTTTTTCCGTGTTGTTTTCTGTTTTGACTTCTTTTGGATTATTCAAAAGGAGGTTCAGGCTTTGATCTTCTCTATTGGCAATATTTTTTTCATCTAGGTTTTAGAGTTTGAGGAGAGATGTTACATGCTTGCAACAGAGCCTATCAATATGATGTGGGTCTGAACAAAAAACCCGGTGTCAGGTTCTCCATTTGGAGTGTTACCTTCCAGCTTTGAAGTTTGTAATGATTCAAAAGCATCTAGAGCTGCTACAAATGTTAATAAAATTAAAGCCATCTGAAAGTGAGGCTTGCATGTGCCTTTGAAAGTAGGTCTGTGATCAGTTATTACCCTCAATTACCTTGTTGTCCACTCTTTTAGCTGGAGGTTAAACTCTTAACACTTCGCTTTGAAGTGGTTATCCTTTTATCTATGACCGGACTGAGGAATTTAAGGGCAATAATCAATGAGAGCTTCATAAGAATAAAGGGGAGACAAGGCAGGGAAAATAGGTGTGAATGTGCCCTTAACGGCTGGCTGGGGGCTGCGAGGGGCTGCGAGGGACACCGAGCTCCGCGATATGATCTTGCAAAAAAAGGGGGGGGGAAAAGAAGGGAAGAAAGGGACTAAAAGGGGGAGGGGAGCGAGGGGCCCCGGCAGTTTCCAAATCACGGGTAGAAATAAAGCAAAAGCAGCGATGTGGGGTGGGGAGAGCGCGGGTGCAACCTCCACTTTCGCTCCCTCGGAGGAAAATCGGTGTGATACTTGTGGCCAATTTTTTTTATTATTATTTTTCATCCTCAGCTGCCGACCACAGGGTGCTGAAGTCGGGGGCAGAGGGGCGACGCGGGCGCCTGAGCAGCGCGGCGAGGGCCGGGGCACAGCGCTGCGACCATCGAGCTGCCGCCACCGCCTCCGTGTCCGATTTGAGGCGCTTGGGTTGGAAAAACGTTGACAATTATCATTACTCTAAAATTAAACCGGTGCTTAATTATCGAAATTGAGGGTAACTTCTAGTGGCGCTCCCCCTCTCCGAGCACCGCCTCAGACGTGCTCAGGAGGTGCAAGGAGAGACGGGGACCCGGAGCCCTCTGAACGCAGAGCAAAGTCTCCAGCTCCAAATTCGCATGGCTAAATCACAGTGCAAATTGATTGGCTTTGGGTGCCTAATTCTCCTATAATCCTTCAGATAATCCCAGCTTTAGGCTTTGAGATACTGACAAAAAAAAAAGAAAAACAATACGATAAATCGGTGCCAATATAATAGAAAACAAGCAGACCTTTCACACAACTTTCAGATGCTCTCACCTGAATAAGAAATGGGTTCAAGACAATAGCAATAAAATATTGCTCAAGAGAGGGAGTAAAGGCACCGAGGCCGTGAAGCCTCGGGCTGGGAACGCCGTTTCGTAATTAAGGTAGCCTAAAGACAGCAATCGTCCTAGGCGGGCATTGCTCACGGAGCCGACCATTATTGCTTTCATTACGTTTTTTCCAGGAAAGGAACTTTTCCTGGCTGGGTTCCATGTTCATTCAAAGCTCCCACTCGTCCCCGTCGCTAATAAGGGTTCGTGGGTTGAGAAACGCTAATGACAACCTGCGCGGGATGCGAAGGAGCCGGTCTGTGAAAGCGTCGGGGCGGCTCTGGAGGGCAGAGGGGTCCGGGCAGCCCATTTTGGGGAAAGCCAGGCTGGAGCAGGGCCTCCCTGCGGGACCGCGGGGCTCAGGCGCCCCAGAAATCCCCGATCCAGGAGCCGCCGTGGCCCAGCGGGCGTTTGCTGGTTAACGCCGTCCCGCTGGGCTGTGCAGAGCAATGGAGATGTTCGGTCCTACTTTGTGCTTCAAACCGGTGGAAAAAGGAGCGGCAGGAAGGGTTTCCCACTGAAAACCAACCTTGCTTTTAAAAAGAAAGGTCCTGAAACACATTGCAACCAAATTAATATATATATTTTGTATATATATATGTTTTCCTAATTGCAATACAACATAGCGTCTAACAGGAGCTGCAGCCTCTCTGTCTCGTGCTCTGCTCTTTCCCTAAGCCAGGCTTTCTGCTTGGACTGCATCTCCCACGGAGGGCCAGGCTTCGTCCTCGGACGTGCAAAGCGTGACCCAGCCGAGCAGCTCACGTGTGGTGGGAAAGGCCGGCATTAGGCATCTCGCACAACAACATCCGTGGAGGGTCACGGCTGCGTTGCAGAACTGACACGTTCTGGTTTTCCACAGAGTGCTTGGCTTAGAGCTTCAGCTTTGCAATGAGGAAAAAAAATGCAGGAATTAGGAACTCCTGTTTCGCAGAAAGCTCAATTTTCCATCAAAATCCCAATTTGATTAAAAAAAAATTCAGTTGGTCATAATTATTCTGTCTGGTCCCCAGTGAATCTTGCTGGAATCGCAGGATTAAATCTGATCCTCTGACGTTGCGTGAAACATGACTGTGCCTGCCTACCCTTAACTGCTGACCTATCTTAATCATCCTCGTAATTAATACGCTGAAGCACAGTCATGTTCTAACACGGTCTGGTTTGCTAGCGAAGGCGCGTGCCAAGAAGCATTAGGAACGAAAGGGAACACCCCGAGATGGCTTCCTCTTGCACCGAGCCCGGAGGACCACTGTGGGTAATTGCTCCTCTCCCTCCAGAGCCCTTTCATGCACGAACCCAGCAGGACCAAGAGGACCTCTAGCCTAATTAATGGCCAAGCAAACCCCTGGCGAGAGGCGGCGAGGCCATGCAGGCCACGTTGGCCATGGGGCTCAGCAGACACCTGGTCTGAGCCGTGCTCACCCTGGCTCCAGCTGCTCTGGTGTTTGGCCAATTATCAACACCTGAACTCTCCAGCAAGACACAGGTAACGTGAGAAGGCAATGAAGGAAGAGGGACGGACCTCCATGCTCCTTTTCTTCCCTCCCAGGCCCTTGCTCTGCAGACAGAGCTGCACCTCGCCTCTGCTTCCTTCTCCGGTTTGCAGGAGGTTCCCACAGACACCGGTGCTGCCCTTGGCTGCCTTCGCCCCTGCCCCAGCGTCTCTGCTCCCCCACGGCCCCGAGGCCGGCAGCGCGGGAGCAGGCACCTCTCTTGTCCTTCCAAATGGGGTTGCAGTACCAATGCAAAAAAAGTCACCGGAGTCCGATGGCTCCGGAGCCGCGACGGCTCCTTCCCGCGCAGGAGCATCTGCCCCACGGCGCCGACGGCCGGGCCAAGGGCACCGCTCGGCCAGGACAACTGCCGGGGAGCCGCGGCTGCCCTGGTTTATCCGCTCTATAGCAACATACGGCAGATAATAAACATTTTATTACGAGCCCCCAGGGAACGGTGCCGTCCGCGTACCGGGCCGCCTGTCCCCGTTTCAACCTGCTCTGACACAAGACACTGCTGCTCGGGCGAGATGCTCGAACCGAATCTCCCTTCTCGGGTGTCCCTCTCCCTTAAAGAGCAGCGGGTAATCCCAGGCTCCGGGAAGAATCCTGCTCCGCCGGCGGGGAGGCTGGCGCGGGAGGCAGGGAGGGGACGACCCCGGCGCTGGGGGCGGTGGGCTGCTCTCCCGGCGGCGGGGCCGGGGCGGAGGAGAGGCAGGGCCGAGGCCGTCGCCAGGCTCTGCCGCTCTGCAGAGCCGGCGAATCCCTGGATAAAAGGGGAAAATATGTTCCCAATAAATAACAGTGAAGTAACACGTTGCGAAATATTTGCTCCCTCGGAAAGCCGGCTGTTTGCTTTCCGGGGAGCTGCTATCTGATCCTCTGCCAAGCAGCGCTGAGCTCGCTGTAAAAGATACTTCCCCGGGGTTGGCAAGAGAAACCAGGTGCCCAAAAAAGCAGCAGCTCTGCAGGTTTGCGTGATTTTGTGTGCGGGTATGGGAGAGGCAGACGCACATCCACATTTTCAGGGGGTCTCTACACTCGCACGCGGCCCTTGTTAACACTTCTGCAGCGCCGAGGCACCGGAGAGCCCAAACTCTGATTTTGAGTGTGCAGCGAAGGATACGTCAATGCAAAGACTGGGGGAAGGAGAAGAGAGGGGAGGAAAAAAAGAGAGGTGTTGATAAAATACTTGTTAGAAAGAAAATTGGATTAGCGGTGCCATTCTGGCCATGAAGTTCTTTGAGCCAGAGAAAAGAAAACAATAATCTTGTTCCTTCCCCTCCGCCCCCACAGCCCGCAGAAGGCCTCACAGCCAAAACATCAGCCCCTCTAATCTTATTTTCTTTTTTCCAGCATGTATTTTATTAACCCCTTTTCTCATTTAACTGCTGTGAATAGCTCAGTGGGTGACATCCTTCTCAGAAAGTGAAAACCCTCCTTGGAGATGCGGGGCAGGAGCAGAAACGCAGCCCACCTTGCAGCTCCCGGCCCCGTGCAGCGTCCCGGCCGCGCGCCGAGGGGCCGCGGTGCCCCGGTCCCTGTTCCTGCAGCAGGGACCATCCAGGAATTTAGCTGCTGCCACGGCAGGAGATCGCTCCCGGCCCTCAGCCCTGGGGACACGGGGCGGAGATTGGGAAATAAAGAGGTAAATAGATAAATCGCCGTGTTTCTGGCTGGAAAGGGCCTGCTCGGCGCTTGCCCCAAGGGAGCTGGTGTTCGAGGCTGAGGGACCCGGTGCTGCGGGATGGTGCCGGCGTCGCACCGGGCACCAAAGTCCAACATCCGCCAGCGAAGCGCCGAGAGCGGCACCGCCGGGGCAGGACCGGGCCAGGTCTCCTGCCCTATTGCACCTTCCCGTCTGCAGGGACGCACGAGTTGTCCTCCTCGGCCATCGCGCAGTTTCACACCACGGATTAGCGTCAGACAGGTATCACAGAAAGCCCCTGCACCATCTTCCCTCTGCACGACGGTGATACAAAATGAGGCCAAAAAAATAAAATGAAATATCAAACTCAACAGAGCTATTCCTGCCCGTAAGGGAGAGCAGAGGTTTAGCCTCGCAGCAAGGAAAGCATCGCTTGGGACGCTGGGCGCTTTCCCGCGAGCGGCAGACCTTCCCGGGGCAGCCGGCCCCACCACGGCTCCTGGTGCGGCGAGGACAACGGTCTCCTGCCGGCGGGGAGCCACCAAGTCCATGTTGGGCGGCACCTGGACACTGAGCCGGGCCCAGCGGGGACAAAGCTGCCGGGACGGAGCAGGTCAAAGCCATCGTGTTGGCGCTGCCCGGGTGAGCAGACACTGTGGACCAGCCACCTGGAGCTGCTCCCTCTAAGACCTCGCCACTGCTTTGGTCCTGGTGGCGTTGAGCAGATCTCCTTTGGTTGGGGAGGGAAGGGAGGGAGGAAGAGCTTTGACCCTCCCCAGCGTCCTCAGGAGCCGCATGGAGCTTCAGAGCCCTCGGAGGTCAGGAGCATCCGTATGGATCCGCGAGACATCCCACCACCCAGGCCACAGCCAGAGGAGGCATCAAATCTGGCTCCAGACCCTGTACGAGCTCCTCGTTACTTGGCAGGCTGATACCAGCTAGACCACGTCACCCCTCGCAGGCTCTTCCACGCAGCGCCCAACCGGGCCAGATTTAGCACCCGCGCTAAGGAGGCACCGCCAAAGCATTGCTCATGCCGCGGCAGAGCTCCAGCAGTCATTTCAACCTCATGTTGGATAAATATCATGCAAAATCATTTTCCATCAAAACATTTTCTTAGTAACAACTGTCCTTTGAATTGTCTTCAGTTCTGCTAGCTAAAGAATTTACTATGATGTCCTTCAGCTTTGTTTATAATTTGTCCCCTGACTTCTGGTGTTCATTAATTGCTGAAAAAAAACTTTTTTTTGTCCTGGTGAAGAGTCAAAAATATTAACCTAATATTTCTATTCTATATTTGGGGAAAAGCCTGACAATCTATTAAAATGAAGATGAAAACTTCCTATTGCAAAAGATAACAAAAGAATATGTTAAACAATTAAATATCCTAGGGTAAAACATATTAACATCAGCAAAGCTGCTTAAGACTTTTGAAAAGTTGGCCAAGCAGCTTTGCAGACCAGTGTCACGCTTGGTGGAGCATCCTCGTCACCGGGTCTGGAGGACTGTGGAAGAGAGCTGAGTCGTGTCAATGTTCAAAGATACATGACATGTTCCACGTTGTTGCTGACCTAAGCCTCGAGTTTATCTCCAAGAGATGAAAGAAAGACTGATACTCAATACGTAAAGAATTAAAAGAACGCATTATAATTAATGCCAGTCTATTTAATAGTGTCCTAGCAAATGAACCTGAAGTTATTTTTCATGAGATTTTAGAAAAAAAAACCATGGAAATGACTAAAAGGTAGGAATTTATAACCCATTGTGAGAGATTGAAGGAGCTTGCTCTGTTCTGCTTATCAAAAAGTTTCATCAGAGAGGATCTGATCGCGGTCAGTAGGAATGTAGAAGAGAATTTTGATAATATTTGAGTAGCAGTTATTTTTCTAAGTAGATTTTTTTTTTTTAAAGAAATGTCCTATCTCAGACAGACCCACTGGATTTGAAGCGGAGAATTAACTCAGGAAAGTTCTAGGAATGGTGTCCCTAGGCCGTTACTGTGCCCCTTTTGGTCTTAAATCTCTAAATACGAGTTTCTAGCCCCCATGCAGCTATTTCACAGCTTAGCGCTCCTGCGAGCATGTGTGTATTTACTCGGAGACGACTGCCACAAGAAAAAGAGGAATAAAGCTCTGTAGATCCGCGCAGCTCTGCACATATCAACCCGAAGGCTCCCAGTGGTCACATGAATTTCAAAATAAGATTTCAGCTTAAGCCTGGCATTTCTCACCCTGTTCCTTACAAGGACTATCTGGCCAAAACCACAGCACTGTAATAACTGTGCTCGGAGGCAGAGGGGCCTTCAGCCTCTCCTCCATCATGCAGCTCTCATCCCCTTTGTTTATAGGTTTCATATAAACAGCACCGATATTTGTCAAAAATACGCATATTCTGGAGACTTAACCAGAGCAAAGAACTCATCTTCCTCTGCAAAGGAAATCCTGAGAAGATAACAGCAAAGCACGGGGGTACAACAACACACTACCAAAGCACAAGTCCATCCCCCGAGAAGCTACTTCCATCCATACAAACTTCCCTGGGCTCCCGCAGAAGATCTTCAGCCATCCTGGGCAGCCCAGATGTTCGCACGAGCCTCCCTGCCACTGCCCAGCGGTGGAGGAGGTTTCAGGCAGGCAGGAGATATGGAGAGGAAGAACGCTATTATTTAGAGAAGGATTTCCTCAACTTTGAGGAAGATGTTTTGAGGGCATAAGCCACCCTCAGGCTTAATCCGTACTAGAGGCCAAGGCCAGCCATTGCATCTGGATGCAGCTTCGAAGCCCCCAAAAGGTCCCCATTCATCAGAGCGCTTAAGCATGTAGATGGGCCTGGGCTTAAGCACAGGCTTAAGGTTAAGTGTTTGCACATGTTCCTTATTGAATTAGGGCCAAAGGTTCAGGTGGGAAGTGCCCCGTTGGGAGCTGGCTAGTTTGTCCTGCTACTTTTGGTCCGTAACGCACAAGCGCTCGGCCCCGTCGCTGCTGCGGTGGGGTGTGGGCTGCAGCCCCGGCTCCCTTACTGCAACCGGGGCCTCTCTGCAGCTGCCCGGTTGTTTTTCCTTTTAATGCACCCAGTATTTATATTTTAAACCATAGCACAACTGGCTACCGGAGGGGTTTATGGCACCTATAGAGCCTGCAGGAACAGCCATGTCGACGGTCTGAAAAGAGGCGTTAAGGGGTCCCCAGGACCCCTGCGTAGGTCGTGGGAGCCCCGAATCGCGGGAACGGGGCTGCCAAGAGATGCTCCTCCGGCCGGCTGCTCCGGGCGTTTGCTGCTGCTGGAAGGTGGGAGACTGTCGATCCCAGCGCGGTGACACCGGGCAAGCGCAGGCATCCCGTGCCCTGTCTCCGTGCCCGGGACAGCAGGAGTTGCAGCCCCTCTTTCTCTACAAACGCTTCAGCAGCGGGGAGCTGTGCTGGTACCGGCTGCGGCCGGGGTGCTGCTGTACCGGCACGAGGACCTGGGCTGACCAGACAGACACACGGACAGCAGGCCAGGGAGGACTGCTGCGTGTGATTTCACCGTAGAGCTTTCTCGTTACTTGCTTTACGCTTGCTTTGGTGGATCCGCTAACGGGCGGCCTTTCCGCGTGCCCAGGGCAGTGAAACGGGTGCGTGCGTTCCTGCGTCTGCCTCCAGCCTGAGGGACGGGTCCACCCCACGCACCGGAAAACGAATCTTACAGAAGAGTTGGATGTTCATGTGCCAGGAGAAGAGGAACCCAGCGAGCAGCGAGGGAGACTGCGCAGGATCAGAGCTGAAAACTAGCCCAGCTCCGCAGTGCGAGGACCGGCACCACGCGGGCTCCCCGGCCGCGTCCGGAGGGGTCGGTTGCCTCCACTAGTTAGAGCCCCCCGCGCGAGCAGGCGCTGGGTTTCCTAAGCAGAGCAGCTGCTGAATCCCCTGCTTGCCATAACCCTCCGGGAGCGGGAGCTGGCACCGACCTAGGTGGTCCTCCAGAACGAGCTGACACGCAGGGCTTGATCCAGAGCCAACTTCAATCGACTGCAAGTTTCCCTTTGAGTTTAAAGGGTTTGGATTAGGCCCAGCTTTGCAGTTGTAAAGGCAGGAAAAGTTTAAACAAGAGGACAGCAAATACTGTGACAAAATTGGATCCCTTTAGCCATGAAACGGCTGCATTAGAAACATCTTTGCACTCCTTTTCTCTGCTAAGGTGAGAATCCTCTGCTTGAAAATGTGGTTGCTTCGTTTGGTTTCTCCAGGTGTTTTTGCTACACCGTGCAGACTGCACAACCAGAAGAAAGGCTGGAACTTCAGAATCACCTTTTTGGGGGGTTTCATGAGGCTTTTGACAGCAGTGCCAGGCTGTACCAAAAGCAGTCCACCTTCCCAGGAGCTCACAGCCTTGCAGCGTGCACTTTGAGAAACAGGATTTTAAGAAAAGGGAGAGAATTACCTGCTAATGAGCTAGTGCCTCTCTTCTGGAGCCAGGGCTGCATCCCCCTTGTTGATCGTTTTATCGCCTCGTTACATTGAAACCTGGGTGGAGCTTTTCATCTAATATTTTGGCAACTTCAGATTCCCAATAAATCATTAGCTCTGCAGGACTCCCTGTCTCCACATTGGTGGTAGGCTCCCCCCCGCCACACTTTAAGAAGAATTACAGTCTGCTGAGTGATTTTGCTCTGTCAGAGCAAATTGCCTTCACTGACCTAGTATCTAATAAAACAGAAGATGTTTTTCCAATTCCTAGTGCAAAGCATGTGACTTTGTGTTATTTCCACTTAGATTTGAAATATGTATGGAGTGTGGATAAACTCACGCACCTCATCTCAGGACTAGAATTATTTCCATAAGTGCCTTTAACTGTGCTGCCCACGCTACTTTATAAAAGAGGGGAAAAATTTTTTGGACTACGGGAGCCTATGCATCCCCTCCGCACTCACAATTCCAGCTGTAATAGTCGGATACATTCGGAGCAGTAATTAACAGTAAATGCAGCCTTTAAACGGTTGGTCTGCTGGAGATCCATGCCCTCGGTGAGGTCTGGATGATGCCCAGCAGCTAAATCAAGGCTAAGCAGGTTCGCGGGGCTGTAACGGCCCCGTGCCCTCCGTAAACAAGGGTTCGGGGGACTTGCCCGGGTCGGGGCTCAGGCCCTGCGGAAGGGCGGATTTTGCTGCAATACGCAGCTACGGGCGTTAGCTTTAACACATTTACAGCTGAGAGGTATTTGAATTTCATATGGTGCCAGTCTGGAATTTATGAACGTAATATGTTTCAGGTATCTGACTGCCTTAGGAGTTTTGTGTTATAGCCAGCGTGACTAGCTCTGCGGCAGGACAGCAAACTGAAGCCAGGTTTCTCCAAGTCCGAGGCAGGCGCCCTGGCAGATAAACGAATCTCGGGCAGCAGGCTAAATGAGTGATCGAGTAGAGGACTGGAGAAAGGCAGTTCCAGTTTCCTCACTCCGTTTTATCAGAGCATCTTCCCCCAGCCCCACCTGCTCTTCTGCTCTGCTATTTGAGCTCTGAATTTTTCTCGAAGAAAGCAAACAGGTAAAAGCAGTAAGGGAAGTGTCTCCTGCTGCTGCCTCCAGCTTCTGCCCAGCAGCTCTGGGGCAAGGCCGGTCACGGCCGAGACGAGCACGAAGGCGAGCTGGCTCGGGCAGCGGGCACCACGGGCCGGAGGTTTCCATGGAGGACGTGCCGGGGCGCAAGCACCATCAGCGCCCGGGCTGACGCAAGGTGGGGAAGGCTTTGCGGGCTCAACAAGTGTTTTCATGTTGTCAGTGAGGCCAAATGGAAACACTGCGTAAAGCGTTCGAGATACCCTCTACGGACCGGGAGCATCAATTACACACGCAGCCGAGTCGGCGCTTTGAGGTTTCATCCAGCCGAGCTCTACAAACAGCTTCACTGCCTCTTCCGAAGAGCCTGTTGGCACCGTCGGCAGTGGTTCACACCGCGTGGCACGGGCATCGCGGGGGGTACCGCACAGCGAGAAACAGGGCCAGCTCCCGTCCCTAAATGCAGCGCTGTGCTTGCCTCCAAAGGAGCCCTCCAAAAGCACCAACTCATCTTCGGCAGCCCGGGGAAGATGAGGGAGAGGGGAGGAAGAACTGATTAAAATCAGAGCTTTCATTCGGAGTTTTCATTTTAGATTCAGATCTATCCTGAAATTAGTCAGCCAATGACCTCATCCAGCAGCAATGGACAAACACGAAGATGACAAGCAAGTGTCGATAAGTCTCGGAAGACGTAACATCATTCCTGAGCACAATTAAACGCAGCCTTACAAACACGCGGGCTCGGACTGTTCACGAGAGCCATCTGGAGTCACTCGCTTCCTTAGGCCTGTTTTTCCACCACCCCTAGATGCAGAATGAGAGCTTGACTGTATAAACATTTACAGAGCTTTAGGTAGGGCCTGAATTTAAAGAGAAAGAGCCTTTTCTGAGTAATCCCTTTCTAAAAATACTTGCTCCGGAAGGAGGCAAACTCCCTGGATTGCCCAGCCACGTCCCTGGAGCTGCAGTACCCGACGTCTGCCTCAGCGGAGGCTCTCGGGTACCCCAACGCACGGAGATGCTTACCGTGTGTGTTAGCGCTCACCTACTATACCCTGGCGCATTTGATTTGTCATTTATATTATTAGGATAAACTGCTGTTAAACTAGTAGTGGAGAGGAAAGAAAAAGTAACCAAAAGAAAAAGAGTAGGGGTTACTTTAACAGCCCCTGCCTTCAAAACTCTTTTTCTTGCCTTGTACTTTTTAAAGGATAAATTAACTAAATCTCATTAAACAGGTCTTGCTCCCTCCAGGAGCTCGAGTCACCGCGGCACTGATCCTCGGAGGAGAGACAAAGACAGCATTATGCAGCGCCTCTGCTCCAGCGCAGCATCGATCGGACTGACAGGCTTCTTACGACTCCAGCGCCAGACTTTTATTAAAGTCCTTGAAGCCTTTCTCTGGGCAAAATCAGACAAAGTTAACTTCAGCATTAGTTTGGCTTGAGTAAGACGACCACAGAATTAGGCCTTCTTTGAAAGGATGGCCAAATCTGACTGTTTTTAAACCCTACTATCAGGCTTGACACGGGAGAGGTGCAAGACCCCCGGAGCACAGATCTGCCGAATAGATGTTATTAACTTGGAAGTACTGTATCCTAACTCGGCTGCTGAGCTGAGATAAAGGGATTCCTTTACTTCACTCTTTCTACAAGCACACACACGTATTTGCCTGTTTTCAGTCCTAAATACTAAGTTCGATGCACATGCTGACATGTGCAACGCACACGTCTCCCTTCCCACTAAGCTACACGATTCTGGAGCACGTGAAATAAAACAAGCCGAGTTACAGATGGGCCCCAGCTCCGCATATAAAATTGTTCTAGAGAGCTTCTCAAAGGAGGTCCCAGCTCTAAACCCTGTCTAGTATGAAGCTAAGCTGGATGTCCACCTTTCCAAGGCTCTTCTGCAAATGCCGCCTTTCATGTTAGCCATACGCGGGCTTGTGAGATTGCAAACACTGGGACACCAACAGCTTCTTGGGTTTCTCTAAAGAAGGCATTGGCCCTGGCTGTGCACAAATCCCTTCCTCCGCTGGCGTAGGTCCTGATGGTTTCCAGCGGAGCCGTGGTGATAAGAGCCGGACGGCAGGTCTTTCAGACCAGTCACAGTGATTAAGATGTGCCCAACGCTGTATCAGCGGCACTGGTGGAGACTGGTGGAGACTGGTATGCTAATGGTTGTACACGGAAACAGCGGAGGCTTCCTGCCAGCTCTTCTCTCCACCTCAGCTTCTCTTCGCCTACACCGACAATTTTGGTTAAATGAAATTTAAAGTTCAACGTTGCTAGCAACAGCATGAGGAATTCCACCAGGAAAGGAAAGAAAACTTCTCTTCTCCAAATGATCCCTTGAAGCAAGGAAAGCAGTTAACGACCAGTATCCAGCCGTGCAGGTTTGCGGGACAAAGCCGGTACGAGCAGAAATAAGGGAAGGTGGTCGACTCATGAATCGCGGAGCAAGGGCACTGCACAAGCTCTTCACTCTTTTCTGTTCAAATGTTTGTCTACGAAGGAGAGATCATGGTAGCAAATGGCAGATAAACAATGTTTTGGCCAGGGGCTTAACTTATTTCCATTTTTACAAAATTCTCAAATAACATGAAAGAGAGCTGCATAATTGCTATGAAAAAGTGTTACAGACTGTTCCCAAACACAAAACACACACACTCACTCACTCACTCTCTTTCCTTCTCACAAGACAGATTTTGCAGGATCAGATCCTTATTCAGTTCTTTCAATGCCTTTCCACAAAAATAATTTCTAATTTGGGGAGGAAAAGTTTTATTTAATTACCCTCCTTTCTTGGTTTGAATTGACCAACTGCATATCTTCTACTGCCTTTATCAAAGAAGCCACCAGCACAAGAGCAGATCTAATTTTAAGTGGGCTTTAGTTGGCAGACTTAAAATTGATCATGCATTTTAGTTTCAGTAACTTGCAATTTCTGCAATCTTTGATAATGCACTTTAAAGAACAAGCCTTCTTTAATGACAAAGGCTTAAAAGAAATGACCTTTCCGAGCAAAATATCAAAGCTGAGAAAAGATAGTTCCTTGGAAAAAAAGTCTGAATTAAAATGACCTTGTGTTCTGAAACTTTTTCATACAATATCTGATGTCTTACTTTTCCTTTGTACCCTCAGAACAAGACCAAGTATAATTCAGTAGTGTGCAGTGTCTCCGGTACATTTTGTGATTTGGGAAGGACTCGCAGCACTTTATGATAATTAAAAAAATCAGATCCCATATACACTCTCTATGAAGACTGCTTGTCATTAGAATCAAAGCTGTGCATGTTCTTCTGAAAATTCAATGCATGGTTAATGCTATAGGATATTATAGCAATTGCAAATATTTTCTTCTAGTCGCAATAAAATCTTTTCTGTGCAGCAAAATCCCTTCTCAGGTTGAAGCCCCGGTTTGCAGAGGAACGGGCAAGTAACAGGAGTAGCCGCCGTGCCGCCCCCACCACCACTACAATTAAAGCACTGTTGCAGCACAAAGCAGAGGGCTGGAAGAAGCAGGGAGGTTGGATCCCTTTTCTTCTGACTGCCAGAGAAATAAGCATATTTGTTACATGTAACACAAGAACTGTGAGTGGCAGCGAAACCACGTTGCACCTTGATAAGGGTAACCTCCTTTGATACTGGTGAAAAATGTTATGTCGTGATGCCTCTTTCTTGTGTGCTTTTACACGGAGTTGAACAAGCACCTTTCACATAGCAAAAATCAGTAAAATAATGTTATACAAGAGCATACAAATACAGCTCTAACCATATTCTGCTAGTGCTTGCTTTATAGGCAGTGAAAGCAACTACTGGGAGCCGACAATTCTCCACCCGGCAGGTGAGAGCAGAGGCAGGGAGCAAGTTACATACATGAAAGCACTTCTAACCTTGCAATTAAGACTTGAACTCCCACTCGTTACAAGAAATGATCAAAGAAATGTTAAAAACAATGACAAATAAAAACCCTTGATGAATCAAGAATTTATTTTATCGGGTTTATAGAACCTTCAAAATTGGCCTCACACCGTATTTAACATTGCAGAGAGCTTCCCGGGCTTTAAAACTCCCAGCCGGACAAAGATCCACTTTTCTCAATCTGCTTTTTGATCGTCAGCGGCATCAGCAACCCACCCCGATCAAGCAGGATGAAATTCGGGCCTGAATCCAACCAGTCTGCTCGAGGAGCCGCGTCCAGGACGGGCCGTGCGGGTTCGGTTTTGGACGTACCCCCCTCACCGCTTTCAAAAGCACTAGAACCAGCAGGACAGCACGCAGAAACGCCAGCCGAACGCAAGAACCAAAACCCCCTTATTTCATATGTGCACGAGGAGAGAGATTTCACCGCAACAACGGCTGCGATTTAGACTCACAGCAAGGTCCGGCAGGTAAATCACAGCGCACGGCACCTGCAGCCCCGCGCGCTCCTGATGCTCCCTCTGAAGACCTGAACCACTGTTGCTGCGCTCCTCTCTGAGCAAATACATTTAATTTTACTGCCCACAATTAACCAAACGTATCCTAACAAATTCCTCCTCCTCCAACTCCCCAGTGCCCCAGGCAAGGCTTTGTGGCACCTGCTGCAGCACTTCCTCGCTTATCGGAGCCACGACAAACCCTTATCTGTAATTAGAAGAGTCACTTAGTGATTCAAGGAAGGTGGAAACCCTGCCCAGGCCCAGGCCAGACTGACTGGGATCCAACCCAGCCTGTCCCAGAGCTCCCGGCTCGGTGTCCGCGCCGGGTGGGCCACCCTGCCCCTCGAGCGGGCGGTCGCGGCGCTGGTACTCACCCCCGCAGCACGCCTGTCCTCCCAGATCCTGCTCGGGCAGGAGCGCGGGCCCCCGGGGTGAGGATGGACGTGCGGCCATCCCCGTGGCATCGCTCCTGCCATCAGTGCCGCAGCCGGATGCCCAAGATGCGAGTTCTTGGCCCCCTCTCAAGCACTCAGGCCGTTAACCGTGCTGTGATACGAGGGTGGCCGTCGGGATGATGCTTAGGAGAAAGAAGCTATTCTTGTGTTCAGCCTATCTAAATTCACAGACTACAAACGTACGAATGTGCACTCCTGTTCACGGATGGCCAGGAGATAAGTCAGCCCAGGCCCGCGAGGCAACAGGAGCTAAGGGGAGCATGACCCAGCCAGGTCCTTCAGCTTTCAATCGCTTCTTGTACCTCGTCGTCTGCAAAACCTTAGGAATCTGCTTAGATTGAACAGGATTGTTCACGTCAAGAGAGTTAGCGCACGTGTGCGTGAGCGTGTGCAGAACCACGGCCGTATCAGCTCTGACTCTCTTCCAGTAACGCACATAACTGCGCTATCAGCAATGACGAAGGGCTCTTTCCTGTGACTGCTGCACATAACCCAACTGGTGCATTTATACGCTCTTAACTGGAAACGGTGGCTGCAATTGTCATTATGGTGTTTTCATTCTCACTACAAGATTTTTCCCTGAAATACAGCATCGAATATTTTCCAAGTTAAAAAATAAAAGCCATACAAAACCTCTCATATGCACTGTAGCTGTTCAAGTGAGTGAAATGCCCAAGCAGTTCAATAATGTCAAAACAAAATAGTACAAAATAATATTTTAATATTATGTAAACACATGGACACAAAACAATGTCAAAATATGTTAAAATATCTTGGACAATAATAATAGAAAAATGTGATTTTTCATGTATAAAAGTGAATAGAATGGTATGAGGAAGTAATAACAAAAATATTAGCAGAGGAAATCTTTTCTTTCAGTAAGCAAACAGCACAGAGTCAAACACAATATATCAAAAGTGTAAGTCTGTAATAAGATAATGATAAAGAATAATGGAAGGAAGATACAACTAAAAAAATGCTGGCACGAGCAATGGATGTGTTTTCATGAACTTAATTACATTTTATGTGCTAACAAAACAGCCACTGATCTTTACATTTTAATTTACAAGAGCCAAATCTTCAAACCTATTCAAAGCAGTCCATCTGACAACCGAAGAAATCCAGCAGCTCCAGCAGCTACCTGAAAATTAAGAGAGTCTCGTTAGTTATAACTTATTACTCTTCCTAGAAAAAATACAACAGGCTGAAAGCAGGGTTGGCCTGAACTGGTCCTGTGCCATGTGTCCCAGAGCACACGTGTCCCGGGGCGAGAGCTCTGGGCAGCTACGTTCGACCTGCAGCCACAGCCCCATACGTGTGTTTAAGCTAGTGCTTCACTGAAGAACCGTCCAGCGTCAGCAAAATAAACGCAGCATTTCAGCGAAAGAGGATCAGGTAAACACTAAAAATTCAGTGTCAATGCAATCTTGGGAGAAGATCTGGTCTGAGGGAAATTTTCTCTGGACAGAAGTAGCACAAAACCTGCTCCGGGTCTGCAAGCTCGCAGCATCGGTGGGAGAGATGCTGGGGATCTCCCACGCTCGCTCGGTGCTTGGCCCGTCCC
This sequence comes from Dromaius novaehollandiae, assembly GCF_036370855.1. NCBI lineage: Eukaryota > Metazoa > Chordata > Aves > Casuariiformes > Dromaiidae > Dromaius > Dromaius novaehollandiae. The sequence continues at coordinate 13,512,853 of NC_088115.1, read as the reverse complement.
CGCTGTCGGGACACGCGCGCAACTCCTCCCGCGCTCAGCTTTTGGCCACCTGCCCCCCCGGGCCTGATTGAACGTCACACAGTTATTTAGGTATCTATTTTCCTAGTTGTGCAGACACTAAGTCAGAAAACTCTGAGATAAAATGCATCCCTTTGTAATGCCATTGCTCTTACTGGAAAGATTTTGGAGACTAAGTTCAAGCTTTGTAGTTATCTGGCAAAGTCACCTACACTGGGCACATCACCAAGAAGCTACGGCATGAGAATCTGTTACACTTTCATCTTCCAATTAGCGTTAGATAATTCATGTTAACAAAAATTTTAAGATTAATATTTTCAGGCAACTTTCACACTGTTAACATTTTTACAGATTTTTACCTTTTTTTTAACACATTTTTACATTATTTCTAGAAGCACACATTATCATTTGCAGAAATCCTCCTGTGAGATATGAAAGTATCAATGAAATGTATAATTATTAAAAGACTGAGTGATTTTACTAAGAAGTTTCCTTTTACTCATCCATCCTTGTGAATCACTTATTCTAAAGGCATGGCAAGTCTTTTTATTGCTGCAGCACTTGCCATAATTCATATTGGAGGGTGTAAACGTTTGGAAAAAAGCTCAGGCTCATGAAGATCCGGTACTTTGAAGATGTGATCTGGAATATTACGCATTGCATCATTGTTTTCTGTCTTAAAAGGAGGTGGCATCACCGCAGAGCTGCAGCTGTGCACTGAGCCACTGTCTCATCATGAACGCAGAGGCAAAGCCCAGACTTGTAATGCACCTGCGAGTTCTCTAATCTTGCTCTCACAGTACTGACTAAGCACTGGGAAAACTCTCAGACGCTTGTTTACTGGAAATAAGGATCTTTTAAAACTGCTACCATGTTTGAGTGTTTTAATTAAGCTGTAAAACTTCAAAAACTGGGATGCAGAGGTGTGAAACGGTACGAGCAGATCAAAGACACGTACCTTCTCGTGCGGTAGGCGTTCAGTTCTTCCTGCAGGACCGCTGCTCTCTTCTGCAGAATAGTTACCTACAAAACACACCCCACGTGAGAACGGTGTACAAAATCCTAATTAGTAATTTTGTACTGATTTCATATCCGGTGACTTTCTGGTCTATGCTGCCTAAATAAAACGCAGTAACAGCTTGGCTGAGTACTAGAATTAACTGCAGTGCGTGATGGACCGTTGCTGGTGTGGCTTCCCTGGTCAGCGTACCTGGCTGCGCACTATCTACTCTTTTGAGGCTGTAGGTAGTCAAGATGGTTTTTAACTTCAACTTGTGCTAACACATGGATTATACAACAGTTTGGGAACCCAAGCTCTACTCTCAAATCCAATATAAAGGCAGTTCTTTGCTTCCCGCACTTCTGTGATGAACACACTCACCTGTCCTTGGAGCGTATGAAAATTAATGTGTATTAATACGGTGCAGCCACTTGTGGACAGCTCACCAAGAGCAGACAATTAGGCAGCGTACTTTATATTTAGCAGCATTTTGGAAAACTTTGCCCAAGCATAAAGTATTTTCCTTTTTGTTTATTTTTATCCCTGCTTGGCGCTTTTACCCAGCCTGTGCTCTTCCTCCTCCTCCGACAATAAATAACCCTGACAGGTGCACAGATTCCATCGCCCGTCTTGTCTGATGTTCGCAAACAGGAATTTCAACAATTTTCGAAGGCCAGGACACCTGTGCTGGAGAGCAGAGCCCTGCTTAGCGAGCAGCCTGCGACTACAGCCTACCGCGGGAAGTACTGCCAGCAGCTATGTATTTCTGGGATAACACCCACTTTTTAGTGTGTGTCGTTACTCTTACTCTTTTGAAATGCTCCTGATGCTCAGAGAAGCCCTGCAGGTGGATATCACAGCCTATTATTTTTTAACCCCTTCGGAGGTGCGGTATCCCTGTACTAGCCCCAGTGGAATGCTCTCTACCCAACAGTGTTAGCAGTCAACCACACTTTAAAAATAGCTTTTTGCTATCAACTGGAAATAGATTTCCCCAGTAGAACCTTAACTCTTTATTTCCCACAACTATTTAAATGAGAAAGAGCATCACTTCCATCAGGGATTCCTTGACATGTGAAACAGCATGTCTACAACCACAATGTTTAAGTTGTGTTGCTACTAGCACGTAGGAATATGAAACTTTCTCTTACGTAAATTTTCTATTTCTGTTAAAGGCAAATTTTGCCAGGGGAAACTTCTCATGCATAGCAAAAACACTGCAAAAAAGCTCTATGCATTGTGAAAAAAAAAAACCAACAAAAAACCAGCAAATACATTAAATTACAATCTTCTCCATAGGGAGAGATTGCATAAAAAAGAAAAATGGAGAGCATGTAGATCTATAATAGCTTAAAAAACAGTCCTGAAAATTCGTTTAAGGTGTGTGTTGGTATCAAGCCTAAACCGGCGTGTCGTGTCCTCAGGGCTTCTGCTTTTCTCAGAGCTCATGGCCAGCTGCTATTAGCCACTGCGATTTCCACATCTTGTTCTTGTTTCTTCCCTTCTTCCCAAGACAGAGTTTGAGTCCTTCTTAACATGTTTAAATGCACAGTCCTGCATTAGGCCATTTGTGAACACTCACAGTGTTTTATTTGGACTAATTTATCATAAAATACAGATTATTCTACATCTGTGGTCACTCCTATTTACTGTTATTTACCCTTCCTCATACCTTCATGTCTCTGCAAGTTCGGGCAATGACAACATTATGTTTTCTTTGAACTCCTAACATACTGACTAGGGCAGTGTCAAATAACTTCTTTTGGGATCATATACTAGAAACATAGCCGAGTAATTAATAGTTCCCTATTCACAATAATGTTTTGATATTTCTATTAGCCAGTTTTAGAGTCTATGCCATATAGGTAATATTGATTCTCTGTTGTTATAGATGAGCCAGTGTTTTGCAATATTAAAGAAAAAGCCTTACTGGATCTATTAAATCCACATTCTTCTCTTTATAAAGGAAAACTTGGAAGAAATACAATAATTTGGACTACTATCTTAAAAGAAATATCCCATTTGCTTCATTATACAGGCTGCAAAGAAAACAAAATGATTTCTCGCTCTCTTCTGAACCCCTTACGTGCATCCTTTAATTCCTTCTGGAGAAACAGAGTAATAAAGATGAGAGTTAACTGTATGCTATCTTGAAAAAGTTGTGAAAAAGACTAATATTGAATACAGCATTATTTTCTACTTTCAACAGGCAACTGAAGCAAAATCTGGGATCAAAAGATATAATATGGTAGCTCTCAAGATAAGAGAATTGGGGGAAAAAATCCTGGTGAAGGATGACTGAGAAGCATGAGAGTGCTGCCACAATTTATTTTTGAGACCAGTTCAGTATTTTGGCCAAATTTTAGACAGTCATACTTCCTCATCTATAAGAAATGCTTGTAATCCAGTCCAAAAAACTGGAGATAAATAATACAAATTTACCTGAGATTTTAAAGATACAATGGTGTCTTCAAGTTCCTGTCTCAAAGATGCTGGCATCAAACCTTTGAGTTTGGTTTCATATTCTTGTCGTATTTGGGTCATCTGAAACAGAACAGAAAAATTAAAATACAGGCGGCTAGTCTTAGAGGCAGGAGAGTAACTTTGTTGCTTCTTCTTCCCAATTTGGAGCCTCAAGAAAACACAAATTTGGGTAAGACTACGTAGTGGCAGAGAGAAAGGAAGAGGCTTTGTGTGAATGAAGAAAGGCAGAGCAATACAGATCTAATCATTTATAAACCTATCTCAATAGAACATTTACAGAGATGTAAACTTTGCAACTTGTTCTTCAGCAGCTCTCCTAGTTAGCACAAGTTTTCTTTTTGACTTTGGTGGGATCTGAACCACATCAGGAGGGTGATGTTTTGCTCGTCACTCCCTTAAACAAGGTGAATTACTGTGTTTTCCAAGATATCTACAAAATTTCTCAACTTCAAGGTGCTTTTAAAGCTTTTTAAAATTCATGGTGCAACTATTTTTCATTACAGTTTGTGTCTTCTTGGACTTCATTCTGAGGCTATTAATGACACTTGCTCATTGATACAGTCAAATGGTTTAACGGCTTGTCAATATTCACACAAGCATTTGAAAACCTGCCTAAAAGTTATTATACCCAAAATCTACACGTTGTTTCTTGCTCTTTTTCACAGATCATGATTCAGTCATTCTTAGTGAACTGAAGTCAAAATAGTTAATCCACTAGTTTTCTATCTAAGCACTGAAGGTACTAACTTGAGTAGAAATAAAATCTTCCTTGTGAAAAGACTTCTAGACAGAGCGTTTCACTCTCCACCCGGTCCCACACGCTATTGCTCTCTGTTTGACCTTTACATCCTTTTGTACAGTAAGCCCAAAAGCCTGGTGGGGCTTTCAGCTCTTTTGAATGCTTAAGTTTGGGATGTCTTTCGGAATCTCCCATAGATTAGCGTGTGATCCCCTTGCATATCAATGAGAATGTCTAGCAGGACAACATTACCGTCTGAGCACTTCTTCCCAGAGGATGCTTAAAAATATCAGTAGAAAGTTTTGCCTCTACTGTAACTAGACACAAACTATAGGAACACAGAAATGGAAGAGATCAGTCGTTTCAGCCAACAAGCTGTCATGTAGGAGACAATCCTGAAAGGTGCTCAGGACATCCAGTCCATATCAGGAAACAATCCATAAGCACATAAATATTCAACAGACATTTAGAGGTATTATTCAATATTCAGTAAGTGAACAGTAATGCTCCTATTGTCTTCAACTGGCACTGCATCAGAACCTTTATTTTTGCAATTTCAGCAGGAAATTGCTCAGAGAAGGAGGAAAGAATTGTTTCAAAGTTTTCAAAAAAAAAGTTTAAAGGTGAAAGGTCAAGGTGAAGGGGATTTAAAGTATCTCAGCTGGCATTTCTGACACATATATATTGCAGCATCTTTAGTACCTTTGAAAAAAGTCCATTTTTTGCTGTGCTATGTACTTTGACGTTAATTATACTTAGAGTTTATCAACCACAGTAATCATTTTCTAATTATTTGCATACTTAACTTTTCCACCTTACTGATGACCTAAACAATCCACTGCCCCAAACCAACAAGGGACTAAAATCACTTGGAGCCCTCCATGCCCAGACCAGCCCACTGTACCCTGCTCCACGCTGGAGCAAGTCGTAAGAAATATCCAAAATCTAGGCTCGCATCTTGGAAAGGCAGCAGAAACTCTCTGTCAATCATAGGACTATAATGATCCTGGAAAACAAATATCTAAAAACCTCCACCCTTCCGTACAGACACGGGCCCCTACACATCTGCTGTAGATGCTTGAGTGTAGCACAGCACTGTGGACTTCCTCGTGCTTGTGCTTGTCAAGCTACTGATGAGAACATCGTAGGTGACCTTGCTGTGTGTCGGTGCTTGAAATCTTCTTGCACATAACTGGACAAGGCTATCTGACTAACAGGAAGATATTGTTCATTCCATTCACATAAGCTAGTAATATTATCATCAGACAATTAACTCTTCTGCCATAAGCTGGACACTTGTCTTCACTCACCTAAGCGGAAAAGCTTGCAAAGCAATTTAACAAAGAAGAGCAGAAGGTCTGGAGGAGGGAAGTCTAAGGGAGGGATCTAATTCCTGTCTTCTGCTTTAAAGTATATAGGAATACAAAAGGAAGAATCGACACCAGGCAAAGCGCAGCACGCACTCCGGTTGCGGTGATTAGGAAAGCAGACCTCAGAGATCTAGAACACATTCCTGTTTGCAGCGGAGGAAGCGACAAACGGACAGACTAAACAAAATGTTTGAACGTTGCTGCATTCCAAGCTGAAATATCACGTGCAGCCTCATGTATTTGTAATTTGCAAGTAAAAAGTAGACAGCATGTTAGCTCATTTTATGTTACGGCTTATGGGACTTTCAACAAATAGGTTCCGGTATTTTAGGCATGTTACAAGGTCAGACGTTTGCACAAAAACAGTTACTTCTAAAGGACTTTTTAGTCCATAATCTTATTCAACAGATGTTGAGTAAATAGGACTGTTACAAAGCGGTGTTATGTCAAGATACTAGAAGTAGGTTTGTGGTTCACATCTCCCCAGTGTGACTGTATTTGGTGAATCTTGACCCAGAAAAAGTACCGAGATTCTCATTCGGCTTTGTCCACTGAATCTCACAGGACTACTTGGACATTTTATTACTTTACTAAATCAGGGTCTTACATCTGTACTTAACTATTCCTATTGGACTTAACTAATCCTGTTGGAAGAGGATTAATCACATAATTCAAACTAAACAAGCACTTAGGTATTCTTCTGGGTTGGTAGCTGAATATGTAAATAAAATATAAAAGGGACTCAATATTGGATTAACTTATAAAATAATGTTAAACCTTCAAATTGAGTCTTCCTTCCAATGCATTTACACACCAACACCATTTTGTGCTAGTTATATTTCAGTTACAAAGTTGCTTAAATCTACCATTGTGACCACAAATCAAAAACTCAGGCTTACGTTTGAAGAAGCAGCAGCCATGAGCTGTAAGTTCCAGCTTGCGACGTGTGCACGTGCAACTAAACACATGACAACACATGGCAACTAAACACAAAGTTTACTGAAAGATGGGCCAATTACCATCTTTTGCAAAGAGCAGGTCATGCCAAGATATGCATTATGCATAGTACAATTATCAATACAAAAAAAAATAAAACAATCTGATGAAACTTAAGGAAAATACTGTCTATGAGTCATTCCAACATGCAGAAGAAATCTCCAAATCTCTATGCAAATAGGCAATTAGAGGCTTTCCTTGTGAGCTGCAATTAAGTGATGCCACTATGCACATATAAAGAAATAACAGGAAAAAAATGGTGAGACAGGAAACCTTGTTTGAACTCTGCCTATATACGCATCAGTGATCAAAATTTATGTTTTACATTTTTTTAAGTTACTCTGATAAATTTATGCTACTATTAGTATAAAGGCTTACAAAGTTATGCATAGGTACTTTGCCAGCATAAATATTTTTTAAGCCAACAGTTTATTTGGGTGGGGACCTTGATGCAGCAGAAACATACATTTCAGTTAATTCAACATGTGTTGCGTTTGTTCTTGGTGAGATAGGAGCAGAAGCAGGCAGCTAGAACAGCAAAACGTTTTTATTTTTTCAACTTTGGAAAATAAAGAGGTATTCCGCAAATAAGAGGATCTGGATGATATGAATACGTATCTAATCTCCAAGCAAGAGATAATGAAGTGGCAGAGAAATTCACCCACGCGCGCGAAGGCTGCAAAGGGGTCGGCGGGCGCCGACGCGGGTGGCGGGCAGGGACGCGGTGGTGACGTCCAGCATAACTAACACGCTGCAACCGCGCCTTGACCGCAGAGCCCTTGGGCTTCCTCCGGTGCCGGGCACGCAGCAAGAGCGGGCATCGCAGCCCCTCATTATAACTTTTCCTAAAGAAAAGTCAAGTAAGTCTCATTCTAAATTAACCAAAAACTTTAATACGGCTCGGTGAGTGCAATAATTACATCTAATTGTGCAACAGTCTTCTTTCAACCTGGCCACTGTTTTTTCTAGTTTAATCTGCAAGTGTCCTCTAAATACCTGCTTTCGCAACGCCGTTACATTTGCTATTAACTCTGCAAACCGGCAAGAGGATTATTCCCTTTTAATGAAGGTGCTTTTTGGAAAGTCAGGATGAAATACATACTGTGCTTTAGAGTACAGATACTTATTACTGTGTTGGCTGGAAAAAGAGAGAGAAAATGAGAAACAACCCCTGGCAGCCGAAGCATTGCTTGGGGCCGATTTCTTACTCAGAGAGGAGACATACACACTTTCTTGCAGTGAAAACTGATCTTCGGGATACAACTGCAGCTTGTTTGTTTGCTAAGGCAACTTTTCGAAGATATGCTACTTTCAACTGTGCTCATTAATAATTGCATCACAATAAGATGAAAATAAGGTCCCAGCTGTTTCCTGTCATATTATGATAAACAACATGCTGATATTTTTGGCTGAAGTTACTATCAAGGTTTATTGACCCAGGAGATTAAAATAGTTCATAGCAAAAATCTAAATTACTTCTTATAACTGAAAAATAACATATAGTGGGCTAATATATACTAATTTTCATGGGGGAAGGTTTTTATTTTTTAACATTTATTTTTGACCAATGAAAGGTATGTCTGCAGGGACTTTTTTCTTTTCTTTTTTTTTTTTTTTTTTGCCTTAAAGGCGTTTTTGTTCTTTTATAGCCTCAAGCAGCCTCCCTAGGATCCACAAATACTGCGTCTCCTCTTGTACCCTTGAGAGATGTTTAAAATTGCAATTCTTCAGCCCTCAGGAGGGCTTTAGTCTGCTGGATGAGGATAGCTCTATTTCATTTACCATTGTGTTCGTATTTCTTCAGTCCTGAGAATGATTTCTTTTTTTCCCCCCGTTTTGGTGAGTTGATTTAATTCAGGAACCCCCAGGAAGGTTTTATAGGTTTTAATATTAAGCTGCCACATTGGTCTTTGTTTATTCAGGTTGGTGGCTAGCATAGGAGGTTTACAGTTTTACCATTAATCATCTTCGGTGTCAGCAGAAACAACCGAAAGCTGAGGTTGCCACACGTGGGTTAGTCGCATGGTGAGTTAGAAACCGATGAGACAAACCATTCACTAACTACACAGAAGGCAGGAAGGTTATAATGGCAGGCTATAATGAGGTCCTGTTGTAGTCGGTCATCAGTCAATCTCGAAAGAGGTAAGAGTTTGTTTTGGACCCTCAGCAGAGAAACCTCCAAAACAGCTTTCCAGGCCAAGCCATCAGGCAAATTTCTATTTTACTACTTCAAGGAGCCTTCAAGTAGAGCGAGCCCAGCTGAGAGAGGGTTGCAGAGATACCGTGTTACTGCTTTTTTATAGAAGTGTCAGAAGCATGTTTGTGTGGAACGGGTTAGAGGCAGGGACACGGGACGGACCAGGAACACCAGTCCCAGCAGCACCCGGCTGCACTGGAGTCCATCTCCTTCCCTTTGGAAAGAAACCACCTCAGCACATCCAGGAGAAATACTTCATCTTCAGGATGACCTGATATGTTTTAGTGCACGTGCTAAGCATAGCCTGTGAAGCAGAGGATATTCTGCTTCTCTCTAGCCTGCTCCTACAGCCACGACCACGTCTTACGGACTGCCGATGGCCAACTCTCCCTGTCCATCTTCCAAGAGCTCCCTCAGTCTGAGTTTATCATCCAGAGCGCACCAGCCCTGGGAACTCAGGATTGTGCAAAATCCCCTTTTAATCCACTAAAAAACCAAAGACAAATGCAATCTTCGCCAGATCTCCCAACTGTAAATTACTTGATTCAAACCAGAGGAGCATAAGGAAAATGCAAATAAAACACTGGAGTACGCAATGCCAAAGCAAATGAAGGGACCACAGAAGAGCTGTTCCAGTTCCTAAAAAAATACAAAAACTTTTCTTGGAGGGCATGAAGTTAACATTTTGTTTATGTCAGATAAGAATCACAAGGCAGTTCACTTCACTTAACTAAGGTTTTATGGTTTTTTAGTATCTTAATTTCTGCCTGTAATACTTGTGAAGCATAGTAATTACAAGTGTGCCATAAAATATGAGGATAGTGACCAAAAGGCATAATTAAGATCTTCTAATTATTATTGAATTTTCTCCACATTTCAAGGGAGTAAGATGAGATAAGTAATTTCCCGTCTCTCTCAAATCCTTTCCTGAATTATTTAAACAATGGTATGTGGCTTAAAAAGATGTTATAATGCTGTTTAAAAGCAAAGTCTCTTAAAAGATGGCATGCATCTGTTCCACAGCACACATCTCTGTGAGAAGATGTGAAAACTGTTGCGATTAATCTGAGGACAGGTCAGGGTACCAAAAAGGTAAAAATAACTCCTTCAGCCGTAGGCAGATCATTTAATCTCAGACTAAAGCCTCATCCTCTCTAAATGAGGATGACGATAATGCTGCACAGGTCGGCTTTGCATAGGTGACGGGACGACTGCTGAAGGAACGCTTTGCATGCACTTGGAAGAGGGCAAGCAAAGGACAAACGACTACGATGCCATCCCAGCTAAAACAAAGGAAAACAAAACGAAACGGAAAATCCACACACCAACCCGGAGGATGTCGAACGGATGATTAATCCCAGCTTGTCCGTGTCCTCCCTAACTGCAGTGACTCCTCCTCGGCTCCGCAGCATTCCTGAGCACTCCGCGGTGACCGCTCCGCTCCCAGAGAGCCCCGAGCCCACCGGCCCCTTCTCCGCCGGTCCGCCGGCCGTGGGGATGCTGGGCAAGCGCCTCGACCAGGGGACCAAATTACCCAAACCCGCAATTTCCTTAAGGTGCAGATCTCTCTGATAACCTCATGCTTCTGTTGTAACAGACTATTCAAAATATTTGATGCGAGCTTGAAATCTGCTGCATCATTTTTTTCAAATGAAAATCGAAAGATGAATCAAATCTTTCGATGAAGAGCAAGGCCTGATCGTTTGTCCTTTTACAACATACTCAAAGACGGGCACTCACTGCTTTTCAGTCCACATCTGCTTGCCTTCCAGGGAGTGGGAGTTTCTACTTGTGTTGCGAAACGCGTGTTGAAATACGGTCATTACAGATTTAAAGAAATGTAATGCAATTTGATACAAACGTTCTCAAGTTCTTAAAAAAGTAACGAGCGCTATAAATTGCATGGATTTGGCTCAGCTGAAAAGAGCAACCGAGCAAGATCAGCTGAGCGAGTTATTTTGTCAAGTGTACACCGTGTTGCTCTCCGCTGAGAAAGCACCGCTGGAGAACCTACCCTGTCCTGACAGTCCCAAGAAAACACAAATTGGTGGCACAGCTGTCCTCTTTGTTCTCCTGTCTTTAGCTAGTAAACCAGCTGAGCATCCAAAACATTTCTGCCTTGCTGTATCACGAACCCCCAGGGACCTGCGGTTACGCAGAGCTGCTCGCGACACGGTCTGAGCTTTCTGCTCTAAGTCAGCTTTTTTCGACATGCGTCCAAGAGACCTTAGTACTTCAGTGGTTTGTATTTCGATATCTTTTTTTCTCTTAACCAAGATCTCCCACCTGGAAAATCCTTTATTTGTAGTGAGGCAATAAGAGTCCATATAATTCATAACTGCAAAGGAAGGGAAGTCAGGCAAAACTTTTTTAAAAAAACCCCATGGGCTGCATATGGCAAGAACAGCATTCTTGGGATTACGTGAGGTGGACAGGGATCAAAGCTTTCACTGCCAATGCCATCGAGCAACGAGGAACGCTGTGGCTAGAAAATTCTCGCCGTTCTCTCAGCCTCCCCCTCCTAAGGGCTCCGCTATTGTTCCGCTTGGGATTTTCAGGATCCCTGATTTCTTTATCCCTCTTTCTGAGTGACTCATCACCGATGCCATCTTTGTGCCGGAGCAGTATTTCCTTCGGCTCTTGTCAGTGCTGTTCTTCGTTGGCCTGAGAGGTCGTTACTACGCAGTCAGTGGTGTTCCCCTCCTCGGGCTGGGAGGAAAAAGCCTCCAAACACACCTTACACATGCTGACCTGCAGTGTAAGAATAAAATCTGAACCAGCCCAGTAACCCACCAGCACTGCTGGGCCAAATCTAAAGACACATGCTATTAATTTATGGTTCTGTCAATGGCAGAGAAATTCTAATAGGTCATCAAGATAACTAGTCTGAAATCAAGCTACGAGCATCTCTGACACCACCACTGGAACGCATTCCTGTATTTCAGTTTTATATTCCAGCATGTGTTACCTTCTATATAATCCCTTCCACTGTGGCACGGTTCAGCACGTTAAGATCTCAGCGTCTGATCCTCAGAGGTGCCGAGCGCTCACCAACGACCACGAGGATTGACAACGCTCAGCAACGTGCACGATTAAGCTCAATGTGTTCCCACTGTGTGAAGAAGCAAATCTTTGTAGATGATAATCAGAAGCTACTTCTGTTTTCGCCATTTCCTCTCTTTCAAGAACAAAACTTTAACCAGCATCTAAATTGGAAAAGAAGCTGCAAGATTTACAGAGCTTCACAGCTGGCAAGTCTGGAGTCCTCTCAACTTGGAGCCCAGTTAGTGCAGGCAACAGCCACGGCTATACCTCCTCTACGTGCTCCTTACAGAGGGCGTTTGGTATTTACTAAGCTACAAACAAAATAATACTTCACAATAAATGATGTTAAAGAACAGCATAAAGTTGGCCTTTTTCAGTCCTTTTTAGCTCCATCCAGGCATCTCATCATTTCGAAAAAAATGAATGGGACAAGTCACTAACTGGCTTTGCCTCACCGAGAGCCTGCCTGGGGGTGAGGTGTCTCTGCTCTTCTCTTCTGTCATTCAGCTGGTTCCTGCACACATTGCCATTTCTCCTCTTTTAGTTCCCTGCATTAAATACCAGCACTGTTGTCCCTTGTAGCCCTACTTTATACTAGTCCATGCACGCTTCTGAAAGAACACAACTCCCTTAATTGATAATATGCAAACAAACCACAGACACTCCAAAATGATGCACTGCTCTCTTAAAAGAAGGCTTTCTTTCTCATTCACTAATACCTAAGAAGTAGAGGTAGAAAACCGACATTTTAAAATCCTTTCTAATTCCTGCATGCCAGCATATGCTTCGACTCTTTTTTCAGTAAAAATTCTCTTCTTCCTTTCAACTATTTGCACTCTAATTTCTGTCTTCCTTTCTTTTTCCAGCTGGTTACTTCGTTACAGTAATTCTTTCAGCTCTATTAAGTACATACTTATTTGTGCATTCTCCAGTTGTGTCTGATTACCCAAGTTAACATTTGATCATTGGCTTCCACACGTACAGCATCGTCTCCCTCTGTTCCCTTTGACGGTTTCGCCGTTGGTGCGAGAACCTTCTCTCCCGCAGTTCCTGCCATATGGAGCTCCTGCTAACTTTCAACTCCATTGATTTCCAACTCCTTTCAAATCCCACCTGAATATCTGTTTTTCTGTGCTTGAATCTCAGCTTCTTCCTCCTTCTGTTACTCTGAAACTTCATTTTATGCAGTAGAATTTACTATATTCTACTCAATTCTGCATTCCTTTCATGACAGGCTGTTAAAGAAGATGTTATACAAAATATATTATAGAACATGTCGAATACAAAGTTATATGGTTACTATTGTAACAATCTTGGTCTTAATTAAAAATTGGGGGGCATTATTACATCAAAGTGATTCACGAGTGTATCAATGGAATTACTTGCACAGTAAGACACTAACCAACTTAGAGGTGGTAGAATCGAGCTCCAAATAATGCCAGCACCCATTTCACGTTAGTCAACATTTTCGTCCACATATAGGCTTATTTATCTCTCTGTTCATCCATGAAAGGTCCCTTACAAAGATATCGGCCTGATTGTCTCCTCAACAGCCTCTATCTGGAAGTCCCAAGTGAGAAAGACAAACCAAGGAATGGATGCCTTGCTCTGCATATATCAAACAGACAGACCAGCATGCTCTCTCACGTTACGTGCATCTTCACTGTTTTTATGGGGTCCTCCAACCTCTTATCTTCTTTTCAATGAAAATATTTTAAACTTTAAATTTGCTCACCATAAGTAGTCAGAAAATAAATTTTCTGTTGTGCGCTCTCCAGACATTAAATTGGCAGATTTTCAGATGTCAGCCTGCGGCGGGGGGAGCTATGCTATTCTGGCTGCTCTCTCTCACACTTTTCACTAGATGTATAAATTTCTTAATGATAATGTTAGAAATGCTTCATGGAAGGAAAACGGCTGCAGCGTGCAGTAGCCTCCTGACCCCAGGGTTTGGGACGTCGGCAGAGCACTGGCTGGAAAGCATGCACAGCAGCATGGCAGGGAGCCACCCTCCTCCTTCCTCCGAGCCATGCAGAGCTGAAGAAAAGCAAGTGCTTTTTAAAGCCAGCCTCTCCATTAGGCACTGATCACATACAGAAAGTGCAGGCACGATTTTAATGTGACAGCCTTTGGTGTTGCTGTCCTTGACAGTCACAAAGGAAACTTCCTTACGATTCTCACTTTCTTCACCGTTGCAACAGAGCCTGCAAGGTCCCGATCACAGGGCAGCTTGCCCAAGTGGTTAATCGGCTGGTTTGTAGCCAGCAACAAGGCAAGGCTTTCTCACTATGAATCACTTCTGCGGTTAAGATCATTCAAATGTAGACTAAGCTTCCCATTTCTGTGGGAGCAGAAATGGGTCTCTAGGGGAAAATTTTGGAAGAGGTTCAACAGAGTGGGCTGAAGCAAGCAGAGCAAATGGCAGAGTTTCGTCACTACCTCCAGCGGATGCTCGCTATTTGTTCCGCAGTCTCCAAAGTGCTCGTCAGTTCTGGAAAACAAAGACTGTCTAGAGTGCTCCTCACCTGCCGCTGGCCAGAAAGCAAAGGTTTTATTTTTAAATACCTAACCTAGAGCTTATTATCCTGATTCTAGATTACTCTGACATGTGCTGACAAAGATAACTCTCTGAGAAAGCCTGCAAATTCCAGGGTCAAGTTTTGACCATGAGAATTCAAGGCATGGGTCCCAGAAGCACAGCACAGCTTTTGCGATTATCTGAGACACCTGAGCTAAAAGTCCTCGTGTAACAGAAAAGAGCCTGGTTTTGAAGCAAACTTCCTGCGTCGTTTCACCAACGTCTAGATGATGGAAATCCCGCTGCCTCCACGTGATTTTCCAGAGCATGTATAGCCATTCATCAAACTTGTGATAACAGCCACAGTGCAATTATAAAAGCAGTCCAGAATAATGGAAGTTAAGGCAAAGATTTTATGTGAATTTATCTGACTACATTTATTTTCAAAAGTCTGGATATCTTTAAAAATGAGTCTGAGAAGAACTATCAGCCAAATGCCCTAAACAACAGGGATAATATTACTCAAGCCTTCCAGCCTTCATTGTATCAAGAACAATTTGGGGCGCATGCTCTAGACACAGGCATATTTTGGTCACCTCAGTCTTACTGATTCTTTACTCATAGCTCCACAAATCTGCAGACAGGAGCACTATTCCCATGAAGACTAAGGTGTGGCAAATGTTAAAAGTTTGCTATGCTACATAGCAACTAAAATTTGAGAATGATGCATCACAGCAGTCGTCTGAGAACAAATATATTTAGTTGGCATGGAAACAGTAAGTTAGGCTGAATGTGGTAAATATCCAGCAGTCATAAAAAATTGAGCAAGTCAGAATAAAAAACATTAAAAAAAGAAAACTCACTGAATGCTATTGAATCATAGCTCTCTTGCAATTATCGCTCCTGTTTTCATTTGAACACTGGAGTGAAATCCACTTAACAAAATAAGCTGCTCCATTTTATTCCAAATGCTTCTACAACATCCTTACTCAGATAAGTCCTTTCTCCTTTTTTATAATCTATTTGAGAAAAAAGAAATTAAAGGGTTGGAAATCTATATTGGTATTCTCCTTCATTTCCTCAGTAATATTCATGAATTGAACATAATTGATTTTCTGTCTTCACAAAATCTCCCTCCTTTAAGGCTCTATTTGTGACATGACTGCTTAGAGGAGTATTCTTATGGTTTAAATACCGTTAGTGATGTTACTTCCATTGTTTGCGAACATAAGAGGGACTTTTTTTCCTCTATTACTCCCAATTATAAATTTTACATCATACCCAATTCGCCTCTATATTTAAAAACATTAGAATCAGGAATGAAAAAGCTACTCAATCCACATTCTGAAAAAATTCTTGCATGTGATTATCACAATAGAGGTTCTTGGAGCTTTTTTAATATTTTGAGTTGTGCTGATTACCCTTACAAAAAGGAACTAAAAATGAAATAATGTATTCTAAAGAAATCTAGGTAATTAAGCAAGAACAAGATAGCTACCATTAATTTTTAGACAGGTTCCAATTCAGCCAAATTTCTTGCACATATTCATTAAAGCATATGTTTAACTGACACGCATAGTATTTAATTACACACACACACACACGTCGTAGGATGTCAGGTCTGCTGCATTAGCAACTTAGATTTTTTAATTAAGAGGGACAACTGCAAGAAGCGGTATGGTTCAGGAATGGGAAACATTTCTGCTAGAATGAAAGATTTCTTGCATTAGACCCATGCATTTACTGGAGACAACCAAATGCTACAGTATAAGAGTATACAATACAGGAACATAATCAAAACTGGATTAGCTCATGGGAAGCTAGTTCCCAGATTTACATACTACTGAGATACAAGAAACTTTAGCACTGATTTACAAGGAAATGGTTTGGATGTACCTAGATTTTCCAGGAACCTCCAGAGATTGCTTTAACTGTCTTGGACTATCTATCAAGCAACCCAATGTGAGTTATGCTATACCTATTTCTAGTTTGCCGCTTTCCATGAATACAATTACACATCTTAAGAAGTCAGACACCTCACTTTTGAATGAAACATTCAGTGTTCGACATGAAGAAAGATCATACACACATTTCTGAGATACCAGTCTGGGAGTAATATTACCGAGCACACACAGCAATGCCCTAGAAAACCAGCTGAGCAGAGACAGGACAACCTTTATGGAAAAGATAAAATTAGTTAGGTTATTCAAAGGGGGAGAAGTTCCTGGGGACTTTAAGATAAAGGTATTGAAAACATAATGAATGATAATTGCTTTTGACAAATGTATGTTAATCTAGATTGGAACATGTCATTTGTGTAACTTTGCCATACCGCAGTATCATCAACGACCTCTATCACTGAAAAAAACCCACAAATATAAGGTGATTCTACCTCCTCACACTGTAAAGAGGACCACAAAGGTTAACAGAAGTAAAAACGAGTCCATACAGTAGCATGAAAAACTGGAACAAAAAAGCTTCACAAAAGCACCAGCTGACCTGGAAGGCCACACTCAGCTCTAGACATCTCACTGCTTTGGCATCACAGTCCTCCTAACATACTTTACTTCCCCCTTTTATTTCTGGGATGGTTTGTGTCAATAAGTAGACTCTGTCTGGATAATTATAATAAAGAAAGGTTAATTCTGCACAACCACCGAAGGCTTATTACTAACAAAGAGTTAAGCTTCATGAATCCATCAGTCACTCTTGGAGACTGAAGAGTCATAAAGACATTGCACCAAAAAGAGACAAACATGGAGCACTACGATACCACCCAACAAGCCATAACGAGAAACAGCTTTTTATTTTTAATTAAAAGCACAACAAAATGTTTTTTCATGTCTCATTCATTTGTTTGTTGTTGTTATAGAATCAAAACACAAGATTTTTCCTTTTAATGAAAAACAGAAGCTGTTTAACCCTCTCTCCTCCTTATTTATAGACATGTAAAAGCTCAGAAAAGTGGCCTTTGTAATAGCGCCAACATAAATTTTGATGTTTTATGCAATTCTCTACCAGACAATATTTGGTAAAAGCAGAAAGCAAGTTCTAAGTAGCTGCCTTAAATATTCCAGCTACCTAATCAGCTGATTAGATGTTAGCTACTCTTAATGCTTGACGAACATGTTTACAGGTAGTCTGGCCAAGACATAGTAACTGGAAGTGTGTCAAAGCACACATTTTTGTATTTTTATTCCAGAGAGATAAGCATAACTAATGGATTAACCAGTCACAGAGAAGACTCGCTAACAACTTTCAAAAATGTTTTTCTGTGCAAAAAAGCAAAGCCACCAAAACACCAGCATCCTCAATGGATCCAGCCTATTCAGAAATTCTCAATATATGAATGGAAGAGACAAGACAGTTGACTAACTCATACATCAGCATTACCATAAATCTGCTAATGTATTTCTACCTTGCCAGAAAAGCTCTAAGCTGGCTGGTGTAGCGTGATTTAAATAACATTTTGGATCCACATATACTGGAGAAGGGTACATTCCCCAGCTGAGCTAGTCCTTCAGTATTTTAGCATGGACAGGGTATTAACGTAAGGCGAGAGCTTTGAGGCAGAAAAGGGGGATCATCCTGTGCTCCCTAGAGCTCTTGCCTTTCCCTTTCGTGTTCCAGACAGCTATTTTTTGTTCTTCCTTCAGGATCCCCTCTCAAAAAGGATCAGAAAATAAAGGCAGAAAGGCAGTGGCAAAGAACAAAGAAAAAAATAACAGAAATAAGAGACCTGGAATAGGACTGTCACAGTGTGCAGCCCAGTGCTATTCCCTGCGTGGGACAAGTGTGCCGCTAGACATCGAATTTTCCTGCTCTTTTCTAGGAGACTGAAGCTGCAATGCAACACTTGTAGGCCAGGCACTGGTTACGCCAAATTTCTCAGATGCCACAAGTGTTGCAGCCCTGATAAGCCCGACCCAACCTCTAGATTTGGGAGATAGAGGGGAGAAAAGAGAAGAATAGCAAATCACTAACTTTACAGAGAGGAAATACATGAAGGTAAACACTGAAGGTCAATGAGGGTTCCCATTCGCAAGCAGGGAACAACTACTAGGCAAAGATATTTTAAATGCATGATTACTCTTCTACAACCACCCCATATTACTATTTTTTCAAGTTTGGATTAAGAAAACAGTTGTGGAAACTGTTCGATCAGCATCAAATAAGTTCTGAAGTGGTGCACAAACTCATTTGTATTGGAGATCTGTAGGTCTGTATGTGATGCAGATACCCACGACCTCTGTGTTTTCCTGAATGTTTCAATTTAAATTTGGTTTAAATGCAGACCATTCGCTTCCCATTTCAATACCAGTCTGTAAATTACCTGCATGAATTTGCTTGAAGCAAACTGAATCTCTGATTTCACTGAAAGTGTCCAGAATAATTTTAGCAATATTAATCATATGGAACTGTTTATGGACAACATGCTAGGACAATGAATGCTTAAGATCAGCAAAAAAGATTATGTTTAGCTCAGTTATTGTCCAATTGTAATCCTCTTAATACAAGACGTTAAAGGACAGGTTAGAGTAGTCCCCAAACACTCTATTAAAACAGTACAGTCACTTGAAAATAAATGCAACATTTAACAGCTAGAATAGTTGAAATACCAACCCAAAATAGAGAGCATGAGATAAGTATTTGCCCGTAGGGTTCAGACAGTTTAATTCTCTTTTATTAAGAAAAACAGAAAAGAAAGCTAGCTGAAAATTTTGGAGGAAAATATGTGCTTTTGCTTTGAAGCAAGATATCATTTTTAAACATTGACCCCCCCTTGCCCAAGGGAAGAGAAGTAGGGGGCCAGCGCCAGGTACCTGCTCCTGGGTCTCCAGCTCTCTGTGTTGCAGCTTCTTTTCTGCAGACCGCACCTGATTGCGATAACTTTCCATCTCATCTTGTAAGGCCTGAAACAATACCAATGGATGCAAACACATGAGAAACACAGGACGACAGAAAAGCTCACAGTTAATGTGGTTCAGTAGGTTCAGTAAGAAAACAGTGCAATATCAGTCCAACTCCTCAGCTACAGGGGCTTTTAGCAATTCATGAGAGCTGCTAAGAAGCAACAGGCCCAATTTTGCCACCCTCATTGATAAAATGATTCTGCATAGGTAGGATCATTGATTAAGCAGGAGTTGTCAAATTGCATTAAATAATATAGTTAAATGCTGAGTTCTATCCTATCATAGCTTTCACGTAGTCATACTAAAAATGTAATAAATACCCTCAAAGACTGAAAGTGAAATGGAAACGTTGCAAGTTCTGTCTCAGATTTTTGTTATCAGTTTCTTTGTGCAATCTGTGCTTCTTAGGAGCACTTTCGCGCTGTACCAATAGCTTTTCCTCTAAATCAGCAGAAGCATCCTCTGGAAAACCATGTCTGGGATTCGCAGTGACAATGTACTCCCTGTTATTTCAATCGGAAGCTCTCGGAGATGAGGAGCTCCCTTCCTTCCCTGCGGTAACATCTAGCATGTGACGTACAAATGAAGTAAAAACGGCAATAAATAAAAGGGATATTATGCTCGTGTAACTTTACCACAACTATCCAATCTTTATTTAGTTCAGAAATAATCACTTTTAAACCAAGCTCATAAAATGCATTGACAAATTTATTTTGTCATTATTGCTCCTCTTGTATATTTATTTTTACTACGGCTGCCCCTCAGAGCCTTGATCTTTTTGTCATATGCTTAACAAAAGAACAGCCATGCCCCAAGGAGCTGATAGTCTCTGCTACTCCTAAGAGATACGCACCAAACAAACAATACAAAGTTTCAAAGGTTTTTTTTTAAAGTTTCCTAGGCATTGTTGAATGTTTGAATACACACTTAACATTCACTTACACACTTACTAAAAGCTTACTTATGTTGTCAGCTTGAATAAAGGCATTGTTAACTGCAAGCACGGACTTGAAGCAAAGTGCACAATGAGTACGTTGGACTGACACCAACACAGAGGCAGCCGGGGCAGCGTGCGGGGAGTATTTTGAGTTATATTTCATATGCCAGGAAATTAAGGCATAGCTACCCACTAGCTGAAAAGTGTAGAGCAGAGTCAGGACTAGGCCACAGTAGAGACTTAGACTAGATATATGCTATAAGTGACCCAGAAGGTGCCCCAGCGCAGCTTTTTTAAAAATTGAGCTGCACAGAGAACTTCTGCAGAGCTTGCTGCAAAGGAGAGACCAGCAAGCCCATATTTTCTTAATGCATTTTTCAGAACATGTGATACGGTTATCATTTGCTTCCTCAAAGTAGAATACCCATACATAAATCAGGATCATTAAAAGTACTCACAGTACAAAGATTTAACAGAAAAAAAAACGTTGCTCTTTTCCACAGCACTGAAATACTGTACTCTCAAATCATTTACAGGATAAAATTGCTATGGAGATAAGATAAGAGGACTACTTATGATAGATCTTGCACATTGTTTTGAAGTGATGCCAGGCATTAACTTTAAAGTCTTATAGCTATAAGACTATTACATGTTCTGATGCCAAAAAATTTAACCAGACCCAAGCATGAACTTCAGATCTGCCCAGGGACTTTCATGCTCACTGCTGCTGAGAAACATTGAAATCCAGTCTTTGAACATATCCCCAGTCTTCTACACTCAAAAAGTTTTGCAGTACCTTTAATTAGCATTAATATAATGAAACATATGTGTGAATTGTAGGCTTTTTGTTTGCTTTTTGTACATCTAATATGGTAACTTAAAACACAAACAAGCCTATCTTGATTTAAAACCTAAAACGATCAGGTCACGCAATTGTAGAAACGTGATACAGAACGACCGGGGCCTTTCCACACATCACAAAGGTCACGGAAGACCCAATTATTTGACAAGAGTCTTGCCCCAACTTCAAAGTGTACAGGCAAAACCACTGGAGAACAACTCTCAGGAACATCTACGGAGCACATTCCAGATAAACTACAAAGCGTGAGCCGTCTTCTCCTGCTATTTCCACGTGATCAGTTTATACAGTTAAGATAGCCTGGCACGGTGAAAAACGAGGAGGGAGGAACCCTCGCTATACCGACAGCCTCGCGTCCAAAGCGGATTCCTTCCTGCAAGGCCCTAACACTTTTCCTCAAGAGCAAGTTTCACTCCTTCACGTGATCCTGAAGATGGTCAAGAGTAATAAAATATACATTTATATATAGGGGTCTATATGTATACTTCTAACTCAGAGAACACACTTACATCACATTCTATCACGAAACTCTGCAAGTACCGAACGCAGAACGGGATCTCAAAGAGCTCCTGCTAAAGTGAGCAACCACTTGGTGACAGAGAGCAGAATTGGTCTGGTGCTATTTCCTTCCCTAATTTCTCCATTTTGACTTTCCTTTCCTACAACAGGCGAGTGTATTTTGCACAACATAAAATGAGAGGTTCTCCTAAATCTGAGGGTTTGTGATTTGTTTCTTCAGGTAATTTACCTGGGAGGTTTGGATGACACACAGTCTTTGCTAGGTCCATCTACTCTAGACAGCATTTGTCAGTGCTCAACACATGTTTTGTTGCATTAAAACAGCAGACAATATCTTGAACTAATACAATTTAGAAACAATTTTTTTGTTATAGTGCATATCTGTAACAAACCACCAAGTCTTACAGCTATCCATTCATCAGTCATCCAAAATAGCATATACTGTATGAGTTTACAGACTTCCAACCACATCATAACTGGTTGTTGGTACGATGGCAGAAATAACACTAACTTCTCTGTCGGACTTCACAGTTTTGACTATTGATGATAAACCTAGACAAGCAGAGGGCAAACCAACTCTCGCCGCTTCGCAGAATCTAGGTTTGGGTATAAAGGGCAGCCTACAAGTGACTCAGAGAGTTCATATGGGTATTCCAGCTTTCCTATCACCACGTGGACAAAAAATGAAAAGGTCAGCACTTGATCAAAGCCATGCCGAAAAAGTAACATTAAAATCTCATGGTTGCTGCAGATTCGTGCATAAGGTTATCTCTGAAAGCGGCAATTAGAAATAAGCAATTTTGTTGCCCGCGATTTCAGTGTTCTAGGAGGAGTCATGAAAGATGTCGTGAGCACTGCACCCTTCTGAAGGTCACACCGAAAATCCTCGCTATTGTCATAAAAACTTCATCTTCAGTGGTCAGAGCCTGAATGCTCTGATATCTATTTCTTCAGGTACCCAAAACCATCATATCTTTTTCTGTATCTGACAGATAAGCTTTTGTCACACAGCATACTCTTAAAAACAGCAGATAACTTACCCTAGGTACACCACAGAACAGCCCTTTTGTAAAATTAAACAAGTTTTTTGTTTTGTTTTTTGAGGTTTTTTTTCTTTTTTTAGAAATGCAGTTCTATGGCTTCAAAGTGTCAGATTCTACCCACAGAATAACAACATGCCTGTTTAATAACTGCTGGGATGAAAAAAAAAGATAGTAAAAAAGAAAAAAGCTAAAAGGAGAGTAAAAAAAAAAAAAAATGCAGGCCAACTTTTGGCTATCAGAGGCTTTTTTTTTCCCCGAACGGAAAACAAAGCTGAACTTACTAAGTTAAATTTTTCAAAGTACAAAATTAATCCCCTCCTCTCAGCTTTGCTAAGCTGACTTACATCACTGTTATAAAGACAGTATTTTTTTTTCAGTTAAACCAGCTTTCAAATGCCATGTAAACATGTTTGCTGTTGAAAGTCTACACCATACCTGACCTTGGAAGTGCTTTGTGTTGGCCTGAGAACAAAGAAATGAAATGTTTTGCTTTCCAGCCCAGATATCCTACACTTTGAAAAGCACTTAAAAATGTAAATGAGATAATAAGCTCTACTGCAACAATGTGGGTGAATTACAGCTGTATAAAAAGCACATTCATTGGATTTATTTATAAAAATGGAAAGGCTCCTAAAATAAAATTGTATCGTAAATGTTTTGGTCACATCTGACACCGAGAGACATGAGGCTGATGGTGGAGAAGCGCGATGGCTCGGAGCCCGCGCGGCCGAGCTCGTGGACCGCGGCGAGCCCCCGGCAGCCCCGGGGCCGGCTGACGCACCAGCACTGTGCGACGTGGAGGGAGAGGAACAGCCGAACCACATTTCCAGGTAGGCTTTTTTTTTTTTTTTTCCCCCTTAACTTGTAAAGAGTATAGTTTTGACAAGGAGCCAGAGCGAGACGAAGAGGTACGATGCCAGTATTGCAAAATCCATTTCAGGGCAGGAATAAATGTTTGGCATTAGTTACACAGCTTAATTTAAATCAACTAAAAGCTGGTAAGAAAAAGATTTTAAGAAGCACATGAACAAGTATGAAATGGGAATATATGAAGGATTTAGTCTCTAAATGTGAAAACTGATTTGATTATCCTTTAACCACAGGACGTTTTTAAAAAGTGTCAGATTCCCTGAAAGAAAATTCAGTTCTGGAAGAACTAAATAAACAGGAATCATTATTGTTTTGAAATACTTGATATCAATCACTATATGAAAACATCGTGTTTATGAAATTGTGATATTTCTTCTCCTTCAAACTCAAATAATTTCCTACTTTTGGTGAGCTCCCGAGCGTAGCTGGAGCTTGATTCCTGCCCCATCAGAAGCAACGGCAGGTCTGGGACCACCGTGAACCCGCTATATTGATCTCTGGGGTAGTGAGAGTTGAGGAGATGTGTACTAGGAAAGGAAAGTCTTCTAAAAACGCTAAAACCCCAAGTGTTAACAGGAAAGTCATTAATCCTCATGATCAGATTATGCCACATACTGGCATATTCTTTTTTTTGATGCACGTGTAATTTTTATTGGCTGTAAGACCGACTCAGCATCCACAGACATGCACCAGTATCAAGAGGAGACCTCAATATTTATGACCAGTGCAGAGTAATACTAGTAATAAAAGGTAATAATAGCTAGCACTTTTCATCTTCAAAGAATTTTTCAAACATTACTAAATTAATATAATTAGTTAATGAAAGATGCAGTAATAAAAGCTACCATAATTACCTACTGCAGTTTTAATTATCTCCTTACTAATGCCCACAGAAGAAGGCTTCCACTTTACATCCTCAAAACATGTGCCAACAGTAATTCTGAATACAGGCCCCCCTCCCGCTTTAAGTGTCTCCTAAATTCAAATTACATCCATTGATGTGTTTTCTCTTCCCCCATCACGTGAAGAAAACCTCGCTCTGCAAGTTTAAAGAAAATCTGTGTGAACATTAACAAAAATGAAAACAATTTTTATTCCACAAATATAACTGGAGAAAGCTTTAAAATTATGTCAAAGAAACATTCAATCTTGAGTACTTTTATCTCTCCATGAAGCTGCAAGTAGAGGATGCCTGAGGACAGGGCACAAACTTACCCTTTGCAGGAGATGGTCTCACAATTTACAGAATCAAACACAAACAGCAAACCAAGTATCCCATCAAAATTAATCACAGGTTTTTATTCTCCAACTATTCCCTACTCGCACTTTTAAAAAGTGATTGTTATTTTTGTTAAAATGCTTTATGGGGATCAGTAAACATGTCTAAGTTTATTACTACTAAAAATAAACTGGGAAAATATATCTACAAGGATCACTGATGTAACTCCCACCAGCCAGAGCAAAAATAAAGTGTATTTTTTTGGAAGCAACATACTGATATTTGAGCCAAACTGCTGGTGCATAATCCATGCTTTCTGATCTTGCCCACTGGCACCACCACCATACCTTGGACATCGGTCGTCTTCTGTTCTACGTTCCAACCCATGACTCTCTGAAAACCTCTGTACTCAAGTTCTCTCTTGGTTTTGGTGTAAAGCAAAGGAAATCTTACAGTTTTAACCTAATACATATGTTTGCTGTTCACATACGGCAAAATTCCTTTCTGGTGGGAACTTTTTCGCTGTTGTTGCAACACACTATATATCCAAAAAGTCTCCTTTGATGTTGAACTATTGCTCCACTACTCATTATGCTACTGATTCAATAGGCAAGGCAAAATTTCTGTGGTTTTTGTTAAAACAATAGCTTTGGTTTTTGCAAACAAAGTTTTCCACAACCTATATGCAAGGGCCAACATTACTGCAACAGAAAAATAAAATATCTCTATTATTTTCTACAGAAAATAGATATGATGTTTAGTAATTGAAATTATTCTTCCACCTTACAGGTAACGTTATAATTACTACTATGACTGTACAGAAAACCTCTCTTTTATTGCTCCTGAGGAATAGAAATTAAAACACCTTAAGCAATATTTTACATTTCTTGAACACTTTCCTTCCAGTGACCTCCTAGCCTTTTACCATCATCTAAACCTCATCACCTGCATGAAGTTGCTAATAACTATATATGGGTGGGAAGTCTGATTTGTCCAGTGTCCTACCAGGCACTGACAAAACTGCAGAAAGAACCTGGGAATCTTCCTGCCCAATATACGATGCTAGCCCCTAGGCACTATTTCATGAATAGGGAACACTAATTACAACAGGAAAAGGAAATGCAAGTTTAAATATCTCTTTAAACATGTTACTAAAACAGTTAGCTCTCCATTTTCTGTTACCATTATGAAAAAAGTTTCTTTGGTCAGGAATCAGATAAAAGGGGTAACTTTCAAGAGAGCAAAGAATTCCTCAATTCCCACCTAGAATAATGTGAACATCCATGTACTGAACAAATTTCAAAATCTGGCCCACTTTGCTGATATTTCAAAATGGGATCAGAGATCTTGCAAAGCTAGCCCAAGCTGTAGATTTTGCACACTTAGGCAAGTCCAAGCAGGGCTCCTTTGGAGGCGGTCTGCATTGCTTCTAAAACGTGCCTGCAGGAGATGCCATGGGGAAACACAAGAACTTCTGCCCTCCAGGCAGCATGCGAAGAAAGGAAGGGCTCAGGAAGGACGGGAATAATTTGAGTCAAGGAGCAAAACTAAGTCTCTCTAGCAGCAGTGAAAAATTTTGCAAGTAGGTCATTTGACAGAAAAGAAACATATTCAAGCATTTTTTTCAGTGGGGTAGGAGCTAATGCTACGCTCTTTTCACTTTACAAAAACCACATGTAAGGGACTGATCGGCGGTGTATTAGATACTTTGGCTCCTGAGCAGATCATCAGCATTAGTTGCTGAGCAGTCCATTAACGTTAGTTCATCAGACTTCACCTGGAAATGTGAAGAACTGGTGTCTCCAGGAGATACCTTGCGGGCTGTGAAGACTGTCCACATGCATATTTTCTTCTCCTTTCTTCCTGATATTCTTCTAAGATATCAATGGGAGTGTTTGGGGCATTTTCTGTAAATCCCTGATTTAGCTGACCAAAGCTTTTGGACCATTTTCTGCAAAGTACATAGCCATGGATTCAGGAAAACATACTGACAGTAGCTGCGGAGCTATTCACGGGCTTAAAAGCAGGTGAGGGCCTAAGCATTTCGCTGAGCTGGGGCTTCACAGCAGTGCCCTATAAATTGAATCTATTTGAAATGCAAAGGATGCAATAAAGCAGCGTAAGTCCTGAAAAGATAAAAATTCAAACAAAACAGCAATATACATTGTAAAGTCAGGCATTTTTTCAGGGGGAGCAAAGGAAGGAACTGTTTTCACTTTGTTTTTGTAGTGGCACAGGTGATAGGAGAGGGGGAGGGAGGCGAGGTTCAAAGAGTAGTAATAAACTTGCTTTCATCTATTTTTCTCAATGAACCACAAAAAGCTGCAAGCAGTTGCCATGTGGAAGCATTGTTTTTTCTAATACCAGAAAGTTTTAGGGTCATGGGGATGAAGTCATTCTGAAAGCTTGTCAACTCAGAAGATTTACTCTAATATTAACCTACAGTATTTTGGTAACATGCTTTAAAACTAGCTTTTCCTCTCCTCCAGCCTCCATGGGTTTCACGGTCAAGGGCACCCATGGGAACACATTCTTCTCCTAAAAGGAGAGAACTACTGAACTGTCTCCCCCTTTCACTCTCTGAGGTGTAGACAGAAACACCAATGCCTCATATTCTAGATAAAACGAATCTTTTAAACCCAAAGATACCATGACATCTGGAGCATACACGTATGAAGGAAAAGTTCAAAACTTCCATTTTAAACCACTTAGAAGGAGAGGATTTACCACGATTCTGTCTAATGTTTAGCTGACGCATTGTCAAAAACATTTATCACACAACCTTTTGAAGTTTCTTAGCTCCCCCTGAGTTATTAAAACTTGAACTGCAGAGTTTGTTATCAACCTCAAAGCACACACATTAGGTATTTTAAGTCAACCTTTCAGTTTGATTTCAAGACTATTATACAAAATAAAACACTCCCAATGAGGTTAATGTCTGACATGCTGAAAGATAATGTTGAACAGGCATAACTGTTACGCCCGATTGATCCGCGAGACAATTTTCGTTTCCTAATTTGCTTTTTATTAAACACTTCACAAGCAATGGAAACCGCAAGGAGTCTGCCATCCTCATAGTAGGTTTTCCGTGAAGACCTGAAGTCAGCTTCAAGATTTCAGACAACTTCTTTAATTTTTGATGCTGTGTTGTAAGAATGTCTACACCGTTGGATATGCTGTGCTCGTGAAAAACTGCTATTGGGAATACAAATTAACTAGTAAAACATCTGTTTTGCTACCTGCTGTAAACTTGCTAACAGTTCTGAAAAAACAAACATCAGGGGCTCCATCAGGATTTCCCGCAACGCTTTTGAGAGCATCTGACTCACGATAAAGCATATTTATCAATCACTTGCTGAGCAAGGCAATCTTCTCACTGCCGGGGGCTTGATTCCAAAATCAGTTTATCACCAAACTGCCACTTTAAGTGGGTGTGCTGAAACTTTACACCTGGAGACGGCAATCGGCAGCTTCAGTGGACCCGTGCTGCACTACAAATGTCTTCTTAAAACACATTCCTTGTCACAGACGCATGAAGACCGAGTAATATAAACACTTCTAATAGGCTTTGCGAAACATCTTATTTTGCTATGCTCCTTTTAAAAGTAAATATGAAAGGCTCAGATATTTCCAATCAATAGGCTAATCCGATTCCCAGTACGAATAAAAGAAAACAATGTATTTTGTGCAACGCACCAGCAGACTCCACAGTATTGCTTGAAGAAATGCTTGAATTCCCCCCATTGCAGGAGAAGTAGTCCTTTTTGGATAAAAAACACATATTTTCTTACATGCACACAAATAAAGAAATCTAATAATGTCTTTATACCTCTTTCACAAGAACCTTAATCAACAATCTGAACTCACAAGGCAAAGCACCGCTTTTTGAACTGAACAAGAGCTAGCTTGATTCAACAGCGCCTGCACATTCGGTGCATGCAAGATGTGAGAGGCAGCAAAGTAGTATCTTCTAAAAGTATGCCTGTAAGCCAGAAACGGGATGATTCTTGACAGTGAAGGATGCACACTTGGAAACTTAGAAATTCTTTCATTCAAAGTCTTTAATGACCTCCAACCCAATTACATTTGCAACAAGATGCGATAATACAATTGCTCCTATTTAAATAAATGTGTGAAAACTGAGCATTTTTGAAGTTTGATTTTTTTTTTAAATCACGTTGAGATGAAGCTCATTTACTTAAAAAGAAAAAATGAAAAAGAACATCCTCTGCAGCTGGTCAAACAGATTACGAGACTCTAATCTCAGTAGCCTGAGGAAAATGAAAACTGTTTTCAAGTATCTGTTTTATAGAGTATTGACTTCATACTTTTTTAAAGCCCTCCTAACATGATCGATCAGAACTTCACCCCAGGATGTTCTGCTCCAATTAATCATATGTCATCACAGCAGAGATGCTTGCGGTCATAATGCCAACATTTCTAGACATTTCTAAAATCTTAAATTCATAAATTTTAAAGATTAGACATGGCAAAGATCTATTTCAGCTTGTTCAGAAGTTTTTCCTCCCATTTTAGAGCTCTAGAATACTAATGCAAAATATTTTAGATAGATGCATAGATACATACATAGCAAAGAACAGTGTAAAGCTCCACAACTTATATGAACCTCTCTGATAGAGTATAGCTGTATTTTGAATAAAAAGCTAATTCCTGCATAACTCATTTCTGGGAATATCCGCCATTCTATTCCTTTAGGTCTAAAGTAATCCTTTTGCTGAACTGGAATCATTAATTAAAT
The DNA here is from genome assembly GCF_036370855.1 of Dromaius novaehollandiae. Classification (NCBI taxonomy): domain Eukaryota; kingdom Metazoa; phylum Chordata; class Aves; order Casuariiformes; family Dromaiidae; genus Dromaius; species Dromaius novaehollandiae. The sequence goes on along the minus strand of NC_088115.1, from coordinate 13,483,367 downwards.
ATTGTGAACTTGTGTGGCTTAAATTTACTGGCCACACTTCCCTTAAAAGCAACTGTCTAAAATAGACATTTGGTTTGTATTCTATACATATAGAAAGGCAGTCATCTGTATCTTCTGTTTTAATGGCTTGTCCAAATACCAGTTCTCTATAACTTGAACTGCCGTATCTTTTAAACACTTTAACGGACTATCAGTGCAGAAGCTGTAAAACTTCTAAAGAGGCAGATGAAGCAGATTCACACATTCCCAAGGGTGAAGAGCGTCCCCGTGCACATCAGGCACGAGACTGGTCAGACCCACACCAGGCTGCTCGTGCCACTGATGTCTGACGCGTTTCGGAAGAATTTTGGCCTGCAAATTTTCAGCTAGCTCTGTGCCCCCGTAAAGCGAGCTCGGGTAAGATCAAGCCGAGAGGCTCGGTTGGTAGAGATCATTGATGCAAGGATCACTGCCATAAGCAACGGCTTGGCTGTACTTAAAAGAGAAACCCTACATTTGATCTTTTGATGCTGATAATTTCACAAATATAGATAAAAATTAGGTGTAATTTATATGCAGGAAAACTAGGAAAAGGATGAGAGCGGGGAAAGAACACTTGCCAAAGCTATTGCTGCGTCTCAAATATATTCTTTCTGGGGATGTTGAGAGCTCTTATCACAGTTGTGACAAAACATCTGATTTCAGTGGAGTTTTGCTTTTTCTGGTAAGCTTTTTTTGAGCTGGTTTTGAGCTCAACGATGGCTGAAGACTGTGCTAATTCAGCTAGCTGATCTTTCTGTAGTTGCAGAAAACTCCTGTGTGGAAATAGGCAGGTACGAGGGGAGACTCTGGTGCCACTAGGCAGGTTTTGTTGACCTACTTGTGAACCTCACTAGCATCCGCAAGATATCCCTCTGCTTTTCCTTTCCAGGAATTCCCCGAGCCTTATGACAAGGCAGTTAAAGTACTCCCAGAGGTCCATTCTGTCACCTCCCAATAACGCAGCGAGTAGCTTTAGCATCAATGCCACTTACAGGTAGAAATGTGGCTTGCATTACATTGCTGATGGGCTAAAGATTGTACGGTCTACTTGCTGCCCCCGTGCCTGGCTGAAAAGCAATTTACAAGGAAAACAGAGATGAAAGGATAAAGGATGAAAGGATTAAGAAAGCCCAAAGGTATGTTAGAAGCGGTACCTTTCCACATTACTCCCTCGCTCTCTACAGGCACCTCTGGAGTCTCTACTGGCCTTTACTCCTCAAGTGGCCAGAAGCAGACCTGGATTTACTTTGGCCATTTTTAATTCTACCTATCTTTCATATTTTTAAGACCAAGTTCCATTTATTTTTTTTTGATACTAGTAGGGCTATTTTTCCCCTATAAGAAAGGAACTAGTCAATAGTTATAAATATATAGATAACATAGAAAACAAAGATCCAGTCTGGTTGCGACATGCATGCCTTCATCTGCCTGATCTTCTAAACTCTGCTGCTCCAACCCACGATATCTCTATGTATTGCCAAGTATAATTTAACTACTTTTAGGTATGCACAAGGAGACTGTCTGATATTATGGAACAAAAATAATAGAAAGATATTGAAAAGGAGGGATGACTACAAATGGATGAAAGCCACTTCTGGAGCTGAATTTGAAAAACATATCAGTATAGTATAAAAATATTCTCAATAGTAACTGTATTGGACTAGAGGAAAATGTTAAGCCACCGTAGTGCTTTCACCTTGAACACTGTATGTATTTCCAGTTCCCACCATCTCAAAAAGATGCACCAGACCCAGAACCAGCACAGCAAGAGCAACAGGGAACAACTCCCGCATAAAGGACTGAACACACAAGAAACCTCTTATCTAGGCTGAAGAGTCCTAAGGAAGGAGATCATACAAGTGTAAGCACTTCACAGAAAATGAACGGGGAATGGCTGCTTGTTTTCAAAACTAGGAGTATGACGTGAAACTAGGAGTACAACAACACACAGTGCAGCTGTGGCCTCAGAGCATTGTGGGTGCTAAGGCAGCAAGGGTTCAAAAGGCAACCATGGAATAAAAGTCCATCAAAGACTATTAAATGCAGACATCACCTCTGGCTCAGGGACTCTCCTAACTGTAACTTGCTGGAGGATGGCAGAAAATACTGAGGAAATGTCATTAAGTCTTCAGCCTGTTCTTATACTTCTTCCTGGGCATCTGTTATCAGATACCATGTTCCAGAAAACTGAGCCAGATGGACCTTTGGTTTGAGCCGGCACGGCCAGTTCTGTTTACCTGAGCCCTAAGACAATCTTTGCAGTTTATCTCCTATAGGACTTTCAAGCCTCTGAAGGATTAGTGTCGAATTCCAATACTTCCAACATACTGAAATCATCACTCAAAGTGCCCCGAACAAGAAAAATGTCCCAGATCAATGTCTTCTGGTTTCAGAAATGCTTGATTAGACCATTTCTATGCAGATAGAAAATGCTACAAGAGTTAGAACGTCTCAGCAACGCTTGATCAATGTTAAGTGAACGACTGCCAAACCTGTTTGGCACATCTAAAAGGAAGGCAGCCTCTTTTCATCTTCTCTCCCTTTTTTTTTTTTTTTTTTAAATATGTAAGTAGTTCCAAATATTCTTACACAGATGACATTTTTAAAATGCAAAAGCATTAAAAATAACAGAAAACAGATCAAGTTCTAAGGCCCCACCAGTTTCTCATTTGTGCAGTTCCACACTAACCTTCTCTCATTAGACCGGCACAGCACGAAGCAGGGCTTTCCCACTGCTTCCTGCACACTAGAAAATTTCTCCTCGTCATAAATGAGGAAAAACTGAAGGAAAAACAATGTACAGTGAAAGAACTAAAAACTCTAGTACTGTTTAAGCAGCATAAATCTTGATCTAGTTTTAGGATCTGATAAGGAAGCACAAATAAGCTTGTCCTCTGCAGAGGCAGGTTACACAAACGGCAAGTTAAAGCAGGCGGCACAGAAGCCATGAAGTGTTGGATCATTAGAGATGTGTGCTGGCAAATGAATTCACCACAGTACCAATGCACATTTTATAGGATGTAGGAAGGAGAAGAGACCTAGTAGAGGACACTGGAAAGGAAAAAGCAGCACGTAAAATGTACTGAAGACAACACTTAAGGGAAGCGTAAACATTAAGAGCAACAACTCAGACCTCACTGTATTCTTTGCCCACTTCATGTTTTCCTGTGTTCTTCTTGTTTTCAACATGTACACAAATGTAAATGTTATTCTGGCAGGAATAAGAAAACATATCATATATGAGGTGCCCGTGGCTGCTTAGAACACAGCTGTGGTCAGAGGTGGTTCCAGGTAAGCAGACATCACAGCCCACTCATAGGACTCAAATTTTTACATAGTCTTCAGTAACTGCTGTTTTACCCTGCTGAACTACAAGTGCAAAAGTGTAAAAGGTATGAACTACATTAACATTGGAAACAACAATATAATGAATTTAAATATAGCCCTATACAAAAAAGACGACACTTTTTCTGAAGCCAGGTAGAACTCAGATTTCTCCTTCAAGCCAACTGCAGAATCTGGCTTGGTCCAAACTATGCAGTCCTTCCTGCAGGCATCTAACATCTGCTAGCCTGGATTTTTATTTATACACTTTAATTCTTCCTCTCCCAAGCCTATTAGTAAGCAAACAAACTCACTTTTCATGTTTGGTTTTCTCTTGCTTGTACTTTCACCCTCTCTTACACAATGAACTTGGAACACGGCACCAGCACAGACAGCGCCGGGAGGCTTTTGGCATGCGTGGAGCAGATAGGACAGTCACCTGCGGGCACCATCCCTCTCTAAATAAGCACATCCTCTTCCATGCATCTCTTCAAGTTTAGGGATTTTACTGGTGGGAAGGGTGGATGCTGCATAGCGAAGGGAATCAGACTGCCCACAGGAAGAAAAGGAGCCAAGTTGGAGCATGGCAGACCCATATACAATTCCCTCAGCAGCCATGTACAAAACGCACAGAAAAACATGACAGTGCTTCAGGTTTTAACACCTTTTCCATGGTTCTAATACAGATAACATCTTTTTAATGAAAGCTACGATGCTGCACTCCTGAAACAGTGAATCTCCAGAAGCTAGATGAATCTGGACTAGGACTGCTGCCCATTTGGTAAGACATCCACTTCTATGCTTCCTGAAATCACTGTACAGCTGCATGAAGCTTAAGTATTGATATGTCCTAATTTTTTCTTTCCCAGGAAATGGGACTGTTTTGTTTTATCCTAAACTGGTTCTAGAAGGACTTCAAGTCATTTGGTTTTGATTCACAAATGATCCAACGGTCACAGTTTTTCAGGACATGATGCTCCTCTTCCTCTCCATGCAACAGGCATTAATCCTTTGAGAGGTTCTAAAGCACAGGAGAGCAAAACCAGTGAAAAACTGAGCTGGTGACTTTATGACAGGTCTCAAGAAAGGAAATGAAAGGTGCATTGAATGTTTTATGTTCTAAGGCCCACACGGATAGGTTTGAAACCCATGATCTCACGGTATGCTGGGCCAGGAAAATGGCATATTCAGGGCATGGGTTTCCAGCATAAAAACACTTGTGAGGTGATCTGGTGTGACTCTCTTCACCTGCCAACAACCCTGGCAGAAAAATAAACAGGTTCTGGAGATAACCTCCTGCTGGAGGCAAAGAAGGAACCATACAGAGAGCTGCCCTGACCTGCGAGGAACTGGCCTCTTTGCTTTGAACTTCAGCAGATCTTAATGAATTCTTTGTAACTGGCAACCTGGGTTTTTCACTGAAGATGTATTTCTCTTGAGGTGCCAAATGTAGGAGACATATGCAACATTAGAAATACAAATTTTGGGTCTCATGCTTGGTTGACCAAGCTGGTGAAAGCTGTTCTGACAGGTACTTTCACCACTACTTCTGCAGATAACTGTTTTTATTGTACCAGTGGAATAGATGCACATATGAACATGCATCAACGCAGAAAGATTTGGCTTCAGATTAATTAACGTATTGACTTAGCTGAAGTTCTTGACTTCAACGCTGTGAAAGCCTGCACTAAAAATAAGCAGAGACACAGTTTTAGTAACAGAAGAATTTAAAAAATGTTTGTATCAGAGGATAAAGGTTTTTGTGGTGCTTGACTGACCTCTGCTTCACTGCTCTTCCAGTCCTCTCTCCTATAGCAGTTGTGAAGGGGACTGCTGTAAAGCAACTCATTTAGAGTCCTAAATTTTGTCCTGCATACAACACTCATTTCAGTGTCCTAAGAATAAATTTAGCAATGACAGACCCCCAAAGAAGAAAACCGGTGAGCACTTTTCACTCCATGAATTGCTCTCCCAGTGGAGGACCTCAGGCTTTTTGAAGACGTGAAAATACAAATCTATCGATGCCTGCACAGAAGAAAGAGCTTAAGAAAAAGCTTCAGCCTCGAGTCCCCAGCTTTCTCTATGCATGTTTTAAAGGATCAAAACATTAAATACTTGAAAACAAGGCTTTCTCTGAAAAATAAATTGAATCCTGTTCACCACTGAAGAGAATCAACACAGCCTAGCTGGTGCATGAATCAGTAACGATAAACCACTTCCAGTGAAAGCATCCCAAACTCGAATGCAAGATGGAATATGCACATTAAGTGCAGAATCCACGTGCAAAAGGCTCGAAGAATAATTTTATTATTTATAGAACTATAGGACTATTTGATCTTCTTATATACCCTTCTACTATATGAACACATAGAAAAAGTTTTGTTAAACTGCAAGGCATAAAGGGGTACCAGGCATAAACAAAAATGTTCATAATATAAATTTTCATGGAAAAGAGGCAAAATATGATATACAGGAATAGAATTTTTTCCATTTCTGGACTTTAGTGCTAATTTAGCTGCTTACAGTAAAAGAAATATCCATCGAAAGGCAAGCCAAACCGATTTCCCTTAGGACGGCCGTATCCTAAAATTTACTGAGCTTATTATACTAGTGCCTAGACATTCTTTAACTAGATGAACTGCTTCATTCTGAAACCATCACAAACCACAAAAGCTGGCTGATAATAACATTCAATTAAAATTATTTGGTTCTTCAAGAAAAAAAAATCGGCTAAATGCTACCTCTCACATTTTCTAACTGGGCAGAGCAGAGCGAGTGATGACAGGCGGAAATAGGATACATTTATATCAAGCAACAGAGTCATCACATTCTGGTGACAGTATTTGTCCATCTCACCTCTTACACAGAGAGATGAAATCACCCCTTCCATTGAGCACAAAACTGTGCAAAAGTCAGCGCCAGAACTTGCAAATATTTCATTTGTGCTAATTAGAAAGATGTTCTTAAAACCCTGAACTTTACATTCAAAACATACGTCTATCTTTTGATGTTGTGCTTGGTGCTGTTGCACACCACTCAGGGCTTACTCAGAAAAGCAGAAGCTGGCTCCCCTGCTAGGCTGTCTGGGGGAGTTTGCCATCTGATCTACTGAATACACAGATAAAAGTCCTCGCATACTTTTTTGCTTTTCAAGTACAGTACTGTACCTTGGAAAGTTCCTTTATTCTCAACTCCACTGATGCAAGAAAGTGGCAGAAATGGGGTAGCTTTGGCTGCTTTCCTTCAGTATTTCTTAGTAACTCATCCTTTAATGCTAAGGAAACAGTAGGTATTTTCCTTTTGTATGGAAAATAACACTATATTTATAAAAAATAGAGGCATTAGCTTCCAGAAGTGGTAAGAATGCTACTGACCACTTGATTCTACTACTACCCTGTCTTTAAATATTGGTAACTAGTTATCCTGTAGAGGTATCAGACTCACCAGCTTTCTACTGCTACTCCTAAAAAGAAAAAAGCCTAGTATTATGAAAAAAAATACTAACTTTAACAAAGTTATTTCTATTTCACTGTAATCTGCCATTCAAAAGTATTTGCTAGTCATTTTTTAAAAATGTTCTGACAATATTCATGAGACCTTCACACACACAAAAATGCCTGCTCTGATATTAGCTTTATATTTCCTGCTCTTCATGCTAGATCTATTTGCGTTTCAGAGTTGCATGTAAAGCTGGAAAGCCAGAAGAAAAAGCTAAATGGAATCTGAATATTTCTAAAGTCAATACTAATTTTGGCAGGAGCACTTTAATGTATAAAGCTGAAATCGTAGGTGACTCTCCCTGCTGGTATCCTTGGAGCAGCCAGCACCACGATTAGTACAGAAAGCACAACAACCTATATTAGAAGATACAGCTTTGCAAAAAATGTTTACACAAATACTGGAAATTGTGCAGGCAAGCTAGAATAAGCCAATGTAATCTGGTGCTATTTCATCTCACTCCTGGGATGAGCCACACCATAAGAAAGATGTCTTAGGGAAATACATGTTGATAAGTAGAGCAGGTCCACATCCCCAATCATTATTTGCCAAACCCCCTAACTTGTATTACTGCACCAGGCTTTAAAATCTTTACTACAGAGTAATAAATGTTTGTGGACTACGGAAGATTTGCTTTGAAGATGTCATTTGCTCCGGGAATCTTTTGTTGGTTGAATATATAGTTCGCACATATTGTGTTTCCACCTACACTGCTGGAGAAGCCCTGAAGTCAAGGCTGTTCCAGCGCGAGCGGGAGGAAGGCTGGGTTCCAGGAAGTTATTGGAGCCGGAACAAAGCACAGCCCTTGGAAAGCCTACAGAGTCCCATGCACAGACTGTTTTACAGATGCCCTGTGTTTGGAGGACATTAGACACTTGTTTTTATTTTTTTTTCCCTATTAAAGTCCCAGGCTTTTGAGCACAGGCTCTTCCTCCCAGGCAGTCTGTCTGGTAACTTCAGGGTATCTCCCCTATTCTGTCTCTCCAAACACAACTTTCTCCTCCTCGTAAAAGTCCTTGTGCTCTTTCAGAGAGTAAAGTGTCTTTGATATGCAGCAGTATGGTAAACTGTCACCATCGCAGCAGCCTTTAAAAAGCTCATTTCCATTTTCTTATATCACAGTTAAAAACATCCTCTGCCCTCCTTTATTAGCTGCGTAGGCTTATGTCAGTATTATTTAACAGCCATTAGTAGGCAGTCTTCTCTATGTCCTTCTAATAGCTTAGGGCTCCATTCACTATTATCATTTTAGTTTTGTCAGTTAAAAGCAGTGAACTTCAGGGCTTGTTTTTAATTCTCTTCCGCCATTTTTCCAGTGCAAAATTACTGTAATCCAACTCATTAAGAGAAACTGCTGGATTAACTACGTAAGATTCTATATTTTGTTTTGCATTTATGGAATCTTTAAATCCATAATTTTGAGACTGGTAGATGTACTGTGGTACCCCTTTTAAGGCTTGGAAAGAATAAAGAAGGGGTCATGCAGCAAAGCACCTTCTGCCGGGAAAGCAAAACACTGAGAGCAACAATGATCATGTAGGAAAAAGTAAAAATACAGACTTTTAAACCTGCCGGATAAAACTGGTCTGCAGTTCAGAGACTAGGCAAGCACTGTTTCTAGTCTTTTATAAAGCTTGTAAGTATGATTTTGCTGTTGGCCATGGTAAGTTCTTCAATGTGTTGAGACATGAAAAGTCAAGAAAAATGCCAGAGTGCAAAGCTTGCTGCAGGAAAAAAAGATGACTCAATTCTTTGTCTCACAAAGCATGTCAAAGATATTATAAAGTACTTACAGATGCTCAGCCACTCCGACTGCCTGATTGGCTAAACATCTGAAACCCTGTAATTCTGAAGTGAAGGTACTATGCTTCATACAATGAAATAATTTCTGTGGCAACAGAAAAAGAGATACGATCACGAAAAGGAGAGAGGACTTTTTAAAATCAATTTTGGTTGCTATTAGTAATTGTGTTTAACAAACTAATGTTAACATGAAAGCAAGTCTATTTTTATTATCATTCACAATGACTGTGTCAATAGAGCTGTTCAAAGATACCCATGTAATGGAATCAAGAGGACACAATATGTGCAGCAGTTAATAAACTTGGGGCTAAATCCTCAATTTCTCTTACAGGCTGAATTTGAGTGAAACTAGGATTCATATAAACAAAGACTGTGAAAAACAGGTACTTCAGAATTTGGTCCCCAGGTAAAAGAGAAAGTAAAACCATAAAAGCCTTGCAAATGTCATTCACCTACCCTTTGGGAACACATAACTTTCTTTGTTGGTCAGGCAGAACACAGGAATTAATGAGCAAGATAACATGATTTGCCTGGTAAACTTTTATGACTATTTTACAATGCTAAAGTACAAAATTTTATATGTTGGTGCCTTGTAATTTCCCGCTAATAAGAGACATTACAGAGTTATTAGTATTATTATAGACTGAAGTCAGAAACAAAGAAATAGAGTTCCTTGAAAAATGACTACATGTATTTAACATCAGGATAGTTCCCTATAACTCTATATTTCACCATCCCAAATGGTTTGCCATGGTAATGTTTAGCCACAAAAGCTTTCAGATAGATTTGCGATGCTTCTAGAGACTTTTGTGACACAGACATCTCAGAAGATCTTCAGTGACTGACCGAATTTGGCATGGCCATGGCCACAGACCCATTCCAAACAGTAACACATATTCCTACCAGGTGTCATATAAGACATGAGTCAGTGTGAACTTCAACAGTGAAATGTTGACCTCCTTTTTATAGGAGAGTGTTAGTTCAAAAAAAAAAAAAAGTTCAACTAAAATAAAATAAAAATTACAATAAAACTTACAAATAAAAATGCTTACAAATAATAAGGGTCTTACTGGCCCAAAACCAGGAAAGTTCATCATGCAGATATCCAACAGCAGTCTAGATTATCTAGATTAACCCTACTGCATCAGTTTATGCTGGAGAAGAGAGCAACTCAAGACTAACCTGATTAAAAAAAAAAAATCCATATCTTCATTTAGTTACATGAAGTTTTAGGTTTTCGTTTTTGGCTTATGCTAAGCTTTCAGGGTTTTTTTCTTAATTAACACTCTCAGTGCAATCAGTGACACATGGTCACAGCCTTCTGAATAGCAAGTAATTATAGTCTTGCCGCTTTAAATACATACCACTTCAAAGAATGCTGAAAAGCTAAATTCTTCCCACCTTATTTGCCACAGCTTGGAACCTTGTTGGCAGGCTTAACAAAAAGGTGAAGAGCAGACCTGGATGAAGAACCACCTTTCTCAAAGGCTCTGGCAAGACTGCAGGTTTCCTTGGTAGGTGAGGCACTAACAGTGGGCCATCTCCTACCCAAAATCACTCCAACAATACAGAGCTCTGCAGTTTCAGTACTGTTTGGATCCAGAAACTGTTCTCCCAGGAAGGACCGATGCACGGACGACTGACACATTGAGCTGGAGCTCAGGAGTGCAGAGGTCACCTCCAGCTTTGCCACAGACCTTGGGCAAAGTCAAGGCGCTGTGCTCCAGTGTCCTGTATGTAAGATGGGACCAAAAACGCTCCTTTTCTTTACTCTTCATCAGGGCAGTTTAGGTTTTACACTCTCCGAAGTGGCACATTTCCCTTCATGATCATTAATAAGACAGCTAACACACTCAGAGCTATCTTTCGTTGGGACTTTTAAGACAAATTTTCATTATTTATCTACTAATAAAAATGACATCAGCTACTGCAGAGTACAGTGGTGGCAGTCCAAAAGGTATTTCAAGGACAATAGACTAAATGGTTCTGCAGGAGGACAGTAACTCAGTTAATGTTTCCACATCTCTGCCATGCTTTTTCTTTTAATACAAAATATTATTTGTAATTACAGGTGGAATTTGCTAATAAACACGGTTGATAATAAAATATAACTGAAAGCAAAATTGGCTTGTTCACAAAATTTTGAAAACAGTTTTTCTGATATACTACATTTTATAGATGTTTGTAAATACCACCGGTATATTTTGACAACTACTTTCTGGAAACAAAGCTATCAGGTGCCCTTAAAGAAATATTCTGAATGCTTTAAACATCCCAAAGTTTAAAATAATTTGTTTTACTTTTAGCAGGAACCAAACATGAAAGGGCAAGGGAAGGGGATTATGCAAATAAAAAAAGAAGGGCATGCAGCCAAGCATGCAATCCTGCCGGAGGACGACGCAAGCAGCCCCGGAGCCACAGGCTCCCCCGAGACTGGATCGCCGGGCACCGAGTCCAAGAGACCACGCACCCTCTCTATGGGGAAATGTGCCAGCACGGCATACTAAAATACAGCAATATCAGTGTAACCTCCACGTGGGAACAGTATTCCAGAAGAAAAGGAAATAGAGTAGCCCACGCAAGGACTTACTCTGCTAGAGTTATACTTGAGTATGTATTTCGTTATCGTTGTATTGGGAAATTTCACTGTGTTGATAAGCCCTCAGTCTAACCTTTGCGTAGAGGAAATTACTTTCTTGCTCCAAGATACGGCAGCATCTAAGAAATATATGATGTTTGGGGATATTCAACGTCCACGTTGGTCTACACAACTTTACAATCAGAAGTTGTTCTCCCTTGTTCTGTTCTGGCTTAAAAAATACACTTTGGATTCCCCCCTAACATTTTGAAACAAAGAAAAATGACTGTTTCAAAATTTTTCTCACCAAGGGAAGCATTACTGTATGACATTCTTTCCTAGAAATCTTCCAAGTCCCATTTATTAACAGAATTAGTCTGGCCTTAATCTGGCTGACTCACAAAGTGTTGAAGAATGTCATCTTCAAATCATGTCTTGTTAATGAAATTTTGGTGTTAATGAGGGGGATGTAACAGAAGCCTAGAATCTGTAATATGAAACAAAACAACAAAGGGGGTTCCTCTTGCAAAAAATGCATTATTTTCTCCCTCTTCTGTTGTGTGTTTGTCACTGTGGGCTCTCCATCATCCACTTCTTTTCAGAGTCTACTTTTTGATGTGGAGTCCCCACTTGAGCATCAACTTCTACATTAAAATGCTCTGAAAATATTTCGCGGTTTCACAGCACTTTCAATCCAAGGAGCCCAAAGGATTTCATAAAAGATTGAGGCTGGGATTTCATAAATGGCCTTAAGATATTTCTACAATGCAGCAACTTTATTCTAGTGCTGAGTCCAGCCATGCAAATCCAGACTCAGTAACCACTGCCCAAAAGCATCAGAAAAGCTAGGTAAATACTCTGTTCAGGTTTTTGTGGCTAGATCATTATCAGGATGCGAGACAGCTAGTTTAAATTTAGCTAGTTAAATTTAGCCTAGTTTACATGACACTTCAATCGCTAACGTAGCTTCTGCATAGACATTCTCAAGTGTCCAGCACCCAACACCCTTCCAAAAGATGCCTTCTGAAATCTCGGTCTAAAGCATCTCAAAAGGGTTAACAGATACAGTGATTTAAGCAGCTTTTCCAAGCATCTGTAGGACATTAATATAATTTTGCTCTCAGCTTCTAATCCTACGGTCTAAACCAATGGGTCCTAATCTTTGATGCATAAGCACGTTACAGGAGAGGCACGGCACAGAGACCAGGTGAGCGTTGCTGGATTTGCCCCACGCAGTGTCCTTGTACCACACTCCAAAAAGTGGAAGTCTGGGTAAATTCAAAGCAAAGATATCTACACAGTACCGAAGAGCGAGCTGTGCTGACGGGATGGCTCCCAACGCCAGCACAGTTCAAAGAGTCAAACTTCACAGCAGCAAAAAGGCAGTGACAGTAGTCACGCAGTTGTTCAACACCTTGTCAGGCTCCTTCTACTTAGATATTTGGTATTAGACACTGTAATATGATGGAATCAAAACGGTTACCTTGTAAGTCACAAGAAAGGAATTTGACGATCAAAAGTTTTATCTTGATTCCATGACTCTGACTGCACAAGCCTCAATTGGCCTTAGGCCAGACAACTCTCAGTGGAATGCACAGTGCCAAGTACTTCAGGCATTCCTCTCAAACTGACCCAAACTCAGGCCATCTGGAACCAAAAAGGGTTGCTTGGATTGTTTTTCTGGTTGTCATAAGAAACAAAACATTCTTAAAAGTTGCATTTATTTATTTTTCACTAATGCTTGAGATATGATTAAAAAAAGTCAAGATTATGGGGATAGATACAATTATGAAATAATAACAACTTAGACGTTTTTAACTATAAAAGAGAGCCAGGAATTTGAATTAATATCAAAATCATGCATTATGGCATCCACATCTGCATATCACTTTATTGACTAAACATAAAACTTCTCTGAGAGCCAGTTGGCTTCTGTAAAAATGTATTTTGCCTTTGAAAGGAAATAGTAATTGGAAGGTCTCTTACAGGAAGTCACCCAATGCAATACAAAGGAAATTGCAATCTGATCCTCAATGTTAGTTTAAATCAATGTTATATTTAGCAATTTTTGACAACAGTCTTTCCAAAGGCTTATATTATATTAAGCCTTCTCAAAAGCTTATATTAAGAATTGCTTTGTCTTTAGGATGTTTCTTTAATCACCTCCCAAGGTCTTCACCTTACCCTGCGTTAGATGTTGTTACCCATCTCCAGGACATCCAGGATTCCATTTTCACCAAGAACAAACTTTTTTCCCCAGGCTAATAAAGAGCAAAGCATTTATGCATATGCTTGTCTAGAAGAATGTGTGGTTTTTAAATACTAAGTGATCAATAATTAAAAACCTCTTTCTGCTTCTAGAAATACATACAGCACTTTTCCCTGCTAAGAATTTTCTGTTTAGATATCCAGCTTTCCGTACATTTCCATTAATTCAGTGGTTTCAAAGGGAGATTTTGTAAAGCACAATATTAACGATACTAAACGTTCAAGAACTCCAAGCATAACATCTCCTGGAATTTCTTTCCCAAGCTGACCAAGTCTTACAAAACACACTCGCAGCACGAGTTGCTAAAATCTTGCTGGGACACTGCTCAGAAACATTGTGCAGAACTCCCCTTGGGTTTTACGTTTGTTTCATTACATTTTGAAGTGCAAAAACCTCAGAAAAACAGCATTCAAAAACTGTTGTTACCAACTGAATTACTTCCACTGAATGCAGTTTAGTTCAGTGAATCCATAAATTCCACAGTAGCACACGCATCAGGTCCTAAGAAAAACGCTAGTAAACAGTCTGACGGGTTTTTCAGATATATAACTCAAGAAGGTGTAACGTGTGATAACTGTTGAATGTCAACATATTTCTGACTACAGGAAAGACTGTTGCACAGTCACAGGTCTCTGCATACCTAAACAACCACTGGAAAGGTGGAGAACTACCACTAGTACATTTTATTAAGTGGCCAAAAAAAGACCCTGTGCTCCTAAAGCAATGTGATTTAACTATGTTTTATATGAAGAGCCAAGAGGTAATAAAAACTACCTCTAGTGATTGAATGTGGATAACAGATTATAGTGAAGATTTACATGCTTATACCTTTGATAGAAGAGACTAAAGAACAATCAGAAAAAGTTCTGTTCCTCAGTAAACACACGCAAGTAAAGACAGGCTTTTTTCTGTAGCAAAAGTATCATTAAATGACATGAGAAAAGGGAAAAGAACACTCTGCAGACAAGATAGTAACGTCAACCTAATTTCATTATGCAAATTATTCAAATATAGAGGATAATATTAACTGTACTATAACTGAACATTAGTTAGTTCCAACCTGAAAAAACTCCCATAGTTTCTTTTTAGCACAAAAAGTTATAAACATGGAAGGAATCCCTTTTATTCATATGTTTCTAGATTTAACAGCACAATTCTTTGTTTTGCACTAGCAAATATCTTTACTAAGAAAAAAGGAATTTCCTTCTTCTACACAACTTTTAATGAAGGGTTTTGGTTGTCAACCCTAACAGATTACAGAGTTTCAGAAGTCTTCCATTGTTCTTTACTTCTCTGAAAGGAAAAATGTTTAAAAAAATACCAATTTTGCTTCCTTCTGCAGGCAGGATTCTCTATAGCCCCTTTGAATCAAGGTGCCAGAGCAGCATGGAGCACTTAGTCTCCATGCGTTTAAAACTAGCCACTTCTTAAAGCTTCCTTTAAAAAAAGGCCAAAGAATGTAACTATGATAATAAAATATGTAAAAGCATAATGAAAAAATGTTACAGAGAACAAATACTGTATTCCATGCATATTTAGCAGAGACTTTGCATATAGTTTTCAGTGGAACTTAAGAACCTACTTTGCTTCATTGTGGCCTTAAACATGAAAGTTGAGCTCTCCTTGTGAAATCCAGACCAAAGTCAGTGGGATACTGCTGACTGGCGGTGCAACTCTGATCTCCTGTTTTTCACCTTTTTATCTAAGGCACTATATAAAGGTGCTGAGAATACGTTAAAATACCGGAGTTAATAATAAAAGAGAGAGAAAGTTTCACAGATTTGACTGAAGTGAATGGATTAAGACTTGCCAAAAACTGAACATTTTCATGCGGGCATACGCTCAGCTAGAGGAAAGACAGACTGAGTCATCGGAGACATCAAAGTCGAGGTCCAGCGACTGGAATTAGTGAGGGCTGTGCAAACACGAACGCTACCTGCATTCATCTGCCCGCTGCAAAACTTTTAATTACACTAAAACAGGTAGTAGCATCAGTGACTAAAATCCCCAGATTACCTTGATTGCTCTGTCATTATCTCTAATCAGCTGCTGCTTCTTATCTTCAAACTTTTGTACAACTTCCTGGAGCCGCTGTTCTGCGGCAAGCTGCTGCCGGCTGTTCTCCTCTGTCAGAGAGGAAATGGTTGTCTTAAGTTCAGCTATGATCTAAAAAGAAAACAGCATGCTAAATCTCTCTCCAGTAAGTGGCATGTATTTTGCATGTTTTTATGCTTGGTATAAGGATGGAGTTGGCAAACTCCGCTGTGCAAACTAAATATTTTAAATTAACATATTACACACTAGCAAGCATGAAATTCCACACAGAGCAAAGGGATATAGGAAGGCTGCGAATGGCAAAAACTGCTGAACACAAAATATTTGGAAGAGGTTTCCACTATAACATTCCAAAATATTTACTCATGAGAACAAAGCACATCTGTGATCTTCAAAATATAGGATGTTTCCAGTTTTCCACTACAGTGAAATAACTATTGCAAATTTACATAGCGATTGTGGTATTCATTTTTTAGCATGACACACTATAGCTTGATACTGCAGAGAAGAAAAAGCTCCAATTTACATGCATAGCTGAAATGTTAACCTTGGTAGCAAAATGTCTAAGCCACTGAAAGAAATATATTCTGCTTAGCAATACAGTGGGGACCTGATTCAATGGCCGGTGCCCTTAAACGAGACCTTTTACATGAGTCACTCATGATTTGTTGAAATCTACTCGTTTCATCTTTTTCTTTTTCTTTTTTTTTTTTTTTTAATCACTGAAGAAAGTCATAACTAAACCAGCTCCTTCAGGCATATTTATAGAATTTTATGCTGACATGTAAGTCATCACCTAGCAAAGCACTTAAACGTGTGCTTAATGTCAGGTTAGAAAGCAGACATACTGGCTTTAATGTATATATTCAAGTTTAAGGTTAAGCTGCTGTAGCAGTACAATATAGTCTAATTCTGAAACACTTAAGCACAAGGCAATTCAGAGAGTGACTCCCAGAGCGCTCAGACCTGTATATTTGCAAGGCCTCCTCACTCTTATCAAAAAATTTAACTATACTGAAGCCACAGTTATTTAGGAAAAAAAACCCCAAATTTAGATACAACTAACATTATATGAACTATTTTAAAAGTGGAGGCATTAGAATCACTGGGAAAGGGAAGAGGACTGATTAAAACTCTGCAGTATAAATTTATTTCCCTGTATTTCACTAGTCCTGAAAACTAGAAAGTAACATAGATTATGAGTAAAGCCTACATGGAAATTTCCGTATTTCTTTACTAAAAACAAATACATATTAAAAAGGGTAATATACCAATCGAAAGGAATGCTATCTGTTCCTAATGAGATCAATGGGCCAAACTTTAGAGATTAGCTGAATAGGTGGAACTGTAGGCAGAATTCAGCTGTATCACCTGCTTTGCAATTCAGATCATTTACACGAGACAATTTGCACAAACGAGGCTTTACTGAGTGTGTTAAATGATGGTAACACATACAGTGAGCAGGTGGGAGAAAGAGATGGATCACATAAATTATACTCATTAAGATAAGAAAGCAATTTGAACTCATGCAAGCCTATATCATGTCGTGTATGTTCCATTTCGCCAGGTTTTTTAGAGATAACAAAAATAATAAACCTGTTAGTATCACATATGGCTTTTACTGAGTTAAGACCCTGGACTAACACAGAAGCTCTGAAAGGCATTTAAGGAAATTTTAACATGCATTGATGGAGAAAGATCTGCTTTGTGCAGCACTTCTCAGAGAAGGAAACTGTTTACTTTGTATAAACTTCAGAGAAAATTTCTTGAAATATCTTCTCTGTGTGGGTGTTAAAAGTGAATGTTCCAGGAGGCCACAGAGAGTAAGATTAGACTGATGTTGTCAGCAACATGACCACAAGAAAAGTTGCAAACGACCTATTATTAATACTACACTACAAAAAACTATGTTCAAGTAACATTAGGGATTTGATTCAAACCCACAAAAGTAAAGAAATTCAGACTTCAGGGTGAAACTCCTCCACTGAGCCAAATAACCATGCCATATGATGTGTGTGCTGTGTCTGCCACAGAAAGCGCAGAGAAATGCCAGTTTGGGTCATTTGGTCCATCTCTCCTCCATGAGGAGAACAGTAAATTAGCTAGGGCAGTGTCTAGTTTAAAAAAAATACACGTCTCAAAAATTTTCCATTTTGAGACTGCTCCACAGGCCAGTAACTTTCAGTCTGACAAAGTTTATTATGCCATTCAGGTTGAATGTTTACTACCTTGTATTGTATTACCTAGGTGCTCCCCCTGTAACAATTACAGCAATTTCCTCACCCTGTTGTTTACAAATTCAGAATTGCTTCAGTTGCTCCATCTGTCTTTAACGACTAGACCAAGAATCCATTTTTGTTCCAACAGTAAACTATGTCTGGCATATGGAGCCGGACTTTTCATTAGAGTTACTGGGCACGTAAACAGTATAAAATAACAATGACAAAAAATAAAATAGAGTTAGCAATGAAAACGATTTCAGCCTCAAGGGCTGACATGCATTAAACGTTACTTTGGGGATTTTACTAATTTTCTCCTATTCAGGTTCAGATGGCAAGACAAAGAATAGGTTTATTTTTTACAACTTTTTGATCAAAAAAGAAGTTTAACAAAGGCTCCCAACAACTGACCAGGAAGGCATTGAGGAGAGCATTATCCTCGATGCACCACAGAAACGGGGAACCACTGAGGCTGGAAGGGACCAGCTCAAAGCAGGGTCAACTAGAGCAAGTTACTCGGGGCCGTGTCCAGGCGGGTTTGGATATCGCCAAGGGTGGAGATTCCACAGCCTCGCTATATGTAAGTAAGTATATAGAAAAGATGTGTTAATTATTAGAAATGTAATGCAAAAACTTATTTACCAATGGTTCTGATAAATGCAATCTCAAAAAAGGTACCATGAAAAATTTAATATCCAATGAAATTTCGCTGAATTAAGTAAAGCTATAATTTTGGACAATTTTACAGAGAATAAGACTCAAAGATATTTCTCCAAAGTTGAAATCAAGAGTTTTAAAATATTTCATGTGTTTGTAAAACAGTAAAGTTTGCAATCGTGTGTCACTGTGTCACTGATCACATCTACCTAGTCTGCAGGCCTCTAAAACATTCTTTACATAAAGTTTTAATTGATTTTTAAGAGCGTCAAACTATTACTCCTGATGAAAACATGTTTTGCAAGTAAACGGGAGGTATTATGCCGTGGTTATGAGGAATGAGAGGAATGACACCTCCACATAAAACCTTGTGGCAATTTCCTCACTATTAAAAGCTTAACTTCTGATTGCATCCTCATCACTTTCCACATTCCCGTGCTATATGTCAATCAAAATGAAAGCTGAAATACTTAAAAACCATCCTGTCTCATCACTTTTCACCATAAATGTAAATTCAGCCCACATTTTCCTCTTCCATGTTCACAAGACTACCCTAAAGAGCAAAAACTCAAGTCAAAAGCCCTTTCAGGCCACTGACGTGCTGAAAAACGTTGTTTGCGGCTAGGTACACGCTGGGTCAGCGTTCAGCAAAACCGCTGCCTCGGCTGGGATCAAGGATAAGCGCCGTTTCGGTGCTGCTCTGGGCAAACCCCACCTCGCGCCGCGGGCGACGACTGCGCAGCCGCTCCGCCTTGGCCAAGGCGTCCGGCTTGGCACGGCCTGCGCGGGGCCGGCTTTGCTCCGCTTCCCACCGACCGGCGTAGGGCTCAGTCCTCTTCGGCTCTCAGCAGATGAGAAAGGGAACCATTTTTTCTAGTCGGTTTAACTTTGTGTAATTTTTTAACGGTTAAAATCTGCAAGGAACACCGCGTATTTGACTTGAGAAACGGTCATTGCTTCTCTCGCCCGTAAAAAACCACACTCAAGAGCAGAAGCAATTACACTTGTCGTGAAGTTTCCAAAGCCAACGAGGCGGCGCGGGGCTGCTGCCTGGTTGCCTACCTGCGAGGACTTGGCCAGCTTCTGACCGCACTCCTTCTCCATCTGCTTCAGCCGGCCGCTCGCCTGCAAGACACGCACGCACAAAAGGAAACCCGATTAGCGCAGATGAGGAACATGTACAGACACTCTGCCACGGAGCCCTCTGCTTGGCACCTCATCTACATGCCTATCGCCGCGCGGCTGGGCTCCCCGCCAGTCCCAACGCCCTTCTGCGGCGGCCAAGAAACCACAAGGGCTTGCCTTTGATCTGGGGCCAACTATTCATCGCTTAAAAGAGGGGAGAAACTGTACCTCTGCTGCCAATTATTAGAAAAACATAAAGACTTCTGTGGATTAAAAAAAAAAAAAAGTGTGTGTGAGTGTGTGAGTTGGGGGGGGGAAAACACACACACACACACACACGTTTATCAGGGTGACTTCATTTCTAAAAGAGGGAAAAAGGAATGAAAAAGGTCCCAAGCGCCAGCCCAGGCTGCAAGGGCGCAATGCGACACAAACGACAGCGTTTCACATGTCGGCCGGCTGTCTGCAACCTCCTTTTGTCCAGTTTCGGGGTTTTTTTTTTTGCAAGATTGCTATTAAAGCGATAATCGAACCCAACAAGCTGCTGAACCAACTGTGTTCTCCTTGACTTACAGCTCTTTCCTTCTAACTTTTTTTCATAACTCAAAGATAAGGAATAAAACAAATGGAAAACAAGGCTGCTTTGTCATAGTGATATCTAGTAAGCAAATACATCTGCAATTCTCAGAAACCATAGCTCTTAAGGTTTTTCCCCTCAAATACTACTTTTAATTCAAATTCGGGACAATCCTGACTTGTACTTTTCTTCTCAAGTGCCGCTGTGTCACCCTGGTAGACCTGCCTCAAATCGCTGTCCTCAGATGAACTGCTAAGCAGCCTCGTGCTCTTGGGTCTAAAATTTGAGGACAGGTGCCTAAGAAAAATATTTGTCTCAGGGGGACAGAATATTATGACGCTGAGTCCTGAAGCAAATTTAAGCTGATTAAGTTTTCAAAATCTATCTGACCTCATGCTAAAATCTTTGATCTGTCCTCCTTAGTTTCATGGCCAGCACACAAACACACGCGCCTTCCCAGGAGTTTAAAGTTGCAGACAGTGTTTGCAAAGCACCACGAGAAAGCGCGATGGAACAGGATCATCGCATACAATCCCTGCAGTGATATATGGTGCAGCTTAATATATTATAGCCTGTTAAAAATAATCTTGAAGTTTACATGATACTGCAGTTTACAATCTTGAATCCCTTCAAATTCCAAGATTATGAAGCACACGGAGGTGCCCGTATTTCATGTGTTTGCTGGTAAGAAGAATTCTAAAAAAGTTAATCAAAACCAATTATCAAATGTGTGCATGATTTTCAAGTATGTGTGATTTTTTTAAATTATAAACAGAGATAATGGCACTAAATATTGCTTTAAAACGGCATATACAAGAATTCTGCAGTACTAGATGACTTAAATTCCACTTTTCCTACATCTGTCATAGAAAGTGAGGCACAGGCACTGCAAGGGCATACTGACCGACCGCATAAATAAAAAAGGAGCAGCAACACAGACGTGTTTACACCAGACAGCTCTGTGCACGCTGCACAGCTTTTTGTACTCTGGCTGCCCCATATCAACACTCTTCCCACTGTACTGTCATCTGGTTTCAGATGACTTTTTACCAACACTGCTTATCGTAAAGTGACTGAAACCGACTGTTTATCCGTAGGAAAAAGTGAAAAATAAATTACAGTAATAGCTTAAATTACTGTTACTCCCAGAAAGGGAGAGATACTAGTTAGCAAGGCACTGCAAAGAAGATCACGTTACAGCTGCTTTCACTCAACTTGCCTGGGGTAAAAGTCTTCATCTTTCATAGAAGCAGCTTTATAACCTCTTGAACCCACAGAAGAAATCCCAATAAATAATAAAAACACACCCATAACTTTCATAAACAAATTAGAACTTGTTAATTCACATTGAGGAGAACCAGGGCAACCTCTGCTAGACACGACAGAAGTGATCCAAAAGAAAGATATGCTGAATTACAGTGTTTTATTCCTAACTGAGGGCAAACTTAAAGTATATTCTATGAGTCTATTTAAAGGCAATGACAGCATTTTATTTTACAATGCCTTTAACAAATTACAATTAGCAAAATATTTGTAAGTTGTTTCCAAGTCATCCAGAAACTCCAAACTCTTGCATTTACGTGCAGTCCCAAACATCCTCATTGCAGGGGTCTGATTTTTAGAAGCACCGTTCCAGAACTCCCCCAGAGACCTCAAATGCACATTTAGAGCTGCCTAGAAGTGGGTGCCTAAAGCTGCGTCACTAAAAGCTATGGATATCTGCTGACTTGGCCTCTTGTCCCTAGACCTACAACACCGTGCAGGTCCTGCATCAGCATGAGGTGCACAGACTGCGCTTGTGACACTCGGCAGAAGGCAACTTCTGCAAGTTATATCATGGTGGTCAGCCGAAAAGTTCTCATTCACGCTAAGGCACAGGACCTCTTTTCCATTATCATCTTTTACCACAGAAACACAAAACCTCTCTCTTCTCAAAACCTGCGACTCAACTTATATAACACCTCTTCACTACAGGCTGTTGCTTTGCAGCCCAGGGAGGCATAAACCTACTCTCTGGGGGCACGTGGAGCACTGCTACACAAGAAAAGCCTTTTTCCTTCGTTCTTTTTGTAAGGAAAGACTTACTGCAAAGTAAATACGCGTAGCTGCATACAGTGAACACAGCTGAGGACTTTTATTACATCCCTTTTGACAAAGGAGAAGGTTAAAACCAGACTGCTGCACACAAGCATCACTTTCCTGGCTTCTTTCACAACCGGGTGAAACTCTTCCAACAGGCAGCTCACATCATGCGCTGTGTGAAGCACAAGCTGCTCCTGCGTTACTTTGAGGGCATTCCCTCACTTTCAGGTTACATGCTATTTCCGAAACAATAAGGAATGAGAATCCAACTGGAAGGTGAACATGTGGAGGGTCAGGCAGCATTCATTAAAGTCTAACACTTTTTACAGCAATGGGCAGCACTGCAAACGGAGTTAATGGTCTTCAACGAGTTTTCTGTGTGCTGTAGGTAGCTGTAGAAATTCACTTGGCAAAAACTTGTCAGAAGCATCAGTTGTAATATCCATTTTTACAATAAAAAAGGTTTAAATTGGATAAGCCATTGAGGAATCCTACTGAATCAAAAATTAACAACTTTAGTTTCACATAGTTAATACAAATTTTAGCTAAAATTATTTGATTATGACAATTTTACATGCAGTTATTTTATTAGAGTGACAACTTCTGCATTAAAAAGGAGATTATGTCCTTGTTACAGTTAACTGGTTTTAAAAAGCAACTACGATTCTATAACACGCCTTAAAGCATCACATTGTGGCTGCTGAGCAAAACTACACCAGCTTCAACAAAACATTTGGTGTAAAAATTAAAAACGATATTAGCACTAAAGATGCAGTATCTGAACTCATGGATGCTGTTCTAACACAACCTGATTTTCATTTTTTACTTTAATGAAATAGAACAGTATTACTAAGAATAAAGGAGCAAAAAGGATTGACCACAATGGGACCATACTCCAAAAAACATACCATGTTATGCCAGAATTACAAAGTTTCATGTGCTATTTTTAAGGTATATGATATAAGGTAAAAGAGACGACTAACTTCTAGTTCCATTGAGTTCCAGTCAATGGAACTAGAATTTTTTACTTACTAATTACAGTCAACAACCCAGTGCTGAAGCCTGACCTAACAAAAAATTGCTTAAAGGATTTCTGTGAATGATTCAAGGAGCAAAATGCACGTGTAAATGAAAATTTCCAATGAGAAAGCCTAAACTTCTTTCACCTCAGGAAAACTCCCTCTGCTCTAAGAAGAGTAAATCATGGCTACATCCCGACAGATTTTGAGCCCGGATCCTACTGGCTCCTGTGCCCACAGCAGAAGTGGCTAAGGGAAATGGGGAAAGACAGGACTCTGAACACAGGATATCTTAAGTGAATTGGGAAAGGGCAATAAGAACTCCCAAGTCACAGAAGGACCATCCTACACCCAACTAATTCTCAAGCTGGATCTATCAAATATATATATATATATACACACACACACACTCTAGATATATAAATATATATATATATTTAATGGGGAGTATGGCATGATGATATCTTTCCAACTGCTGAGGACTTTGGCAAAAGAATCCACAGCGAGGTCTACACTGAAGTTGTAAGAGCACCCAAATGTGCCTGTGCACGCAGTGTGTTTGCAACCCCCTTGCCAGACAGCAGCGTCCCAGGCGGCCGGGGAAAGCCTGGCCAGGGGCTCAGCCACCGCTCGTGCTGGGGCACGTGTGCTCCAGCGGGTCACCTCCCTCGCGGGCTCACTGTCTGCGTGCACATCTCCAGCCCTGCCACTAGCTCTCCAGATACAGCACGAGGTTTGCAGGCACAAAAACAGCTTTGTCTTTCATTGACATCAGTGAAGGACGTGCAGCTTTTCTGCTCTTTTCTGAGCATCTTGAATGTTTATCAAAAATGCAGCTGCTAATCTTAGAAGAGTATGAATCAGTGCAAATCTTTCCGCTTTGGAATGGTAATTCTCAATATGATTTTAATTATGCTACAAAATTAATATGAACACTGCAACGCAAATACAGATAGTTCTGTGATATTTAAGGATGCATGGCGAAATCCTGTTCCTCTATATGTGAATCAGTTTGCTGACTGATTTCAGTGGCATTTTAATTTGATTGCAATCTCACCAATACAGATGACTCACAAGCATAACTCATTTACTACAGGGGCATATATACCCCCATATTCACTAACAGAGCAGCAGATTTAAGAAAACTGTTTAGGGTACTAGCCATGAAATAATCATTTTTCAAAATGCCTGCAACTAGCTAAATGATGGCCATACATAAGCTGATCCTCCATAATTAGTTAGATAAAAGTGTAAGCAAACTAAAAGAGAAAAAAGAAAAAAGAAAAAAGAAGGAAAAAAAATCAAAGGGTGGAGGAAGAAGAAGAAAGAAAACTTGCTCCGGGGAAGAAGCAACTGCTCTCTGATGTGCAGCAAAGAATTTAACATCAAAGAACTAATGTAAATGGGGCCCATTTACCTTAAAAAACAACACACCACTCCACATTCTGGTATATTTCTATTTAAGTTTGACAGCATTATGCTTTGTACCAAAATACAAGATTGTGTAATTTGACAGACGTCAAAAGAAAATGACCTTGAGAACGGCTAACCGTAGCAATTTTTGTTATTAAGTATGTTAGAACACTCTGTACAGTATCTGTTAAAACTTCAGAGATTAACAGATCACCTTTTAAGTTCATCTGATTGTACAAAAACTTCATTTCAACCTCAAAGCCAGAAACATATTTTCCTTACGTGCCTCTACGAAGGATAGCAGAGGACTTGCTGCGCCAATACCCTCTTTCTTTCTGCTGCTCTCCCCGCCAAGCAGACAACGCAGGAAAGCCGAATCGCTGTGTAAGACTGGAAATAGCATACCCGTTCAAATATGTAATTTGAGCCACCAAAAGACTATTAAAAATTGCTCAATACCCAAAATTATGTTAACAGAATAATTAGTCAAGTACCAAATGACTTCAAGGGCTTTGAAAATGAATGATAGAAATCCCAATCTGTCATACCCACAAATCCTATTAATATTCTACTTTACATTCCACTTTTGTAGGTCTATAAATCCTCTTTTTTTTTTTTCTAACATACATCTTTAGGGAAAAAAAATCCTCATTCATGTGCTAAGCATTTTTCATTGGGAAAAAAACAAGAATGAATAGAAATGAATTTGACACTCTACCTGTACAGAGAATTGCCTTTCTGCGATGTATTGCAATTTTATACTTAATGGGAGCCTACTGAAAAATTGCTAGTGCAATTTGTGCCTTATTTCCAGTCCTCTTTTGTCTGAAGAAATTATTTGAACCAATTGAGCATTTCTAATCATTCTGAAAATGATTAGGATTCATAAACGATTAAATATTGCCATTTAACTCTTCCAGGAATTCTTCTATGAGATTCCAACTGCACCTGGTATCTGATGACAGAGTTACACAATCCTTACACTAGTACCTAATTTTTAGCGTCACCCCAGTGGAATTACTGAATATCTTTATGATCTTCTGCTTACTTCTAAAATACCATGGCACAAAGGAGAATGGAGGGGGAACTTCTTTCTTCAGTGTGAGATGCAATCGTATGATTCAAAACATTACCCACCAGTGACATTAATCATGGTTTCCAAGAAGTTAATTTCCCAACTTCACTAATATTGACTTCTCTTCAATGCTGGAGAGAGCCAAGCACCTTATCTAAAAACAACCACATGATTTGACCTAAAATACAAACAGGTTTAGATACAAAAATATTATTGTGTGAGCCTCATTTTGCAACTCGTGACAAAAAACAGAAGGAAACACTACCAAGAGGTGACATTGATCTATGACTGGACTCAGTTAAAGGCTACTTAACATAAGCTTTACAATACACACTTCTATCAGGAACTCAGAGACCCATTCATCTTCCCATTTTATTTTGGCTAAGTTCATGCCCCTTGATTCTTGCCAAGGAGAGACTATAGTCATTTCAAGAGTCTGTATTAAAGAGATCAGACTGTGATTTTTCTTTTTTAGATTCTCTGTTGCTGTTTTAAGCTGAATTTTGTAGCAATAACAAACAAATGTTAGGAAGATAACATTAAAAAAAAACCCTAAGCACATATCGTTTTGAGAGAAAGTCTTTTTTAAACAGAATGAAAACTGAAAAGCAAAGGACAGACTTGGTATCAGCCAGCTACACCACAAGATGAGCGCCCAACAACGGTTAAGCTTCTACAGCTGGAAAGACAAACTTACAAACTAAGACAAAATCCCCCAACCAGTCTGTGATCTGAAGTAATCAGTGTTCCTTAGCGAGATTATGCTGGATTACTTTTTGTAGTTTTAAATACAACAAAGCTTCCCAAAGAGAACACCACAGCCTCCCCAAGCCAGAGAGCATTACCGCACCGCTGCCTGACCACGCACGAGGCCAGCAAAGTCCCCGTTAAAAAGAGAATGGAATATATTGCTCAATCGCGAAAGCGGTTAGAAACATAAATAAGACACTGGGCGACTCTTCACGTCCTCAATGTTTAATTATTTATCTGTTCTCTGTTCTGCAGCTGTAGGTCAGAATTAACTCCTCTGAACTAAATACTGGAGAACTCTTTTGGGGATTTGTACCTTATTCATTTTCAACCGAACACCCAAATTCATTTCAAATTCATACAAGAACTGCAACAGTTTCACCTAAATCAGATTTTCTACAAGTTAAGCACCCCTCCTACACTCAGATGTGATTGTGAAACTACTTTGATCTCTATTCCCAAATTTATTGCTCTGTGTAATCCATGACAAAATATAATGTGATTTACTGTATCTCTATATGACAGCCCAGCAGCTGACAGAACTTAGTAATTTAGCATAAGAAAAAAACCTTCTGGCACCAAAATATACAAATCATAATTGAGGCACTTTAGTATCACATTACAATGAAGCATATGCAGACTGATCATAAGAACTTCAAAACAATTATAATTCTTTCTCACCCATTTAATGAAGGTGGGTTTTATTCCATGACATGTTCTGCAGCTGTAAGCGAGTCATTTTGAACACTTTTGTTTTTTCACATTAAAGACTTTAAAGAACTAATAACATCATTTTACTCCTTTCCTATTTCCCAAACACTCCTTCCCCTCCAAAAAAGAAAAAAGAAAAGAAAAGAAAAAAGCCACCTGCAACATTTCTGTACTATAAAGATATGAAGAAATTGCAAGTAAGTGTAAACAATAACTTCAAATTATGCCTAATTTTAAACATTCAGTAAACGGGTTTTATATTAGTTTGTGGCATTAATAAACAAACACGTTTTCTAAAATAAAACTATAGTGGAAAAATGTAGGTTTCCAAAGAAATAGTGACGCCAGCAGGGATACCACGGACATATTCCACAGAAGGATTTTGCTTTGCTTGCGCTCTCAGGTGTGGAGAACTCGTGGAAGTCATTGCACAAGCGATGCATTACCAAAGACACTTGCAAGAAGAGCAGGAGCACGGAGCTCTCGGCATGGGATGCAGGAGAAATTTCCACTCAGTATTTACTAATTCCAGGTACTGTTGTCATGTCTAAAAGATGGTCGATTATCCCCAGCCTGATTGCATAAATGCAAGCAAGGGCTGAAAGCAGCAGCGATCGCCGCAGGTGCAAGGCTCCAGCAGCAAGGTACCACGCAGGGGATCTGGTCCCTCAGCTCCACCCAGGCCCCCAGAGCAGGTGGTATTCCTTCCAGAAATCGGAAAGAGTTTAAGAATGAACTGGCTGAGCTGTTTTTTGTTTTGTTTTTTTTTTTAAAAAAAAAAAAACAAACTCACATTACAATCAGCTACTACCCTGGAGAAAAGCCAATGTTTTTCCTAATGTTTTAAAGGAGCTAACATACCCTGGAAGAAAAGATAAGCAACTGGTATTCTTCTAATTTACCTATTTTAACAAAAAGCCAAAAATAGTAGTAATCCCCGCCTAGTCCTTTTAGGAACTATTTATGGACCTGCTGTCCATAATACGTTTTAATATTATATGTAATATATTATTAATATAATATTACATCCATGTTTTAATAGAAAAAAGAATTAATTCCATTTTGAACCTGCTGGTACTACCTGCCTCCACAACCTCCAAAGGCAACAAATGCAAGAAGTGCACTCGCTACCCGCTGCGTAAGGAAGCACCTTGCTCAATCCATCTCCTGTTAGTTCCAACAACTACCCCCAAGTCTTGTCCCAGTAAATAACAGTCCTGCATTCACCTCATCCACCACCTTCGTGATTTTGAAAGCCTTGATCTTATGAATATATAATAACGGCTGCAATCCGTCACTGTCTCACTAAATTCCACAGGCATGGAAGTTACAGAAGTAGGTAAAAGCAGAGAGCTCCCAGGTGGAACAACTTCACATGCATAACCTAAATAAGAAGTGGTGTTTGAAACACACTTAGCAAAAAACACCGGAGACAAAAAAAACTGTGAATATCTGTTAGCACAAAGTACCTCATGTGAATGCAAATAAAATGCTATCTGATCTCACCTTCAAATTATTAATGAAAATGTTAAATAGCGAGCCTCATTTTCATGGGTGCATATATTTTTCTACAGTGACATTTATATCAATTACTCTTGGTTACCTCTTGAGCCAGGTTTATATACACAACTAATGGGCAGAAAAGTTTTCTGTTGTTTTCTCTTTGCTTTTCCGAGGTTTTCTTTCTTTCTTTCTTTCTTTTTTTTTTTAAGGAGGTAGTAGTGTAGTAAATCTGTGTGTGAATAACTGAGTCTATTGCTTTGAAGCACCGCCACTAGGGAGAGGGACATGCATTTTATTTAGTCTCATTTGAGTGCAATATCTCTGGGAGATTATTCTACAGTGTTTTTCTTCGTGTTTGGCTCTGCTGATTGAAGACTCCTCCAAACAGCTCCCCTATGGGATGATGCAATTCCTGCGACTGCATTCCTGGTCCACTCTCATCTTTCTTTCTCTTTTCTTTTCTTTGGGAGGAAAAGGGAGCAGGGCAAAAGGCGACACACGAGAGAGGAAATTGGTTTTCTCCCTCATCTGCGAGGGAAATTTTATTGCAAGAGCTGCTGTCTTTTGTGCTCTGTAAAAGTACTATAAAGACAGATTAAATAATCGGCACGTCTTGTGCCAACAGACTAACTTTGCTATACAGATCCTTTTCCTTTTTGAAATACATTTCTTTTTTTCTTGGTCTTTCAGGTTTCTGGCAGAATTTCTCCAACAAAGCCAAAACACCATGATCATTCTCAGTAATATTAGTTGATGGATCACTAACACAATGTGTTAGAATTGCTCAAAAGCCAAATGTAAGCAAATATATACAGACACTGCAACAGAATTATAACAAAACTATTACTATTCGGGAACAGTAGAGCAGAGGTCCTGTAACAGATGTAATAGTTGTCAGATAATAGTGAAAAAATAGTCAAGAGAATAGGGGAATATCCAAGTCCTCTTGGTAAGAAGTACAAACTCTTTAGATTATCCATAGCTATGACAAACAGAACAGGCCTAAGCAAAAGCATCTATATAATACAGAACATTTTAAAATTTCAGCCTCAAAAATGGCGCATATCTGAAAACTAGTGGAGATGCCTTCAGCCAGGAGAAAAACATAAGCCTACATTATAATTAGATACCTATTTAATGATATCATTATACTTGGGAAGTATACACATACACATTTCATAGTTGACCTATTTGCCCCCCTGTAAATAACCAGGGTATCACTGCAAAGAGTGTGAAAACAGTTTGTCTGGGCGCTCATATAAATGAAGCTATCCATACTATGGCTACTAGTGTTCAAGTTAATGAAGTGAAAGGTGTCACCCAGATCAAAGACTCCATCATGCTAAAAAGCCTAAGCAGGAACCTACAGAGTTGCAGCAGAGATGTCCAAGTCCCAGAATATCTCAGATACAAAGATGGAACCATTTTTGGTAGTTAATGAAACATATAGTTAGAGGAAAAACAGCTCGAGAGACTGCATGCACCAATGTAAGTTAATGCAAAGCACGCAATGAAGAATGATTATTCCTTATGAGCAGAAGCAACGTAACTACTTAGAAGAAACTGAATACTGTTAACTGTCTCTTAGAGTATCTCTCAGATCTTTGAAGATGTCATATTCTTTCTCTTCATCTTCTATTTCTGTGCTAGTGCTGAACAAAATATCATCCGTATGAGTATTGACAATAGTGCCAGCATAGATACTGTGAACTAAAGATATTTCCACGTCAGCAAGAGGGAAGTATGCCCAGTGAGCATGTCCGGCTGGAGCGCATCCTCCAGCTGCACCTGGTAGTGAACGAGGCGGCGTCACAAAGCTTGACTATTAAGCAAGGACTGAAACTGTCTGTAGGGCACATTTCCGTACCCTATTTGCAAAATGTACGTGAGCAGAAATTAAGCATTAAGTTATGGGACACCATCTACAGGCTTGTGAAAAAGCCCTTGTTACAGAAACATCATATTACAAAATAATTACAGTAGAATAGTTTGTTTATTAGGGAATTGGTCACTTAGAGACAGAGTACAGCACTCATATCTCATTTATATTCTTTCAAATTTTAGCCTTAATTTTGAACTTCCTGGGCATTTTACTTTTAAGTGGAACTCTATCAGACGTAGGTGGAGTGATTTTACCAACTTTAGACTACAAAACACTGCAACTGCCAAATTTTTTTTAAAATAACAGAAATCTTAGAGTACCACTAACTGCTACATCATTAAAACCTACATGAGCAATGTGCACTACTCTGTCCAGGTTGCACACTGCCTTGGGTTCCCACGTCTCCAAAATGAACTGTTCCACAAAGCTGTGGAAATCAGAAGAATTGCAGTCTAACGACTAAATGTTTGGCTCTCCTCTTTTTGACTACAATTTCATCCTGTAAGCAAATATGTGCGTTAAGTACAGTCAATACACAAAAATGTAAATTACTTCTCCACAAGAAAAGCAGTACTGAAAAAGAATTAGATGTTCTTGGAACCTGCAAAAAGATTTAGCAGGATGAGTCAAAAACCTCTATTTAAGGATAGAAAAGAAGTCAATAAAAGAGCTAAATGTTGAAAAGTATTCAGACAGAGAAAAATCCTCTCTCTCCCGCTCCAGCGGACTCCTGCACGCGGCTCAAAGACGGAGCTTTCTCATGAGCTAGCTGCCGCGTTCCCAGGTTGCTTCCTCCGAGCGCTGCTAGCACGTCTACTGCTCTGGGAGGGTCGTGCTTTCCGAATGCTCGCTTCCCTTGCCAGGAAAATACCACAGATGAATGTTACAAACAGTTACGTTAGCCAAGCTTCACATCTGCACGCACTTAGAAATGCAGTTTGTCGCTTTCTTTCAGAAATTTCTGGCAAACCTGAAAATACGCATAAGCTTTGCGCAGTATGTCACACCTGGCTGGTTGGCACCCGTGCCATAAGTGCTCTTGATGCAACCTATAACACACCTGCCACCCTGCTGCTGCAATTAGTCATTAGCAGAGCCTAAACACAGTAGTATGCATACTATGTTTATTTCTTAAACAGTGTAGGTTTCATTTCATCATAATGAGGTACAACTTGGAATAAAAAATTACCATCATATAATACTCTAATCACTTTATATCAAGAACTGCAAGCAAATTAAATCTATAAAAGCCTTAGAAGAAAATCAAAATCCTACAATTGAACGCAACTGTTCCTCTGAAATGATATTTAAGACTCCTTAATTAATATAAAAGAAATAATTTGGAGAATTTTTCAAGTCATTTTTGTGTTAGGGACTGATAACAGATATTATGAAAGTATCGAAGTCATAAGAACACGATAAGTATCGTTTCAAACTCTCCATGCTACAGTCTTGAGGTTTTTGTCTGATTTGTGTCCAGCATGGCTTCTCTGACCATAAGGATATTAATGCTTGCTGTCCTTAACCGTTAAGGTGGTTGTGCGTTCCAGTGTACAAGGTGAGCAATAAGGTGATCACGTGAGATCAGCTGGTGGAACCTGATCTAACCAAAAGCAAGGCTTAGGATGCAAATCTCTCACAAAACTTGCAACACTGGCCAAGTACGGAGACAAATTAGAAGCGGGGAGAGGGCAAGGGTGCACCTTGTGTCTAGAGACCACATGAGCAAGAGCTCAGGGCACGAGCCCTGGGTTTGCTGGGTGCTGCTTGCAGGTCAGGAGATCCCCTTCTTCCCCTCCGCCAGCACAAAGACATCTCAGAGCCACCAGTGACTCGCCTGCAAAAGTTCCTATGCATCTACATACTAATGTATTTTGGTCAGCTGTAGCTCATTTTTTAAGGAAGTGAAGCTTAAGTGAAAATAATGCCTGCGACAGAGGGGTCACTGGAAAATTAAGGAGTTTTCCCTTTATTATTGTTTCCACAATAACAGATGACATGTTTATTTTTCGTATGGTGTGGGTTACCCAGTGTCATTTGGCAACCTGCTAACCACTCCCATTTATCATTCCCTACTGATTGCAGGACGCAGTAACTGTCACGAAATATATGCTTTTAGAATCACAGCTTCAAAAACATTACTGCACGACTTTTATTGTGTAACCTGCTGGCATTATATACTGAAATCACAAACAGAATGAATCAGATAAAATGGTATGACAATAGTCAATGTGCTGTCTTAGAAGTTGAAAACATACAAGATTTTAAGCAACAGAAAAATAAAGACCCCAGTGAAACAGATTATATCTATTGGGTTTTTTAGTCAACTCTTCTATATTTATATAAATATTTTCATGATCACGCATAGAATTGACATGAAGAATTGGGCAAACTAAAGAAAAGTTGAAGTCTTGTGTGAAGAGTCAAAGAATTTCATAATATACTTAAAAAAGAGCAAAAGCGTCAGCTCAGCTTCTCCCCACAAGGCCCCCACGCTTTAGAGCGGAGCATCCCACCCGCTCAAGCTCGTGAGCACTTCCAATGCGACTCGCTCCCTTAATCTCTTCCCCTCACTCTCCTTCCTCCCATCCCTGCCACAGCAGGGTTATGGGAAGGGAAAACTGCTGGGATCCTGTGTCTCCTCCTATTAACTTCTATTTCAACTTTTTCTTTTCAAAAGTTTTAGTCAATTTTTTCTATTTCGTCACGTTCAAGCGAACAACAATCCATAGTCACATGAAGCAATACACACAGAAATCAATACTACTCAAAAAACAGGCCACAGAGGAGGAAGATCCTTCACTCGGGAATGGGCTGACCTTCAGGAAATCTGGAAAGTCGCATGCTTACAACTAAACAGCAAAATTCAGCTGCCCATTGGATTTTTAAGCAAACTTTACAGAGGTGGCAAAACCAACCATCTTAATTTAAGACAAATTTTCTGCCATTTATGCTAAATTTCAAAGTAACAAGATTTACTAGGAAAACAAAAAGACTTTTAAAAACAAATTTCAAGATTCGTGCTGCAATTAAGGTGCTTTTTCTTTTCCCAGATAAAATCTCCTTCAAAGTTCTGTGGACTTTAATAGGATCATGATTTCAACTAATTTAGCTTAAACTGTTACTTTTGAGCTTCAGATGGAGCTTGCCCTCTAAGCTACTTTGACTTTTGGACTTTGTGGCCACTTTCCACAGCTCTTCTTTTGGAAGATAGAAGTGAAGACTTTCCAACAAAGAAATTTCTGTTCTTGTTCTTTACTCAACATGTGCTCTTCTGATTAGAGATAAAAATAAAGGAAGCTAAATAAAAAAGATATATATACATAATTTTCAATAGCTGTTAATACAGCTTAAAATCAGTACTTTTATTTGGAAAAATAGAAAAAACAACAAATTTTAAAAAAGAATATTCCTGACAGAAATGACAGTTCAAGACTATTAAAGATATTTTCCTATGAAGGATTATTTGTAACTTTAATTTGAGGATGTAAAGAAGTTAACTTTTCTTTTGCTATACTACACATGTAAAAAAAGATCAAAGAAAGAAAAGAATTGAGATTCAAATTCCATTTTTAAGCAAAAATGACAATGTCTTCCTGAGTTAAAATTAATCCTTTAATGATGAATTTCAAAGGTTTAAATACTTTCTGTGACCTTGGCTTTAAATAATTATGCCAAGCAGAGCTTTCCTTACATTCAGAAAAGATTCTGAATTGTTGATCACAGCCATTTTAATGGCTTCAGGCTGGCTGATTTCCAACATAATCCTCCAAATGCTGTTTAAAATTACAGACCAAGAACCTGACGCAGGTAAATGAAATGTCAGATCCACAAAGGCGCTCAAACAGCACATGCATAGTGTTAATTTGTGCCACTATACATCACTTTGCAATAAAATGTACCCTTTATTACATTAATACATGCAAAAGATTCTTAAACAAGTATATGCTTACAGAAATGCAGAGTTTACCATAAATATTAAGTATGTTTTTAAGCTTAGGTTTTGAAATAAAGCTAACATGTTATAGTTCCCAACATCTCTAATGTGGCAAAATACTTGAATTTGTGAAGCCTGTACAGGGCAATTCTCAGCAGCTGGTTTGAGGAGGCAGCGTCAGTGCCGCAATGGGCTAACACAGACCCGGCCGAACAGAACGGGGACAGAGGCCTAGAGGCACCTGAAACGCTGATTTTATTTTCAAACATTTCACACAGTGCTTCAATCAATACACACAAGCAAGCAAGAGTAGACCAACCATTGCTAGTAACCAGACCTATTTTGCTTGGGGTTTTAGCCTGAACTTTTTTCCCCTAAAGGGCCTTTCCTCTTTTTGATAGAGGGAGGGGAAAGAAGCTGATTTAGGCAGAACCTCCCCTTTCTGGTCTACCTATTTCAATGAAAGAGTGATTAGCCTAGTCCTTGGCCAAGTTTGCCTTTGAAATCATCTGGATTTAAGATCACTTCCACTACCGAGTACTGCCCACTTGTTTGGCTCTGTTCAGCTCAAGGGTGCTGCCGCAGCAGCGCTCTCACAAACCAGCTACACCAGCAATCACTACCATTACACGTTCAAATACAAGTAGTCTTTCATTATAGGACCACAACATTTTCCATACTCACGCAGTGATTGTGGCATCCAATGTCAGATCTCCAGCATGCTGCTTTGTTTTTTAAACTCAAGTGACCCCTGAACATTTTTCCTTAATAAAACTTAATTTATGTGACTTTTTGGATGATTGCTCCCCTTTTACCACGCCATGAGACGCACGCCAGGTGAATCTCTTACCTTTTCCAAGGCCTTCTCTGTTTCTGCAGCATGTAACTTCTTCAGGTCTAATGCCATTTTTTCTGCCTCTGCTTTAAGCTTATGCACTGCTGCCTCGTGCTCTCGAGCTGCCCTCTGCTTTTCTTCTTCCCGCAGAAGGCTCAGCTCCACCAGCTGCTGCTTCCGCTGAGCATTCACCTGCATAAGCTCTTCCCTCAGCTTGTGCACTTGGGTCTCCATATCACAGATAACCTGAAATGAAGAACAAATAAGGTAAAAAAATAAATAATTAAAAAGCCCCTTGATTTCCTCAGACAGGCTTTTAGTTAGGGTGAAAAGAGGATTCTCTATCCCTCTCCTTCACCTCTTTTCTTCCTCTTGTCCTCTTCTTCCTACACGCAGATGAATGTGGCTCCCTCCTGCCCAAAGCATGGATGGAGCAAGGAGTTTACTTTTTCTGAGGAGGCAGCATATGAAGAAATTTAGGTTTGCACCTGTAATCACTTTCATTTTGCAACACTTCTTCATTCCTTCCCCAGTCTTCTGCCTTTGCATTTTCTTCCATACTCATGCATAAAATTACAGCTCAGTTAGGCAGGAGGGATCTGAATGAAGAGGGGAGAAGCTAAAATTTCACCTCCTCTTCACTGCCTTCGCAATGACCCCAGATGCAGCATATGAGCAAGCAAATATTACATGACTTAAAAACACACACTACAAACTACGTATGATGCTCGCAGCTGTTTTTGTTCCTCAAGAAATGATCTGCCACCTTTTAATGGGGATATCAGTATATAATCAGTCATTCATCACTCATTGTTACAGATCATATACCGTGCTTCCTCGTGAGGCTGATGTGCACAAGGAATGAACCCAAGTCCATCAGGTGAAGAAAGCAGAGCACTTTAGGAAAGGACATGAACAGATGACGTGGGTAGATGCAGAACTCTTCAGACTCCGTGAATTCAGTATAGCTAATGACACAGACTGCAGAATTCACAGGTCTCTGATGTACTTACAGGTCACCCTTCGATCCTTGGCAGCAAAATACTGTGAGCTGCAAGGGGACACAGGGACGCAGGGACAACAGTGCCACAGCAGTGCAGCAGGAAGCCATCTCCCTGCCAGGTGGGAAGCCAGGACTGACTTAAAAGTGTGAAGAGTGGAAGTTATACGCTGTAAATCTGTTATGGGAAAATGGGTTATCCTTGAAGTACACAGAACATACGTCGTTACTCTATAGCAGCAGTAAAGTACGCATTACTTCAGATTTACGCTTGCATTACTTAAATTTCTAACTGCATTTCTTTTGCAGCTTCTTAAATGAAGTACAAGTGCATTCTGCATCTGTGAAGTAAAACTGTCATCCTCATAGCTACCTGCAATATACTGACCTTGCAAACACTGATGTTTTAATTCATAAATATAGTTCTGAAAAAGAATACAACACAGTATCTCTATAACTTCCTTCCTTCCCCTTTTTCTCCCCGTCTCCCAAGTAACTTGGCAGTTCCCTGGAACTCATAAAGGATGCGATAACAGCGAGGTGACAAACCGATGCCCTACCACACATGGTAGGGGATTCAGCTCAAGTTTACTACAAGTTTCATAAGAAAATCTGCTTTAAAATTACTGTATTTTTTAAAGTCCCATTGGCGCTCCTAGAGCTCTGAGCTGATCTCTCTAACTCCTGTTTTTCTTCTTCAGACATTTTTACTATAGCATCTGTATTCAGCTGAACTATTTATTTGCCATGTCTGAGATTTATGACATATCTTTGAAAAATGAAATATTCATTTCTGACCAAAGTTGGGAAGTGGATGACATCAGAAATATTGCCTAGAATATGAATATACCAAGATAGATTGTTATGATAAATACAGTGATCTGAGAGAGAAAATTGAGGGTTGAAAGCTTGCCTATTTTTTCAAATTATTTGAACTATATGGTGTTACAAAAGCCAGGATGATGTCTCCCTTCAAACCTTCAACTGTGTCCTTAGACTATCACAGCTAAAACACATATTAAATAATAAAATATTAACCACCTCAGAAACTTATCAAAGACTTGCTTTATCTTTCCATGCTTTCTTAATTACTCATGGGCATTACTCCCCAGCACGTCAAAGGTAAATTTCTGGGTATGTGCAGAGATGAGCACGTCATTTGTATACGAAAGTACAACACAGGCCACATACTTTAGCTATATCAGCATTATTTCAAACATATGCTCCATATAGTGTAATCTGCACTACATCCTTTTCTTCCTTTCCTGTTCCTTTCTCTACACACGCTTAATTTTTAAATAGATCTGTATACAGGCTAAAAGGTAAATTACATTTTAGTATATCATCTACTACATACTTTTATAATTCTTCTGGAAATAGCTTTACCTCAAGGTCATAACTAAGTGTTAGAGTAACTGGCTTTTATTTAACTAAGGAAATATTACTTTGATGAAGATAATGGCAATAATTTCTAAATAACATGCAGTATATTTTATTTTAAGTTTTATATCTTATGGACTTTTCACAACTCAGAAGCATGTCGCCTTCGGGCTTTTCTGCTAATGCTAGGGTGATGTGCTCTGAGCTCTCAAGTGACATTTACAGCATTTGTTTTTTTTAATAGCCCTTCCAATGCAAGTCCTGCCTGGAATAGTAACAGTTATCTTCCAAAGGGCAAAAGCTCTTTTTGAAAGCCAAATCCCCCTCCACCACCACTTTTTCTTTTTTTTTTTTTTTTTTTAAACAAAATACTTTCTTGAACTTCCTCCCCCTCACCCCCAAAGTGGAAGTTTAAGATATTTCATCCCTCAAAAGATTCCTAAAAGGTTTGACAAAACATTTAGGATTAGGAACCAAGAAAACCTCCTAGAATGCAAAGAAAATTCATTCATAAATCATATCACAAGCCAAAACGGAGACCGGGTGAAATCCTGAGTCAACTGTTTTTTCTTCCTGCTTTGCTTCATTCTATGTTCAAGAATTCTGATACAAGAGCATGAGAAAATTTAATAGCACAACATAACATTTTCTAGTGGCACATGGTGATTCTAAAGATTCAGATTTTAAACAGGGAGCCAAAAGACAGTAGGCTGAACGGTACAAGCAAAGTAGCAATAATTAATATGCAAAGCAGTATTAATGTTGGACCTACTAGATGGCAAAACCCGATTTGGTTCCATTAGGAAAGAAGAAAGACTCTGAAGACGGGGTGATGGCAGCGAAACTAATATGATTAAAGGAGTCCTTTTGGAGCAACTTCACTGCTAGTAAGATGATGTTAAGAGACATCTAATCTCTCCAAACTGACTGGAAAAAGCTTACATTGACAAGAACTGTGTCTGTGATCCCCAATTACTTTAAAATAAGTCTAGTTCTCACAGCCAGATTTTTTTTTCCATAAACAAAGTCACTGGCAAAAGTAGCTTACAAGCGAACAACTTGCTGGATAAGACAACTTTATGTGACATGGATATCTTAAAACTATTGAAGGAAATGAATCCCAAACTTTCCATCACTAAGATTCTGCTATTCCAGATGCCAGGTTTAATAGACTACTATTAGACTTAAATGTGGGCGAATTAGCATTAGCAGAAAAAGCCTAAGATGACATATTTCTCAGCTGTGAAAAGTCTGTGAAATATAAAACTTAAGAGCAACTGGCCTTCCTTAACAATACTAGAAAAAAAATAAAGATACAATGATAAAATCTCACTCCTCATGCCTGAGATCTGAAAGCATGTTGTTTTCTTTTTGTTTGTAGAACTGAACCCTGTTTATCAGTATTAATTTGTTATTTTTTTCTAACAGCTCAAACCTAGGTTTTTGAACCATGTCTACCAAACTGTTTGCATGGTCCCAGCAAAAACCCGCATATAAGAACTACTGTGAGAAACACCAGTCTTAGACACTCCACCTGAACTAATTATCTGCTAAATAAAAGGCTTACACATTAAAAAAAGAAGACTTCACAGCATATAACAGGTCTACAGTGTTATTGCTACTTACTACGATTTCAGTTGTATAGGTATGAGTAAATGAAAAATTTTACAGGGGTCTTTTTTACAAAGAAGACTGAAGTTCATAGTAATTCCATGGTATGGCCATACCATAGCAGCATAACCCAAACAAGAAGCTATTTTGTAAAATGACTGCTAATCAGCATAAAGGAAAACAAACAGGAAGAAAACACTAGCTTAGAGAATATCCCAGATGAACAAAAATACAAGTACATAAAGTATGTTACAGGGCAGAGATTTCATATGGATTTACATGGTATACTTGCATGTACGCATATGCACATATCACAGTCATACAGCTGAAGAAACGACTAGCCAAGATGGAGATTTCTATTTCTGTTTCAAAGGAGTAACTTAGAATAACTAAGAATATCTGTGCTGAAATAGTGTCATAAAAAGGGTGGGTCATAAGCCCACAGCAATTTGCCTGTAGGGAGAAAATAGACTTGAAAGAAAAAAAGAAAGAAGGTTGTTCACTCAGTCTGGCCTATTTAAAACACCAATAAAATGTAGTGCATGTTATTTGGAAGGAAAACATGTGCTCTTAATTTTAAGAAGTAAATTGCATAACAAGATATAAAGCTGGCAAAAAGTTTAAATTGAAATCTACTGCTGAAGTCTCAAACTGCTACAGTGACATGCAATGGAGATGAAAAATGGACTGAATGACTAACAGTCCAACCAGAAAAAGTATATTCCCTTCGTTTTTCAGGAGCTCCTACTGCAACCACATGAAGCATTTATTTGGATCCATCTCTAAGGAAGAGACTGGAGCATGACTGACTATTTTATATTCCCAGGGACAGAATTCATATATTCCATTCTCTCTTTCAATATATTCACACTAAACCACATTCACCCCATCCCCATATTTAATTTCAAATAGTGTTGAGGGCATTTTAAACCCACAGAAACAAGGAAATGCAGAGTTAAGATAAAATCCACTCTTAAAGTATTCCCAGAGGCTCAGATTTAAAGTGATTTAGGTGATGCTTCAGTTGCACTTACAGTAAGCAAGTGACTAATACCTCCCAACAGATGAGGTTGCAATAAGACTTCATTGCTCTACACTCAAGGCACTGAACTAATGCGTCACTTTTGAAAACTACTGCGTTTCTTGAGTGGATCGTGATAACCCTTCAGATCGAGAGTTTCAGAAGTACTCTGCATGGGGCTAACTCGCCTTCAGTGGGAGACTGCTGCCTAGCTCTCAATCCACTGCGCTTAACTTTGCTTGTAACATTAAAAAATTCTGAGCAGTTCCACTGACTTACTTCCCACGTGAACTCAGCATAGGTGAGCACAATGATCCTTTCTAGGACTATAAACCAAAACGTTAGTCCATAAGCTACTACCCTATGTGAACCATCGACATGCAGCTTCTGCCTCTGCATGCCAATACCTGCTCAGCATTTTCTCACCTGGAAGAACATTAAAATTAATGAATATTATAACAGTACGCCGTGCTAAATCATCAGCTGTAGTCTTCTAAAAGGGAGATTTGTTTCTTGCTATGCTGGCTTGATGGGAGAGAGATGGATGAGGTATTTGGAGCATTTGTTATTGGACAGTGGCTTATTTATGAAAGATCAGCCCAGTCAAGGGAAAGGAAGTCTGCAATAAAAACAAATCTGACTTTGATGATGAAGAAGAATTAAAAGGAAAACAAGGAACAAAGTAAGAAAAACCTGATTCAGTGGTGCCAATGACACTCTTACTGCACAAGCTCAGTCCAGCGTGGCTGGAGAGGTGAGCAAAATACCCTCTCCCAGGCAGCACAGCAGCTGGTGACATATTTATCACTAAATACCTGAGAACAGAGCATTAGTTGAAAATGGGAGTCCAAATGACTTCAACTTTCTTACTAATAAGCACAGCTTTATAAAGTGCTGATAAACAAATGAGACAAGTTTCTCCCCATCACAAGAATAAGCAACGTTTC
Source organism: Dromaius novaehollandiae (assembly GCF_036370855.1). Classification (NCBI taxonomy): domain Eukaryota; kingdom Metazoa; phylum Chordata; class Aves; order Casuariiformes; family Dromaiidae; genus Dromaius; species Dromaius novaehollandiae. Next base: position 13,442,075 of record NC_088115.1, on the reverse strand, counting down.
TAACATAAAAGAACTCTAAAAAAGTAAACAAATACTATTTGTCTGCAGCTCTAAGCTAAGAAAAAAAGTAAAACTGTAAGAACTTCAAAGACATTTAATGTTGGTTTGTGTTTAAAATGAAAATTGGTTTACATTAGCAAGTCTTACTACTGCACTTTCAGTAAGTCACAACAGCTGGTCTTGCACCTGATTTCTGGTTTTAAGCAGCCAGTCCCATGACTTTCACATTTAAGAGATAAGAGAGTTAGGCAACTATGAGCAGTATCTAAGGGAGGATCTTTGCAGCTCTCTGATCCAACCGGCATTTAATGGCATTTTTGTCCACAATGCGCCGTGCCGATACACGTCTCGGTACCTGCTCGTCTCCCTGCCGGCGGCATGTCAATTGGCCGGTTCAGCAGCTAAATCTGGGGCTGCTTGGGAAGGTGACAGTGACACAAAAGGTCTGCAGCAGGGCTGCGCGCAGGAACCTTGCTGCTGGAGCTACGCTCTGTGTCTGAAGGGATAGCAAATCCAAACTGACACTTTAAAACAATTTTGAATTAGCAACAGTCATTAACATTTAGTAACTTAAGTAGTCTTAATGCCATCTTCTAAATACAGTTTTATAATTGACTCATTCAACTCCATTTTAATCAACTATACTAAAAAGATTTTCAATAATATGGCAACTTCAATTAAAATATGCTAAGAACTTCTTATCTGCTTCTTCCTGTGACTGTTAAAATCACTATTTGTCAATATTATGAATCCTTGGATATATAGGTAGAAAATAAGCTTGGGAACATAGCAGTATATGAAAGACTATATTTTAAATATCCTACCAAATAGTAAGCAGCAAGAAGCTTCATAGGGATCCTATCACAAGGTATAAAGAGCTGAGTCTTTAGGAGACATCTCTGAGTATCAACCCCAGGCAATCAACAAAACTGCAAGGAAAAAGAAAACTCTATTTGGGTAGTGACTGATAAGAACGAACAGGATGGGAGAGGAAAACAGAATCAATACAGCAATTTCAAGGCAAAATATGCAAGGTTTTAACACATACCTGCAGAATAATGGCTAAGGTTGGTGAGTTTGCTGGCTAATGTTGGTGAGCTTTCTGCAATTATTCTTTTACTACCGGAGAAAGTTTTAAAATATTCTTGCTGTCTTTTTTTCCCCCTCAAGAAGTAATGTCAAATGCCAAGTGAGAAACGCATCGATCTGCAAGGAAAACTACTCCGCAAATGTCATGCACATTATCACATGGGTAATGATGTGGCAGAGCACAAATTAACAGGGATAAGTAATAAACAGCTATTTACTTTCACAGCACAATCTATTACACTGTCAAGTTTAAATGCCTTTGGGTAAGAACACATAGGCCCATAAAAATGGTAATTAAGAGAGCAGATAAATAAGAGGGTGTGAAATGAAGTGAAAATGAGCAACAGTTCAATGAGCACGAGATAGGTTTCTGCTAAGAGTGTTTTCAAAAACCAGGAGCTACTGCGGGACTGGTTCTTCAGGAGCCACTCAGCGAAGCAGAGGAGCTCTGCTAGCACTGCCGCTAACGATGGCATGATTAACCCTGGTCACTAGTCTACAGCTTCCAGGAAGCACTAAAGTATCAGCAAAGGTAAAACTCCAAAACAGAAAGAGATTCATGAAATATTACATAAATATCCAATAACATGTATACTTGTTTCCTCATTTTTGTGGAAAAGAAGTCTGTTCATAATGTTGCACAACTTGTTAAATAGAGGACATCTTTATCTTATATAGGAGCACATTTCAGTGATGGGATGAAGTTATTAATACGTTCATAGATCAAGTGTTCGTAAACCAAAGTTATATTCACTACCCAGCACAGCATACAAAGAGCAGCTGTTCTCTAGATTCGAACAGATGAATGTTTGGTGTCAAAAAAATGTAGGTAAGAGTAGTACAGATGGCCACCAGAATACTAATTGTAAAACGTTTGCTGTTCAGCTGTGTGTATCTGAATCCCCGTATTACAGGGCTAATGCAAAGGTATAACTACATCTCAGCACCATCCTGGCTTTTCTCACCTTCGCAAATGTACCTCCGACATCTCTTCTGAAAACTTCCACTTGAACTTGCAAAATAAGGTGTTGAGCTGCTAAGTTACATATTTCTTCTATTAATTTTAACAGCATTAAGCTGCTTTTAAACATCAAACTTCCTCTGTAAAATCCTTTACTTAAGACTTCTTTAATATTGTGCATGCTCTGAAGAATATCTAACATTTGTGAATCTGATAAAAGTATATTCAAAATAAACAAGGTTATTTTATATTCTACTAGGGTGTTATTTGGGGGCAGGGGTAGCTTTAACACCACCATACCTGTTCAGTGTTAGCTGTAGGCAAATTTTTGCTCTTTTCTTCATGTTCAAACTATGGTCCACTTCATTTTTTTTTCATCTCCTGCACTTAACACCATCCCAAGAAGTGTCCAGCACCACTTAAGATTGGATATATGGGCTTGGATTTTATTTCTTAGTAATGCCCTTGTCGTATCTTGTCTACTCTTGCTCTACAACTTACAAATTTTCCTGAAACATGACAGAACTGTTGACTCATGAAGGACAATAAAGAGAAGTTACCTTCTGCACAAAAAAAAAAAAAAAAAAAAAAAAAAAAAAAAGAACCTATCCATGTCATTCTTACAGAAAAACATGCTTATACAACATTCTTGTAGGTAATTTAAACTCCAGACTGTTCATTAACTTTGCCACATATTTCTGAAGGCTGAAAAGAAATATGCAAGGCAGAGGTATCAAAAGTTGCATTAAAACAGTGGCAACATTCTCCTTTCTACATCTACAACTACATTTGAGAAAGGGGCAGCAGATTGTCAAGATCTGCTGTGACATGTGGCATCAAGCAAAGATATAAATTTTGATCTTTTTTTCCCAACAGAAGTGCACAGGAATAGATCTGGACTTCTAAAGCAGCCAGTTAGCTGCCTAAATCACAGTACACGTCAATGGGATTTAAGCTACAAACTACTGGGCTTTTAAAAAGAAGGAAGAGAAAGAGAGAAAGGAAATCAGACATCCATTTGAACATCTCCACAAAGAGCTTAAAATTAACAGAGCTTATTTTGACTTCTTAATTTACATAAGTACACTTGATTCTAATTTAGTTAACAGCAGCTAGAAAGCAGAACTTCATATAGGTTGGCTATTGTCCCTGCCTTCCTAATAAGAGGGGTTTTCGTCAAATGGAAGAACATCAAGCCTGCATGGGGAAGAGATGAGACTGGAACTAAATAATAAGGCACACTTGCGAGGGAAAGGATTACTTACCAAGTTGAAACTGAGATAAATGCAATTAAATTACATAATTAACAGTTCTAAATCTAGAAAAAAATTGGCCCTCTTGCCTGGAAGAGAACTTCCAGATCAGTTTCATACTATTTGACTTGATTTTCTTTATTTCCTTTAAAATAGTGAGTCAGCAATGAAAACAGACAGTACTCTCTTTCTTTTATCTGTTGAAAGAAATGTTTACAATTTTATTTGTTTGTACAAACAAAATTTGTTTTGTTGCCTTGATTTGATCAAGGCTCTACTAATAGACTTCAGTGGAAATGACTAGATGGAAGATGCTTCCTTATGTCTTTCTGAAAACATTTTTGAGAACAGAATATAGATAAAATACAAAGCAGATTAAAAATACTATATCCAATACCAAGTTTGGTATGTCATAGAAACTGTAACAACTTATCCCAAAATGACGACTAAAGTAAATTACACCAAACATTTGCATGTTTGGTCGTCCTGGTTTTCCTTTAGGAAAAAAAAAAAGCTTTATTTTTTCCTAATGTCAGGATATGAAAGGAAATTAATCCTTTCTGAAGAAAGTTAAAGATTTGTTCAGTTCAGAAATAACATTGGAACAAAGCTTGTGCTGAAAGTGAAGAAAAGCTACTGTCGTTTAAGGAAGGATAGGACATTCTTGCAATACAAGACAGGAACAGAGGCTAGATCTTTGCAGCAGACTGGGAAGAAGTACCCATCAATTTGATAGGGGAAGCTGGACACAGAAATACTCTAAATCAAAGCTTTTAAAAAATATTTGCATTCAAATTTCCATGTATTAAATTTGAAAGCATTTAGCATTTCCTGAACAACATGTAATTCTGATTTAAATGCGGACATGATGTATTACAGATTTAAGGATTACTACAGACGTTCATCTCTATGAGGCAGCAAAATTAAACATATTTCTAATATGATTTCTGTTTTGTTCCCAAAGGAGGTACAGGCTGTATCGTCTAGGAGAAATCTGTCTTCTCCCTGTCAGCTAATGAAAAAGCATTACTGAAAGTAAACAGAAAAGTGCCACTGACATCTCTCTCTTTCAGATGCATTTGTTTAAATTACTGCTTTAAACACGTGTTCAGAGCATTCTGTAAATACCACCCCACATATCTCATAGGAATTTTATGGTAACTCCAACAGAAATGGCATTGAGTGCAAAACTTGACCGGACAAACATAAGACAATACACAGAATCACAGAAGGGTTGAGGTTGGAAGGGACCTCTGGAGATCATCTAGTCCAAGCCCCCTGCTCAAGGAGGGTCACCCAGAGCACATTGCACAGGATCGCATCCAGGCAGGTTCTGAATATCTCCGGAGAAGGAGACTCCACAACCTCTCTGGGCAGCCTGTTCCAGTGCTCTGTCCCCCTCACGGTAAAGAAGTTTTTCCTCACGTTCAGATGGAAGTTCCTGTGTTTCAGTTTGTGTCCGCTGCCTCTTGTCCTGTTGCTGGGCACCACTGAAAAGTGTCTGGCCCCGTCCTCTTTACATCCTCCCTTAAGATATTTGTGTACATAGGTAGGATCCCCTCTCAGACTTCTCCAGGCTAAACAGGCCCAGCTCTCTCAGCCCCTCCTCATACGGGAAATGCTCCAGTCCCCCAATCAGCTACAAAGCATAAGTAATATGTTTATTATGGAGGCTTACATTTTTGTATACTCTAACTGCTTTCATCATGTTCAAAACCATCCTGATGAACAAGCAGCCCCCACAGTGTGCTTCTGCGTGCAGTTATTAAGAACTCGGACAGGATCTCTCCCAGCCTAGCACCGATTCCACTTCCCCAGCAGAAAGAGGCCCACGCATAAGTGCAAATTCATAAAGGCCCTTCAAAACATTCTTTCTGTTCTTAACATTAAATTCCCACAATCAGAATTTGGTAGCTATGTTAGAACAAGTAATTTAATTGAGGCTGTAAGAGTGAAAACCAAAGAGCCAGTGGAGAAGAGGCAAGAGTCAGACATATCAAAATTCTTAACATCAACCCAAAGAGAAAGTATTAGTCAGGCTTAGGTACCCTTTATTTCTCTCTCCTTGCCAATAAAGGTTTCTGAAAGAATTACCTCCCCTTCCTTTTCATAGGAGACTACATAAACTATCTCCCATTTTCAATTTCTGAAGTTAATACTTGTAGAAATGCAAAATTTGGACACTAACTCCTGTTTAAATCATCTTCCATGACTATCTCAACAGACAGTTGAAGGATTTGAGGAATACTAGAAGGACTGAAGACTTTACAAACCCAATAGCTAACCATTGACTTAAATTACAGCTTCTGATACTGTCCAAGTTCTGCCTTGACTGTTAATAGATTGGAAAAAGATGAATTTTTTGAAACTCCTGCATAATTACAGGCAGCAAGCTAAGGAGTATAATGTAGAGACTACCTTGCTTGATGACTGAAGATGACTTAAATGCACTGGTCTGTGTGCACTATTCTGCTCTACTAAAGAACCTAATACACCAGGAAACTCTCTCTTTACTGATGTCATGCTGCTATATTGAAGATGACAGTCTTTAACCAAGCATGAAGTCCTCATTCTGGGTCTCATGAATGGTGATACACGTGGGCAGAAATCTTGAAATCCAGCAGCTTCAGAAATAAGAGTTGCAGGGTTTACAGGTTTAAACTTAAAAGAAATAATCAGCTTCTAACTTTCAAAAACCCTCATTTCTGCAAGGCAGCAAAAACAGCTGCAGTACTTCTGTTAAGCAACGAGTTGTATTAAATTCCTATTTGTATGTTAGCTACTCACGCACATAAGATGCAAAATTATATACGCAAGAGCAGCTTTTGACTCTCTCCTTTTTGAAATCAAGTCATAATTTGAAGAAACATCCTAGCTGACAACTTTTAGTATCAATCCTTATCTCAAACAGCTAAATTTGCCACATCCAAGGATGAACGTCCCAGACAAGGAAGTCTTTACTCCAACCTAGACATTAGTGCAAAAGGCATCAGTTGATGATACCTCAAAAGTACTTTGTGCACACACAAAGAACTGAAACCGTTTCTGGCCTCCCTCTCTGGCCCTTCATCCTCAAGTGTTAGCTGCACTTCTCCCATCAGCTCAACAGTGGCTCCTCCAAGTTCAGAGACCTTTTGGAAGCATCATGCTACGACTATTACTTCAGAAAGACAAGATCAATCACAGGATGATCTGTACAAACATAAATGAAAACTGTGTACATAACTTTTTCTTGGAATCGAGAGTATTTTTTGCTCAGTATCTTCCTCTGGCACCTTTACATTGATCTCTATCCATTTCATCCTTCTTAGTTTGTCCTTGAACTCAGCTGATGCCACTTTCATTTCTGAATCACAAACAGGTCATTGCATCCTGGAGCAGGAATTTCTTATACTATAGACTTTTCTACGGAACTTTTTCTAATCTACTATACTTTTAAGAAATATTAAATATATCTTTTGTATTTATTTTAAATACATACTAAGTGTGCAAATTCTATGAAATATCAGTAAAATATAAAATAATCCAATAAATATATCCATTTATGGAAGTCCATGTGTATATTTAATAAGCCTAAAAAAAAAAGCCTCAAAATTGCATTAAGAAATGAGCGTTGTGGGGAATGCTTTAATGAGAAACTGTTGACTGGGGGCAGAGCACCAAATGAAACTGCCTCTTTTCTGTACAACGTTGAAGTACACACTGTTAAGAGGACATCATCTGCAGACTTTTGAAATCTACTGCTTTTGCTTTCCCAGAAAGTGTTATGAAGAACACTACCAATCTGAGTATTCCAAAGAAAGAAATCACGACTATACATCACATTTCTATTAACATGAAGCATGAAGAGCGGGAACTATTAGAGAGAGATTTCTTGGATACCATGAGGTGGTATTTTTGGAAAATGGCATCTGATGCTTTGAGAGATTTCAGATTTCTCTATATGCGTGCATAATTAGTGCATTAATGAAGGCTACCACTATAAAGGAATAACAAGATTGTCTCAGATAAACTTCCTTGAAAGTCACATACAGAAAAAATACATTGCCTTCCATATAAATGACTAAAGTGAAGGCCATTACTGATTAATGCTACATATTTTCTCTCAACCTCTGATGCAAAGGATGCCAAAGAAATGCTATCACAAGTGTTTGTCTGCACTACTTTAGAAATGATACTAATCCGATAACTATCCGACACAATACTCAGGTAGGGCAGGTAATAATTAATTGGTACCTTTTCCTTCCCCTCTCAGAATTTCAGATGCTGAAACTGTTTTTCTCTTTATTGAACCAGCTCGGCCTAGACTAGCTTGTCCCGCAGTGACATGTATATTGAATACAAATCAGACAGCGTAGCTTTAAATCTGTGTTGCAGCTCTCATTTCCAATTCGAGAACTGTACTATAATCATAAGCTTCTGGTGGATGAAAGGAAATCAGCTCTCTGAATATTAGCTAATGCCACATTTGCAAGTCCTGAAGAGATCTGTGCTGTTTAAAAAAAAAAAAAAAAATAGATCATTTCTCGTGAACCTATATATATGAATCGCTTTGTACTGCTCGACTGATAGAAGCGATGCCTGTGCTGGGATTAAACCCTTTTCATCATAAAACCTCATCTGGTTCGGAGTCCAAGTCCATCAAACCTTTTCCCTTTAAAGTCCCGCCTTTGATTCTACATCAATTTATTCAAACCGCAGCTGGGTGGCTGAAAACGAAAGGACAGCATCATTTAAACCAACCATGTTCCTAACTTGAAAGAAGGGCTATAATTAAAAAAATGGGCATAAAAGAATGGAAATGGGATAATATTTTTTAATGGTAGTTCAAAGGCCGACAGATGTCAGAGCCTTTGAAGATGTCAGTACACTGAGCAAGAAGTTGCCATTAAATAGTTTGCCTGAGAGGTGAAGCAGCTTTTTAATGACTGAAAAAGCCCTTGCAGACACATCCTTGTGTTTTTAATTTGTCAGAGTTTCTGCAGTATTTTCTGATTAATGACACATGATTATAACTGCATAGCATACATATTTTTATACTTGGTTAAATGAATATTTTATTCCACATTCCTTCAGTGCCAGATAAGAACAGGAAAGCTTTACTACAGAGTCCAAAACTATTCAGATTGCTCAAATATTTATGGTAATTTGAAGGGATTGGCCAGATACAGAGCTACTATGTGTTGCTACCTTTTGTTCTTTAATGGTGCTATTACTACTGCCATCACAATCTGCATGCATTAAGCGAGCATGTGACTGCGTAATGCATTATACCCCTCTTGTGCACTAAACAATCAGAGCTTTCATAATTAACCGACGAACAAAGTCACATCAAATCAAAATAACATTTTGAAAAATTCCTTAATTTATCCTAAACAATACAGTACTTTGGCAGCTGTTGTTTGCCAGTGGAAAACAAGTTTTCTAGGGGAAAAAAACCATATTGTTAGGAAACATCATGTTCAGAAGAAAAACAGAAATATTTATGAATGCAGATAAAGTCTCCATTTTGGATTGAGAAGATGCTGCTGCAATATCCTTCATCTTTGCGACTTACATAAAATTATTCTATTTTCACCATGAACGTGAACTATAGTAGCACAAAACCCAGGAAAAATTTCTTTTGCTCCCAGGAATAAGCTGTCAGATCACTACAACGTCTTTTTCAAGAGCGTGCCTGCGAAGCCAAGCGGGTGTGAGTACCCGGCTTCACCTCGGCCCTCAAGAAGGACAGGAAAAGCCAGTACTGCATGCATTGCAGCCTATCACACCTTACAGAAGTAATTCAATAGGAAAATACATTAATCAAATTCCCCTGTAATGACCGTACTCTTCCTTCTGCTCTTCCAGCCCAGATTCAGCTTATTAATTAGATCTTAAAGTAATAGAATGAATACGAATGAAAGAAATAGAATGAATAGAATGAAAGAATACGATGGACTCAGCTAAAACTTATTGCACAGAGGTATCTGAGGCAAAGCTCTATGATACTCATCAAATCAGTCACTGGTTTTACCAGAACATTTAGACTATTTCATAAATATGAGTGTTTGCATGGTAACAACCTGTATCGATCAGAAACCTCTTTATAACAACCATGCTGCCTATGACTACTGTTACAAACCTCCCAGAGGGAAGGAAGATGACTGTTGGATACTCACTACAATCTGATCTGAAGAAAGCTGCTAGCCACAGACACATATATATAGAAGAACATATTCAAAACAATGTACAGTTATCTAACTGCAAAAGCAAGCACTGGAAATACTGAAAATGACAAGTCTGCAGCTGCAGAGAGAAGAAACTGGGAAGAATTCTGAAGTTTAGTTCTCCCAAAGTTATTTATTGAATGAAAACAGATTCTTGCTAGGAAAAAATGCAGCTGTGTTAGGACTCTGCTATAAGGAACATGCAGAAGGGAATGATTAAAAAGTACAAGCAATTGTAAATCTAATTTCCAATTAAACTGCAGCCTGCCTTCTCATGCAGACATTTTAAAGTTAACTTAAAGATAAGGTTTAGTTTTGCTGTTTAAATAAAATAATCTATTATGCATCACTAGAATACTTTATCATGAATCTTATCAAGATCTGAAACCTCAGTCTACAAACCTTACATCATATACTTTCACCACCTAACCTAGAAAATAAATGATATTAGCTAGGATAGCAGCCATTCAGAGTCTATCCATTAGAGGGCAATAATACACATACACACGTACACACCCCACCTAACTGACTTTAAAGGAAAGCTAGTATTTTCTCTAATGCCAATGGCAAATTGATAGCTTGGATCCTGTTCCTGCTCCATCCTTCTCCCCAACACTCACACCCAACAGATCAGTAGCTGTAAAATTCTGTACAAGTTACAATAACAAATTATTCTGTAAGAATGCTTTTTCTGCAAGATCAACAATGCATAATTTTATTAGGATTAGTCAGCTGTTATTAAATCTAGTTTGAATAGATCAAACAGCTAGCATTTATTTAAGCATGTAAGTTACTATAAGGGATCTCAAACTTATAACAAACATGTTCTTTATGTGTTTGTCTCCCATCTAAAATTAAAGACTTTCCTTTTTTTAATTAGTCACATAAGAAACCACGATAACAGCAACAACTGCAGATATGGCAAATATCCAGTGTACTTCAGGTGTCTTTTCATGCTACAGACATCATGGAAAGGCATTTTAACTGTGTCATTAGTAGAGCCACTTGAGGGAAGCAGCTCATGTGCTACGTCTAGTGCTTTATTACTCAAACCATGCCAATCTACTGATTAACTTTTCACTGTTTATCATGGGTCCTCAACCATCTGCTGGTTGCATCCACTTCCAGTATCCTAGAAGCACATTTATGGTATAAGCATACTGGGACAGGAATTGTCTGTTGTTATATTTTTACTAACACAGTGGAGACTCAGATCCCTATAAGGATTCCAGCAATACAAATAATTACCCTCTGTCCCGAAGCTACTGGTTGTCAACATCTTATTAGTCACAGGATCACTGCAGATCACAGCAACAAACAGGCAGCTCTATCAGTTGCCTATGACCAGTGATTCCTATAAGCACCCACACTGGTTTGATTTGTGTTTTTTTTTTTTTTTTTTTTTTTTTTTTTTTTAATATTACTTTGCAATGATCAGTCTGTATTTCATTACAAAAGGCAATTTGGGTAATGATTTAAACTAACAGCAGGTCGTTTATTCAGCAGCTGCTGAATAAATATTATTTTTACTTTATATTAGAGGTTTAACTGAAGACCTATATTCAACTTTGTAAGGTTCAAGATGAAGACATGAACTAGCGTGCAGGTAATACGTTATCCCAGACAGCATGCATACGCCCCTCCGAAAAGGGCAGGCAGCTCATGCTTGGAAATCCCTAACAATCTCAAATAAAGCAGAAGAACATATCTATTTTCAAATATTCCGACATACTGTGCATTTGCAGTGGCTGCCTTTCCAAAATCACTCTTTCCTCTCTCTGTTTCCTTAGTTCGTTTTACAGATGCCAATACACCAGAACGCACAGAGTACAAAAGAATTCAAGCTGTCAGAGAGAACTTGAAAAGCATTCGATCACCAGGACAAAAGACTGGAGCTCACTCATCATGGCGTCCTCAGATCCGTTGCAAGTAAAAACACTGTCGGGGGGTTTTGTTTGTTTTTATTTTTCCCTCCCTATTTGTTTGTTTAACTAAATCAGTGTTGTTTTTATAAACGCTGAAGAACTCCTTTAAAAGCTTAAAATGGAATATTTGCAATCAGGCCAATATTTTAGGGTCCAAAAAAAAGTTCCCTCATTTGCAGTATTTCAGGAGGGCTTTCATAAATATGAATACAAATTACTATGAGGTATGTAATTTTAGTTTGAAATATATTGTTTTCTCCATTAAACAGAAATCCACGGTATCCTTGACATCGATTTCTGTCATTTTGTCATGGTAAACACTCAGGTATTAAATATCTCCCGCGTCATGCAACCAGGCATGATTCCAATTAGTGCTGAATGGAAGACAAAATGTCAGCCTAATAAGCTTCAATTTGCGAAGCCTTTGAACATCTGATGATATCATCACTTTGTCAATCACTTCTTGTACTTTGGGTTTTTCTTTTTTTCCACATCACCTTCCCTGTCAAAAAAGTCTTTCAAATCCGCAGCACCTGAAGACACGCACAGCGTCAGTCACGGGCCTGACGGAGCTAACAGATCCAAAAATGACTCCCCAATACAGCAACAGAGCTCTGATGTGCACGATAGTCCCTCAAAGCTAATTTGCTGCCAACATGTACAGTAATTGGGAGGAAAAAAGTCTACTTTAAAGTCATACTGTGAAGAATATTTTTTCTCATGAAATCAATGCTAAAGACCTTAAATCACTGTCAGTCTGTGCCACTCTTTCAAAATAAAGAAACAGTATTTACTAACGTAAGATGACAGCCATTTCTTCAAAGGTGACTGGACCAAGGCGCAGCTCTGCTGTCTGACTTCACGTTGGAAATATCCACAGTATTTTAAAATAATGCATTTTCTTCAGCACCATTTGTTATCTTTTTTTTAAAAAAGAAAGGCTTCCAAGAGAAAAAAAAGACTTGCAAAAAGGGTATATACGATTCTGCAAGCTTGAACACCCCTGCCTAGCCCAAAGACCCCTGGCCGAGGGCAGGCGAAGCGTCCCCTACCCCCAATTCCCCCCCGCAGCACCCCAAACCCTGCCCCGACTGCGCGGGAGGGAAAGCCGAAACACAAGCCGGCAGCAAACGAGGACAGGAGGCAACGAAAGGGATCAGGAAACGTGGAGCAACGTAAGAGGTGGCGTGGGCCCTCCCAGGCTCTGCCCGGGCAGCCGGTGCGGGTTTTCGCGGCGCTGCAGTTCAGCGAAGGCAGTGATGGCGCATGGCCCCTCACAGCTGCCTCCCACACGAGGCAGGCACAGCAGGGCCGTCCGGGACGCGCTGCCAGCGGCTGCCCGGCTCCCATGACGACTCCGAACAAGCTCGTTCCCACTGCACTGAGCTGCCCCATTTCTTCGGTGTGCACTTCCCATCGCGTCCAGTCAAGGGGCTCCTCCAGGCAACCTGCCCTAGGTGGCCCTACAGGAGCAGGAGGTCGGACTAGCTGATCCCCGGGGTCCCTTCCAACCTCAACCGTTCTGTCCATCCGTGGGCGTACGTTTGATGTCCACCGCTGGGAATCGGCGGGGGACAAAAGCCAGCCTCCGCTGCGTACGGCATCACGCCCCTTGAGCCCGAGCTCCGGTAGCAGGCGACCTGCCCCTACGGCGGGGAAGGGTGAAGGCCCATGGCAGCGCTCCAGGGACAGAGCCCAGGCTGTCTTGCGGCCAGAGGGTTAGGAGACCTCCTAGCATCTGGGGCAGGCTCTGAGACTAAAGTGGTACTGCAGCCACAGATACAGCTGCAAAGATGATTCATGATCAACTCAGACTGGTATCTGTGCCAGCAGTGTCGTCTTCAGACACATAGATAACCGATTACGGGATTTCGGTCCCCCCCCCGCACAGCTCCTGTCCAGGAAATAGCAGAAAAACAGAGGTGTCTTCCATTTTTGTTCCCGACTAAAGCAATATACCAAAGAATAAGCAGATGAACAGTAGGGAGCCCAAGACAGCAGAGTATGCCATAAGCGTTTCAGCTGCAATTTGTTACTGGTTTTCCACTTGAAGGTTTCTCTGTAATACTTTAATGTGGGAGTGTGCGGAGCTTTATGGATGGTCTCATATTTCTCAGCTGACATATCTCCAGCCAAACTATGTCAGTTACAGGAGAGGGCAAGGCGTTTCATTGGCTTCGCAATTCCTCCTTCCCCCATCATAAACCACATAAAAGAAAAATACAAATAATCATATCTCTAGAATTGCTATTTATTACCTCATCATGAAACTGTCTGCTGGACCCTGTAGTGGTGTTGAGTAATATTATTACTTAAACCATAAAGATGCTGTATTTATTACTCAAAATAGAGAAAATTAGCATTCATATGGATCCTATTGTTTTAAGGCCAGTAATACTGCCAAAACAAGTGGTGTTAACATTCCAAACTACAGATTGTCACAATTTCTCTCCTGGTGTTTCATTCTTTCATTTGGTATTTATAATACCTTTGAATTGAGGAACTGAATGGATCATAAAATCTCTCCTATCAAATAAATCATTTAACGGCTAGACTACCAGTCAGAACTTGATTTATGGTGGCAATGAGTGAATGGAATTAACATCTGCTGCCCTAAGGACGAGACACTAAATTGACTTGGGCTAATCTTTGTCCAGGTCCTAATGGACAAGAGGAAAATCACATCCTAAAAAATTTTACTGCTTAATCTGTGTTAAGTAGCTCAGTTGGCAGTCACAGATGAGACAGCCTAACCTCAGTTGCTGGAAAAATTACGGAGCAAGACCCCACAGAAGTAATTTCCAGGCACACAAAGGATAAAAAGGTCACTGAGTGCAGCCAACATGAACATACCAAGAGCAAATCATGCTTGACCAATCCAATTGTCTTCTATAAAGAAATGGCTGACTCGGTGGACAAGGGGAGAACAGCTGATGTTTGTGACCTTGACTTTAGCACGGGTTTTGACACAGACTCTTACAGCATCTGCACAGTCAAACTGAAAAGACATGCATTGAATGGGTGGACTACAAAGTGAGTGAAGAACTCACTGGACCATGGCATTCAAAGAGTAGGAGTCAACAGCTCAAAGTCTAACAGGCAACGAGTTAGAAGTGGCATTTCTGAAGGGTCAATGCTGACATTGATACTGCTTAACATCTCCATCAATGAACTACTTAACAGGACATGATGAACCCTTCACAACATTGCGGATGTCGTCTTTTGGGGGCAAATGGTCAGTATGTGGGAAAGCAGAGTTACCATTCACTGGGACCTCAGACTCAGCAAACTGGAAGAATGTGCCACCAGAATCTTCATGAAGTTCAACAACCAAGGTTTGCTCAGCCTGGAGAACAGAAGGTTAAGGAGGGGTCTAACTGCTGTCTTCAGCTGTCTGTAAAGAGGAATTACAGAAAAGATGGAGACAGACTTTTCTTGAAGGTGTACAGTGAAAGAACAAGAGGCTATGGATGCAACTTGCAACAACAGAAATTCCAGTTGCATATAAAGGAAAAAAAATTCACAATGGAGTAGTTAAGCACTGGAACAGGCTGCCTAGAGAGGCTGAGAAATCTACCTCCTTGCAGATTTTCAAAACCCAGCTGGACCAGGCTCTGAGCAACCAGATTAATTTTGAAGTCAGACCCACTTCAAGCAGAAAGCTGGCTCAGATGTTTTCCAGAGGTCCTTCCAACCTAAATTATTCTATGATGCACTGAAAAGAATTCAGCGAGAATCATGATCTCACATAAGAGGAAGTCCCTTCAACCATTCAGTGAGATGTTTGAAGGAGATTTCACTGCCGTTTCCCATACTGCTGTACTTGTTCTGTGGATGAGGAGGAGATTGTCAAATTCCTTCTATCTGACATCTCCCTTAAGCAAATCAGAAGCTAGCTCTAAAAAGCAATTTTCAAAAGAACTAGAAAAAACTAATGAAGAATTTAAAAAACTATTTATCAGGAAGCAACCACTTCTCTATACAGCAAACACTTGCCAAACATCAAGGTTAGTGATATTTGGAACAATATCAAAGAAACTACATTCAAAAGAGAAAGAGAGTCCTGCATTTGCAAATAATATCCATAAGCAACTTTAAAGTCTGACCTTGCCATAAACTGAACTTCAAATAGGAAGTGCTCCTTTTATACCAAAATCAAGAGCTTTTATCATAATTTGATAATTTCTGCATAGTAACACAGTATTTTTGCCTCTCCACTTAGAAATCACATTATAAAACCATCTCAGATACTGCAGTTACTATCACCTGTTTTGTGTTTACTGGTGTACTTGACCATTTATTACCTTAGTATTTCTTTACATAACTTTTATATCATTTCATGCCATGTATAGCTTATATTCTATTGTTGTTAATCATTCATTCCAACTGACGCACACAATCTTATATGCAAAGCCACACCTGGTGTGGCTGTACTAAATAGTGACATATACAAAGATCCTTTCCCCAGCTGATGAATAAGACTGAACTCATTTTTTAGAGAAGTTATTCTACACTAATTAATTTCTATGCAGAAGATGATCACTTTTTCCTAAACAGGGAGTACTGGTATAATATAAAAGTGCTGCTATATGATGTACACTTTGTCCCCTCTCTCAACTGAAATTGTATACTCTACCTTTTCAGCTGCCAATATTTAAAAGTAAACCCCCAAAATAATAAGAAATGTTGATTACAGCCTAATAACTACCATAAATATCTGATTTCAAATTGTATAAACAGAAAGTCCATTTTGCTGAAGAGAACTCCATCTCAGACTAGAGTACATTTTATGTGATGAGCTAGTTTCTATGGCAACTGCTTTCTCTTTTACATACACTGTAGACAGAGCACAAAATGTCAGTTCTGCACCAAGCTAACTTAACATTTTTAATCAGTAAATGATAAATTTATGCACCATTATTTATGGCTTTCAAAAATGTCTTTAGAAAATATTTCAGTATTGAACAGCCTGATGTATAAAAGGATACAGAAGCAAGTAACTTCACAGCTCCTACACTGAATTCCTCACTATCTAATTTCAGTCATATTGTGTTAAAAAAAAAAAAAAGTCAAGCAAAAACGTGGATGAGATCATAGATGATCACCCATTAAAGCATGAGAACACTTTGATGGTTCCATTAAATGAGGAAGCAGCAGATGTTTATAGCTTGTTGAACAGTCTTTTGAAAGGCATCTCAAACAGAAGCAGCAGCTTAGAAGTGGGGACCAGAAGCAGAGTGGTTGATGCAGAAGAACATATGTGGCAAGGTGGCTTCATCTGAGCTGAGGAGAGGAAGGACACACAGAAGACCAGCACCCTCACTTTGACAGGAATGCTTAATCCCTGAATCAGAGCTCTGTAAACTTAAGCTTCAGATCAGAGGCTCATTTTTTCCTCTTCTCTCTATGATTATGTCTATTCTGCCACCCAAATTCTTTCCGCAGCGCTTCTACATTTACTCAAATATAGCTAAAACTAGCCCTGGTGATTACTGGAGCCCAGTAGAGGACATTATTTAATCATTTCTCCAGGATACTTGTGGGTTTGGTGGTTTCAGTGAACCCTAAACTTCACAGCTACGTTGCTACTAGTTTAGAGCCCAGTTTGGGTATCTCTACAGGACCCATCATCACATCCTTGATTTTAGTAGATATTCCTTGTCAGTGGGATTCATCCCAACCCTGAGTCAGCCTACAATGAATAAAAACCAAGAGAAAACATGCACGTGCTACAACAAATATTTGGCAATTTAAATATTTTACATTAACAGTCATGTTCATTATTCTGGATTAATTGGTGGTAAACAAACATACTATGACATAGCCAAAAGCTTTTGTTTAGAAAAGACTAAAAGGGAACTGCTGTCTGTCTACAAAAATCTGACTGTCAGCCCAAAAGCTACTCTCCAAGGGAAATATAACAAACAAACATTTCGATTGCAACTCCATGATTTAGACTGTCTGCAGACAAAGCCTGCATAGCAAACAATACATTTTTGTTTCATTTCAAAGACATCTTCTCTTGAGAGAAAAAAAGAGAAGTCAAAGAAAAAATGAGTCATAGAACTTATTCACTCAAAATAGTACATAGTCCTTTCAGTAGCACCATCAACGTTTGGATGTTGCACAGGCTACATGTGTCTGTACCCTCCACACAGAGTCACGCAAACCGGTTCCCTGGACCCTGGGAGAATATCCCTGTGGAAACGAGCCCTAGGGTATATCCAAACGATTACCCAAAGTAAAAGAGGTGACCGTACATTAACAACTGGTGCTTCACAAATCAAAGCTTGAGAAAGTTTCCATCGTAAAACAAAAGCTCTCACATAGCTCCTATATTAGTACAGTACTGAAGAGTTACTGTTATAGCAATGTTATTTATACACACAGATAGAAATTGTGCATGTGTTGTATTTTAATGGTCCTTACTAAACAAGCATAGATCCTTACTAAACAAGCATAGAAATATTTCCATTTAAGACATTTTCTGTATTTTCTCTTGTTCATACTTGATACAAGATCTCCAGAGAAACGCATTAGTACGGTACCATTTCAGACTGACTATACGTGGAGGCAAGATACGTCTCTTCTGTTCCCCCTCGAGTTGATACGAACATTATCTATACAGAACCATAAATGTACCAAAGATTGACTGTAATGGAAATAATCATTACTTTTTATTAACTCAACAGGCTCAAACAGCTCATAATTAATTCAAACAAAACAAAGTACAAAGCAACAATTGCAGAAAGATCACGGGATACAAGTGCAAAGAAGCACATTTTTAAAGAAAGAGAGAGTCCCAGAAAAAAAGTGAGGGGATGCTCCATACAGCAGGCCCCAGGGAAGGGCTGCAAATTTGTAGATGAGAAGGTAAAACAAAATGGGATGGTAAGGGCACAGATGGTTATGGGAAGTGCAAAAAGCAAGACAGGAAAAATGGGAACACATACTTAGGCCAAAGGGAAGATACCTTATTAACTGTTCTCACCAACTCCGGCCCATTCCCTTTTTATGACAGCTTTCATTCTCAAGGTGTGCCTCTGCCCAGCTTGAGAACCGACTGATGTTTTCTTTTTCTAACCGGTAATGGATTATCTAGAGCCTTAGGACACCCCTGAACATCAGCAACCTTTTCTTAAAGCAGCCTACTATCTGAGACCATAAACAGTATATGTTAACACTAAATACTGTGACATCAGTGACAAAAACTGACAAACTCTGCCTCAGTGTGAGTTATTCTTGACCCAGTTGTGAACGGACGAAAATAGTGGACTTACCAATTACCTTGTAACACAACTTGGAAAAAGAATTCAGTTTCCTCATGGAAACGTCTTTCCTCCTGCTTTAGGGTAAAGCACTATATTTGATGTTGAGAGGTACATTTCTCCTCTTCTTACCCAAAGGTCAACGGTCAAACAACAAGCGTGCAAACGAGCTAGCTCTGTGGAGCAGCTGGAGCACGACAATCCTTCGGCTGGTCCGGGACACACGTCAGCTGCCGGGAAAGGAGTGACATTCCCAGGATAAAGCACAGGGGCACAACCAGCACACCTACCACAGCCTCGCTGGCTGCAGTTATCCAAATTTCCTAACCTTGCTATCTTATTTCACAGAAACAAACCAGATACATTATTCTCAGCAATCAGAAGTCTTGCTTTAGAAAAATCTGAAATTCAGTACCGTGCCCGTTTTCATTAAAACAAAAGGAAGTTCTCTATCACACAATGAATCCACTGTTTGGTGAAATAATATATGCACTGAAGAGATGGGGAAAGAAAGGCCCATCAAGCTATAGCTTTAAAATGTTCTTAAAGAACATCCAGATAATATCCAAAATCTAAATTAAAACAGAAGTAGTGATTTAAAACAACTCCTGTATTATTAACTATTATTTAAACAGTAACAATATTATGACAGTTCATAGAAAATGTATAGCATTTAAAAACCTGCAAGAACACAGCATGGTATAAAAGCCTTTGTACTGCTTTGACTTTTATTGACCTACATGTCAATTTACTCCTCCCCAAGCATTACAACCTTAGGTGGAGGGGGAAGAGAGGAGGAAAAGAAAAAAAAAATCAAAGCAAGCCTCCTAGAAATAGATAAACCCAAGAGCTCAAGTGGAATATAGCTGTTATGCACAGATTGATCAGCAATACAAAAGGTGATCTGCTAAAGTTCCTTTAGCTGAAAATATATTCAACTTACATTGCAAAGAACTAGACACATTATTTTATCCTTATTTAAAATCTAGCAATGTACTGACATCTTAAAGTTTATACTTCAGCTCTGAGTAAAGTGTTAATAAATACATTCATATTTGAAAAGCATGTAAAGGTTTTGTATACTATCTTTTACAATAGCTGAAGACCTACGTGCATGTAGAGACCTTAGATATGCAATTAAAAAAAAAATGCACACGCAACTCTTTTCATTAACAGCATAATAAATTGTTCTGTAGCACTCAGCCACAGCCATCTTTGGTGGTATAGTAAAAATGTGTATTTTAAACATTCACTACTCTCTTCATATGGAAAACAATTTAAAGAAGAATACCAGTAAATACATATAATATCAGTGCTTTCATATCATCCAAACATTGAACGGACAGGTTCTTCACAGCAAAACGAATTACTTGTATGTGATTAATGCTGAGTATTTAAATTATATGAAATACCCAACAATCCTACTTGTCATTTAGCAAAGCAAAATGGCCTCTTCTATGGTCTGAAAGCTTCTTCACTGTAATAGAAAGAAGTCCTAAAAATTACTATTGTCAAACGTGATTCAGTTTTAACAGTTTTTTCAAAAGCTACCTCTACATAAACAGAGAGAGACTGAATATTTCCTAAAAGACATTGGCCATTAGTCCCATTAGATTTCCAAAACATGCATTTTGGAAAGCATATGCAAAGCTTAAGAATGTTATTAAAAATGTGCCATAATTCTGTCGGATGCACTGGTATTGCCTGCTAAGCTCACTGCAAAGGCAAAAATGAATTCTAATGCAGATAAAGGAACTAAGAATTTTTTTCTTTTTTCTTTTTTTTTTTTTGCTTTGGAAAATAAATCAAAGTATCCTTGAAAGCAGATGGATTCTTATTAAAAGTTAAATTAACTAGAGCTCTTCTAGTCAGCAGCAAATGTATTTTCTTCCCTGATTTACATGTCGTTCTCATGGCAGCAACACCCAATTGACTGTACAGGAATATTCAAAGTAGAAAGAAAAGCCCTGTAAAAGGCCAAAGTTTTTGCTATTCAGATTTTCATAATAGCTGGGATGATTTCCCATGCTTTACATAGCAGCTGTAGTAGCACTACATATCCCAACGCTGTAAATAGAAAGCACTCCCAAACTTTGTGCTCCAATCTTTGCCAGAAATGGCACACGACGGAATTAAATAGATAGATAAACTTACAGGACATCTCCAATATCCTCCGAATTTCCTTCAGAGATTCCCATTATGTCTACATTCAGTGTTATACAAAACAACACAATAACTGTAACGAATGATAGTGTGTATACAGAACAATTCTACGTAATTAAAATCGTTTTTTATCTCAAATAATACAAATGCTTATCTCCTTTTGTATGCAGACAAACACAACATCTGGCACGTAGGCGAGAGGAAGATACAACTTCGAAAAGACACTTGCAAATAGCTACATAGTTAAGGTACACCTTCCTTAGGCCAAAGGAAAAAAAAATCTAAAGATAAAAACAGTCCCTTTAACTCATTGTTCGTTCTTACAGTAAAATTAAGAACAAAGGGCAAGGTTTAATTCTTCAGAAGCCACCTGAATATCCTCTTCCCAAGCGCTCTCACAAAAGTCTCTCTCATTTTCCTTGGAAAACTGTAATGGTGGAAATGGATAAATATGTCCTGGTTCTGCAATATATCCCCCATCCTCCCCCAACAAGCGGTTTGTTTTCCAATTGATTTTCTTAAGGCAGATTTTGATAGAGCCCGAGTCCTCCAAAGGTAAACAAAAATATTTAAAAAATTAAATCCTCAGTTCCATTTAGCTACATTATAGTTCTCAGTAAAAGAGGCAGGCTGTCTAATCTACAGGGAAGTAAAGTGAAAATGTCTTAATGCCAGAGTCTTGCATCATGTAGGGAAGGTGGTGGTGCGCGGAAAACATATGTAGTTAAAGATGCCTTACCAAAATGTCCAGTTTTGGTATAGAATAATCCGTGTATGATATGTAATTCTAATGCTGATTAGTAAAAATTATTTGCTGAATACTCTTTAAACTATGAAATCACCTTAAATTTTTAAGTGTTGCTATTGCAGGCCTTTTTAACATAGGCTCTTAGGAAAATACACCATGCCATCCTTACAAAATATATTGAAAAAACGCAGTAAGATTTTTTTTTTTTTGAACTGAAAACTAATAAAGATCATTTTCCATGCTGACAGTGCACATTTCATCCAGAAGTTTGAAGAGTCAAATGCTACCTCAGCTGGGGGTTATTCTGCCAAATGGCTTCCAACAGTGACCACAGAGATGGAGGATGGGAGGGGTGCGTGTGTGCAGGAAAATAAACCTGGTGGTAAGCAACCCCAAATCCAAATAATCTTATAACGTATCTGACATACGTGAGTCAAACACACAATACAAATCTAGAATATAAAACTGAAACAGAAAGACAAAAAAAAGAAATAAAGCCATTTGCGAGTTACCTGCAGAGATTTAAAACAAAAACACACATACGAATGAAGCAGATATAATTCATATGGATTTGCCCAGGAAGGAGAGAAGGAGGGGGTGCGTGTGAGGGCTGGGGGGGGAGAAGAACAGATACCTTTTTTCTTAAACAAATCCATCATGAAAGAAAATGAGACAAGATTATAAATAGGCCGAGTTATAGCGCACCATGGGATTTTTAATCTGGCTACCTGTGGTTTTTGCAGTTAAAGCCCTATTCAGCAGCAGGGAGGGAGGGGGGGAAGCGGAAAAGAAAAAAAGAAGAAAAAAAGAAAAAACAAAATCACGTTTATATGTCACTTGCGCAAATGATCAAACAGCGTGCATTATCAACCGGGCTGGAAAACAGGAAACACTAATTGTCCCCATTTTTTAATCAGCATACGCTTTCCAAGCATCATTGATTGTTACCTGTGCGTCGCGTTTCCGGCATTCTTGAGTTTTATTCTCGTGCTCCGTCATGGCAGCACGAAGCTGCTTTTCCAGTTTCTCAATTTCCCGTTCATGATCTCGGACCAGGCAATCCTTCTCTGTGTTGTGCTGCTGGAATAGGTGCGTCTTCTCCTGTTCATGCTCCAGCTTCAGCTCCACCATCTGATTGGGCAGCGAGGAGTACAGTTCATCAATAGAACATCCTTGTCGTCATGACAACTCGTCTACAGCTTAATTTTCCCCTTAATTTCACCTAGTTGGCAATTTTATTTTTACGTCACTCTTACCTCACCTTTTAAAAGCCACCTTTGGCATGACAGAATTCCTTTGGACAATTTCAACGGCGAAGACAACTTAAGCAAATCCAGCGCATCCTTAACCAAATTGTTGGTACAAACGTCGGAGCGTTAAGGAAAATTGCATTGTCGCATTCTGTGTACGCGCCTCACGTATCCTGCTGTTGCTAATCAGTGTTAAGGTTTCTAAATGGTTAATAGTCAGTCTGCTCTCTGCTTAAGTATACACACACAACCCCCCCAGCAGCAATCAAACCTTTTAAAGATTTCTTTATGATTTCCCAAATAAAAGCTCTTATTTCAATATTCATCGTTATCGCGTATACAGTTGCTTTTTTTAAAAAAAAAAAAAAAATTATAAAAAACAAAGCTGCATTATGCCGTTGTCAGCTACGGTATCCCAACATAAACAGATGTATGTGCTCCAGAAGGGCACCTGCTGTGCCGCAAGCTTGCGCCACGATTTCATAAAAAGCGCTCTATTCTCCGGGTCCTTTCCCAGTGCGCACCACACGGGATGCTGTGACCTTGGCCGGCCCGAGCCTCTCCCCGGCAGCCTGAATGGCAGCCCGAGACCAAGGGCCTGGGCGCCGCAGCTTTGATACTAATCCTCCCAGGCTGCGCACAATGGCACCCTACCTGGCCCGCGCTCTATAGGCGGCCGCTGCCTTTGAAGCAGGTGATGAATAGGGACTGCAGGAAGCCAGCTTCCCCACTGAACGCCAGGCCACACAGCTGCTAGCAACAGTCACTTGGATTTTTCTTCAGTTTTGGTGGATTTCGGGGAGGGGAGGAAGGAGGGGAAGAAAAAAACCACCCCGCCGTTATCGAGAATATGGTGGGTTATTTTCAGCGTGAGAATCCGTCTTCAAAAAAAAAAAGCGGCTCCCGGTAGGCGCCTGCTCCACATCGCTCGGGTGTGTGCGAGCAGGGCGCCCGGGCACCTTATCTTAAAGCTGTAGCAGTCGATTCTGAAAACATGCCCTCTGCATTTACATTAGCTGTTTCGTGATTTTTGGTTTAAAAATCGAGGCAAAAGGAAAAAAAAACCCAGCAACGCATTCCCTTAAACTACCGATTACCATACTCAGAATTTAAAATTAAAATACGTCCCCTGCTCTACGGTTCTGCGATAGGTCCCGGAGCATATTTCCAAAAAGGAAACAAGTCAAACAGGAGCAATACTCCCCTGTTTAACATATATACATAATTTAATAATACTAAAGAGCTCATTAACACAGGGTGTGAAATCCCTGAAGGAGTTAAACCCCCCAGTATGCATATTTTATCCATACTGGACCTGGTATCATTACACAAGGTTCTTTAAGTGAGGTTTTTGCCCAAGGTTTGTGTACATACGGGTTTCTTTTCAAATGTTCTCAGCGTCCTGATTGCGTCTAAATGAAAGTATTCTTGCTCCCTAAAATAATAAGAGCCTTGCTTGAATTCTAGAAAAATATTTTGCAGTTTTACATAAATCACAGTGGATTAAAAAGAAATCATGCCAGCAAGAGAGGCCTTTTCAGTCAATTGTTTTTTTGTAATTATTACTGGATTTTCAGCGGCATGCACCCCAAAGTCTGGGGGTAAGATTGTTCATTGTGGGAAACTTCAATTATTTAGGCTTTTACTTTCTTTTAATTGAAGAGAAGAAACGGTAATAGGCAGAGGATGTATGCTGGAAAGGGGCAAGGGACAGATCCTGCTTCTTCCAGCTACTACAGGATACATGTATACCTCACCAATTTAGGCAAAGTAATTAAAATTTTATTTAGTAAGCTCTTCATTTACAACATTTACATTACAAACATCAAGTCTTTGAATTTAAAAGGAGGAAGAGCTAAAAGGGAACATTCCCAGTTTGTGCACTAGGGCCACCACTCCACGATGCGTTACGTGGTAACGAAACGATGAAAATTTGAAGTGAGACATTTTATAAAAGGCAAATTCACTGAGGAAAAAAATCATCACTTAAAGCAAACTACTTCCCATCATAATGTTTTTGTTTTGTTTTGTTTTTTTTAAGATACTTCTGGCAGGGAACAGAGGTGGAAAGACAGGAGAGGCTAGAAAGGAGGGGGACTAGACTGTTTTCTTCCCTAAAGTTCAAGCTCCTAGGAAGCCCATCCTCCCTAATAAACATTAACAATCTCTACGTGTTTGTAAGCAACAAAATGTACTTTCTTGTACACTTCACTATAGCGTGAAGAGATTGAGTAGCTATTTGAGTCCATTGGTGAACATTCATTGAACCTGCTGCTCTCCTACGACTTGCTGCCAAGCGCTACTGCACTCACGCCCGCTCCTCCCTCTCTCATTCTTGTATTTTGTTTTTTTAAGGAATAAAATTTAATCTATGCCAACACAACAGAGAAACACCATGCTGCTTTAGAGCAACAATCTGTCTTCTTCATTGCATTAAGCTGCATGGAAACTATATTAATTCGTCATAAATCAGTACGTTTTTCTGTCTCGTCTCTTTGAGGCAGCGCATGCCTCTATGAACGATGCAACACAATCACCTTCTTTAAAAATATCTGTGTTGAGATCTTTCTACATCTAACACTATATACTTAGCACTTCATAAGATTACATTAAAATGTCCACTCAGATGCTACATATGTGTGTCTACAAGACAGTTTTAGGTGCTACATGTTTCAGACAGACAAGCAACAACATCTTCACAAAGGGAAATAGGGGCAACACTGAAAAGATACATTCGTTAAATAGTGTGTGCCCCATCACCGTAATCAAATCATATTCATTGTGGCTTAGATGTTTCCTCGCTTTCGCTCCCAAAGATGGGATTCTCTTATTCTCTCTGGTCACCGTCCCAGGCCACGCCTGGAGACAGGATACTAACCAAGTAGGACAGTCTGCCTGACCTCATACAGCTATTCTTTTTGGCACACACTGTTATTACCATGTAACACAAATATTCTAAATTTATGATCTCCACTACTTGGATTCTTCAGTTTTCAATCCCCCCCACCCCAGTATGGCAGGACCATATTCAAGGCAACGGCCAACAGCTGCCTCACTAGAGTCGCACCAGAGTTTTGCCCTTTATTTTTAAGTCTCTGCTTTAAACTGAAATATAACAATCTTTCCTTACTCTTATGGAGAAGGGGAGGGAAAGAGAGAAGAGAAAAGTCTTGGGAAAACACTTAAAAAGATTAATCCAAGACATGTGACAGTCTTTTGCTATTCACTAGCATAAATACACACACGCGCGCGCGCAAGCTGCCATGCAAAATGGGGCAATGTAGTTCATGATGATTTACACATCAATACAGGACACTGACAACAACAGCTACTTATCAAAGGTAGCCTTCTAATACAGGCAGACTTAATTACCCTAAATCCAGGGGTACTTTAGAACAACCTGTTAAGATGAGAGTTAATCCAATAAGGACTTAAACCGAAGTCCTACTGTAGTTAGCACCGGTTCAGTTTGTATGTCTGAAGAACAAAGACCTACAGTAAATAACCTGCTGATTGCAGAAGATATTTTCAAAAGCTAAATACTTGCAGTATAATCAACATTAGCAAATACCTTTGCAAAGTCCCTAATATAGACAAGACCTTCTACTATACATTTTTGCTTTTATATCACACACTAAGTTTGGGCTTTTCGATTTTAGAACAATTTAGACCTGTTCTCAAGAACAAGTATGCCTTTGAAAATCTTTTTATAGTCCCTAAAGGAGGGACAGGAAATTAGTTAGCTCACTACCTCTTTGAAAAATGTAGCTGCTACAATAAATATTTGACACCACAGTATGAAAATTCATGTAAATTTATGTCCACAATTCCAGAAATATTATAAGCAACACCTATATAAAATATGGGCTTATATGGTAGGATGACTTTATTGGCACTCTTTTGTCACGTCTGAATTTCCTAGGGCTAGAGAAGCCACCAGTAAGCTATACATGTCATGCCAAAGAACTGAACTAGAGCTCACCCAAACAGCAAGGCTACAGCACACCTCTTTTGCAGGTGTTCTGTCTTGTAAACATTTAGGCATGTTTTCAAACATGTGACCAGAGATTTCATTTTCCATTCCTCAGTTTGTAAATCAGGTGTCTTCATTATTGTTATTCCACTCAAAACCAGCTTTACCCTCTGACCTGCACTATCCCCAAATGGCAACTCTGGCAAAATCTAGTATTTTCTGTCTCCTAAGCCTATAAATACATGTGTGCATTCCATGAGGATATGGGGATGACCCATCTCTGCAAATATACTGCTTTTAAAAGTAATCTGATATCACAGACTTGAGACCGAGTATTAATCATGCTCATCTCTGGCTCAGTATAACTTGGGGCAGAAAAGAGGACTCTTCAGTGCAAAGCAATGGAGCACATCCAAACTCTTTCGCAGTAAATATATATATATACACACTTTTTTTTTTTAAGTTTTTTTTTTTTTTTAAGTACACTTTTTTGAGGTTTTTCTGTCATTTGGAACACTGGAAGAACTCACAAAATAAAAGGACTGCAACAAGCCAAGGCAAATGGGACAGTGACCAAAACAACCCAGCAGAACCACGTTACCCTACATGTATTTGTTGCCTCGATGGTAACATACGTGCATGATGAATGCATTTTACTTTATGTTTCATTGCAGGCTGCAATATTTTAATTGGCATGACTGTTTTCTGTCATACTTTACCTCCTAATCAACTCGCAGTAACCACTTCAACAGCAAACCAAGAACTGCAACAAATTCTATGAAAGACACAAGCTGTTCTTTGGCCAAACTAATTTGATTTATCCTCCTCTCTACAACAACATACCTGAGCAGTCTTTTAAAAGGATATACCTGATCCATGAATTTTGATTTACAGAGACCTTCCAGAATTTTGACAGTTTTAAGTTATGGGCAGTGCAAACGTCACATCAGTCCCCTCTATCTTCCCAATCATTCTGGCATACATAAATTTGCTAAAGCTGTTTTTAAATCACCAACATATTGGAACTGAAGTTGCAAACCCCCTTGATTAAATTACACTTAGTGCTGCGGTGAAAGTCAAGAAGTCACACACTCCTCTCCCCAGCCTACCTGCCCTGAGAAAGCCAACGCAGTCTGCAAACAGAAATAGTTCTTGCAAAATAATATTTGCAAATGCCTGTTTGTGGCAGGCTCAGGTACAGAATTGACCGTACATGTGCTTTGTTTAGGGATGCAGAGTTTATCCAAGGACCTTCTTTGAACGCTGAGAATTGACTTCACAGAAATTCACAGGCTGACTTGCTATTTACTTCAGGTATCGATTCACGTTCCTGGAATCACATCTCTTCCCTCCCTCTTCCCCCAAAGCTGATTCTGTTGACTATACAGGGAGCTCAGGCTTTTAACTCTGCATCATGTATTAGTTCGATGCCTGAAGGAAACGGAATAAATACCCATCTGTCTGGCTAACAATTCTGTAAACAGGCATGGCACAGCTAGAAGACTTTCACCTGCTCTTTACTAGAAGCTTAAATTCATATCCTCTTCCCATTTGTGAGTTTTAGCTATATAATGAAGCGAAAAGTCAACGCTGATGATTGAAGAAACTATTCCTCAGATATTCTGAGCAAATGGCATTCATCTGTGTGTTAGGATGGTTCAAAGGAAACATTTATGCATCTTGGATTAATTTATTAAATGAATTTATGCAGCTTGTTGCTGATGACATGAAAAATTTAGAGCCTCTGCTAACGTGCTCATTTGGCCTCCATACAAGAACAGACTGTATTTCAATTATCTTAGACTAAAAACAAAGGAGAAGAACAAAGCTTTTTACAGAGACAGTATCCTTACGACTAAACTGGCACTAAAAAACAGATTATAAATCTCTGAATATACCTGGAGTGTTTAAAGTACCACTAAGAAACGGCTGCAACACTAGCCTATTTCAGGAATAGCATATTTATCAGGTCTTCGCAAATGCTTTCTCCACTGTTGAGCGGGTAATACATCAGTCAAAAAAAGCTAGAAGAAATAGAAAAAGAAGAACGAGGCCAGAGGTAATGCTAGAATATAAGTGTGGTGGCAGGAACTCACAACAGTGAAAAGGTACAGGGTGCAAAGAAGTCTAAACACTAAGCTTATCTCTATTAACACAACGCATTAA
Source organism: Dromaius novaehollandiae (assembly GCF_036370855.1). Taxonomy (NCBI): domain Eukaryota; kingdom Metazoa; phylum Chordata; class Aves; order Casuariiformes; family Dromaiidae; genus Dromaius; species Dromaius novaehollandiae. Next base: position 13,413,070 of record NC_088115.1, on the reverse strand, counting down.
ATCTCTCTGAAGACTTAAGCATGAAACTGGAATCAGAGTTTAATGTGTAGATACAGCAACCATTTATTGTGATATGACTAGCAATGCTTATAGCAGTTTTGAAGACAGGAAGACCAGCTGGAAGACCAGTTAAGCTAAAAGTAATATGCCAAAAATGACAATAGGACTGTGAGCTCAACACCTCCAACGTAGGGGAAGTGTCTTCTCCTCTCACCTTCCTACTTAGGAGGGCACAGTGGCCACTGTTAAAGCAGAAGGTACTAAGGAACGTGGGCTCTTGAAGAGCCACAAACTCTCCTGAGCTCTCCATCCCCCCAGCTGACCCCTTCCATGTGGCCTGTGCTGCAGAACTTGCCTCTCTAGCACTCCTGATCCGCTGAAATAACTAAACACAACAAGATGACAACCCTAATTATTCCTTTACAAGTTTTGTAGAAGTCAGGACCTAACAATAAATGTCGCATGAAGGGATTTCCTGCGATGTGGGGAGATTCTTCAACTATCAGGTAGTACTTTTCCTAGCTTTTCACTTTGCTAGGCAAGCATGAATAATGATTATTGTAGAAGGGAATAAACACAGTTAAAGAAAAAAATGGAACAAAAGGAGAGATTTATAAATTAAAAAGCATGTCCATAACTCTGTAAATAGCACCATCCTGCATCAACATTTATTCTCACAGCACATTCTCCTTACAAAAAAAGCTTCATAGACTTTGACTCTCTTTCCAGTCTTGCATCTCTAAATAAATATATATGCATGTGTAAAATGGATGGAAATAGGTTTCTACACAAAACTCCAAAGACTGGCTAAATAGCACCAGGCTGAGATTACTTGCCCAGGCTTATGGAAAATGATTTCAGCAGAAACACTTCCCAGGTATTTTGAACTAAATAGAATGTAATTGGAACATTTAAAAAAAAAGGGGGGGGGGAGGGAGAAGGGAACAAAAAAACCAAACAACCTTTTTTCCTGTGCTGATGGTGCCATAAAGCCTGCCTATAGATCCTGCGACCATTTCAAAGGCAGGAAAGGCTGAGGCCTTCGCTGTGGTGTCCACCAGCTTTGAAGTGCCGAAAGCAGCTGCTCCCAGCAGATAGGGACCGTGGGGCTGCTGGAGTTATTTTTTTTCCTTCAAAATATACTTTCAAATCTAACAGCTGCAAGTAGAACAAAGTTGAGTTAAAGTATATTTAAAGAAAAAAAAAGCACCAGTTTCTGAGAGTGTTCTCAGTGGATACTTCAAAAGACAGTGACACTGAATCAGATGAAGCTGAAACCCAGAGTGACATGTGACAGCTGAAACCAAATACTGCAAGATTGCAAAATTTCTTCTTTGCTTCACTAACAAGTTCAAATGAAGTTGAAAAGTTAATATAATAGGAACTGCCATGGTTTGGGGGGGGTGTAAGTTTTTTTTAAAGGAAAATCAAAATATGACAATGTTAGGTTGTATCACTGTATCTAATCTACAGGCACATCAGCCTTTCATACCTATACCCAACATTCACAGTAGTCATCTCTTTGAAATCAGCATTCAAAGAGAGCGCTGCGAAGCACAGACAACCATTCACATAAAGCACACACACAAGTCCACAGCCCTCAAGTTCCTACACCTTCAAAATGCTCGAGTCTGGATCGGATAACACACTACTTCATTTGGCTCTTCATTATCAACTCGATTAAATTTATGGACAACTGAAGTCTCCCGTAGGTTGTCAGTGATACCTCAGCCACTTGCCATTCCCATCCATGCAGACATATTTGAAGGTCAATTTTCCTTCTCTTTATATATGAATTCCATTTCATAACACCATTCAGACACAGGAGGCAGAACATTGCAAAGCAATTATTACACTTCTGAGATAACGGAAGCATCCAGTTTTTAGCTGCGTGTCTCTCTCCTGACCAGAAGTCCACCAGGGCCACGCTGAAATGCACTTCCTCTTCTAATTTACTGCTTAAACAGTTTGTCTAAATCAGTCTACTAATCCCAAAGTAGTAACCAAAGAAATACACCGTAAAACAAGGCAAGGAAAAGTCTGCTTTAAAAATAGTATAAAATTTCTGAAACAGCAACAGAGTAACACAGAGATACAGAAGTTGGAACTTCTCTCCCAATTGAAAGGAAATTTTAAGAGTGGAAGAACAGAGTTCATACCACTTTGTGGTTGTACTGAAATAGCCTTACGTTGTAGGAAGGACAAGGCAAAAAGATTAGTTTCCAATGACAATCCATTAAAGTCTATAGTAAGGGTCACAGATTCTTCATGCTTGCAAGCTTTTAAAGAATAGTCTAAATACAAACAAAAATAATACAGGATATTTCTGTTCAAGAGGCATAATGGTACGGGGGAAAAAAACAAAAATAAAACACAAACCATTGCTCTATTAGTCATTGTCATTTTCTTTTAATGCACAAAATAAGGTCGGCATTTGGCCAAAGAGTATATTTATGCCTTTATATTTCTTACCAGGCTACGCTGAAAGAAAAAAAATTATCGTCTGTTGCTAGAAAAAGAAACGTCATGACATCCATTTAATTTCTGACAAACTGCAGATTAGTTTTTATCACTATAGATCATGTTTCTAAAACTAGGAAAAAAATCTTTGCATAAATGCTGGCTTACTCGGGACTTTAAAGATACACCACAAATCATGAGAAGTGTAAAGAAAAAAGTGAACCATCCATAACACTAAAACAATGTGAATATAAGATCACATTAAAAAGTTACACCTTAACGTAGACGCCCAACTAATCCTGGTACTTCTTGCCTTCCGTCCTTCTTGTATGTCCTTACATTGACACATCCAGCTTTCTGGCCGTTAATGCAAGGAGTTATTGCAGTGCCTTTTACATGAGTAAATAATTTGAAGAAAACCCATTCCCATGATTCTATAGCAGTGAGTGCGTTTGTGATTTCTACCCTTTATTCTAGAGATTCTACTAAATTACAGCACAGAAGTGGAAGTTTTCCTGTTCTTTTGAGAAATTCGTTCATGTGCAACACAAAAACCCACAAAACAAGATCCCCCACAACTCCGCAACCTGGACTGTTCCTGAATCATTAAAAGTAAGGACCAGAAATAACATCCCCCGGGAAAATACAGTGCCCATGTAGATGGACCTCACTATTACATGGGACAGCTTTCTGCAGATCGTCACGTAATGTCGCAATTAGTCATGGTGACAACTCTGAGTGAGGATAAAGGAAATGCTGATCTGAACCAATAAACTCGCTCCAATCCCAATTTAACTGGAGCTCCATGCATGAAACACACTGTTGCTCCTCCCAAGCACGGGATACGATCTCTCTCAGCATCTTGTGATCCCTCCTGTTTCTTAGTTACTTGAAAAGACACCTCCAGACGGAGCAAAGCACGCCTTGTATCATAAGCTGCCTGCAGTATTTCATCCTCTCACCAGCATGGAAGATAAACTTGGACAGGAAATGAAACCACATTTCCCTCGTGGAAATGTAAACTTCTATCAACTCAAAAACACCGATAAGAGCTAACTTTAAGCTTACAAACTAACCATATCATTGCTGTCCTTCAGAAAGTGATCAAGAAAAATTGTCAGCCCTTTAACAGGTGTTACCAAAGAGACACTGCTTTAAGTTTCCACAAGAAAGCAGTACCTTACGGCGAGGATTTGATGGGCCGTTTCAGCTGCGCAGCTCTCTTGCCTATATCATGCAATAATTTGCCTGCTTCTATTTCTGTTTCCCCCCCCTCTACACTTAGCAACACTACCGAACTAAAGTTTGTTTCCACTCAAATGTTTCCTGAGTATTTCCCAACTCTGCAATTGCAATTAAAAAAAAAAGAAAAAAAAAAGAAAAATTCAGTATCAGTGGGCCAAAACAAGCAGACATAGAAACACTCCCCATATTTAAAATGATAAAAAGAATAAAACGCTGTCTGTCTCTTAACAAGAAGAAAAACAGATAATGTCACTAAATGATTTTATCTGGTCATTATAAAAATAGGTGTTGTCACCTGTAAGCCTGGGAAACCATTTGGAACAGTCAGATGTACAACAGCTTGCAGGGAGGAAACAAAAATATTTCCTATTTAGACTCCCCCCCCCTCACTCTGTAAAGACCGAGTTTATAGGTATGCAGAAAGGGAAGAGGAGCAATACACAGAGGGAGAACAGGATTAAGACTGACACAGGAACTGACCTACATCTGCATGAGAAAATGTCACTCCTCCCCTCCACCCAAAGCAGCAAACTGACCTGTTGCTCATATCTTTGCTTGAGCTCATCCAATTGCCATGAGAATTCTTTGGATTGCTTTTCCCGGAGAGATTTTGATCTGCTTAGATCTGCTTCTACCTTTTCCATCTACATGGTAAAAGAAAGGGAATACTTAATTTTTTTAAAAATGCATAGCTTCAAACATTCTGACATTTTTACAGTTGTTTGCTAACCAAAGACCTGAACATAACTCACTGAGAATAATAATAATTAAGTATTATTTATATGGTGTGAAAATGAATATTCAGTAAATACAAGATCATTAGTTACTTACAGATATACTTATCACCTATATCACACTGCTCATTACAAAGTATTGGCTTATATTTTCACTTGACAGTGGTGAATATCAAAATTAACTGGATATTTTTTTCCAGACATACTTAAGACTCAAATCTATTTCATTTAAAAACACATTGCCTGTGGAAATTCGAAGAAAGCACTGTGTGAGTCAATGCACAAACTACACATTTAAAGTAAATTTACATTAAATCAGTAAAATAACCTGAAAGAAAATTATTTGGCTGCAAGTAAAGTTCTCTGCAGAGAGTCATCGCCCATGAATAATGAGTCCCACAGATTCCAGCATACAGCATCAAGGAAGCAGTTTCATAACCCAATTAACAAAGGCTGTTGTATCAAAAGCACAACCGTTAGCTGCACATCAGGCATGTTTCCATAGGAACATATATGCAGCACTGACCTGCACGGCACACTCATCAATAACTTTCAGATCTAGGTCCCAACACAAGCAGCAAATAAACTATCACCCTGAAAAGACAGAGAAGGAAAAAGAGCGTAGCTGTCAAGAGCCTCGCTGCTGCCACAAGTCCATCTGCTGCACCAAAAGAAGAAACACAATAAATTCCTGAACCACAAGCCAAAATCCTATTTGGCCTAAGGGAGTGCTCTGTCTTCTACAGATGTCTTTGCCAATCAGCCTGGCCATCACTTCTAAGCCAGATAACAAGGAGAAAAGGCAAGACTCAGTGGGAAAAGCATTTTATTGGAAAATGCTGCAGGAAGAGAGGAAGATGCAAGACTAGGAGTTGTTATCCAGGGAGAAAGGGGGGAAAAGTGCAGGACAGAGGGCAACAAGTCATCAAGGACCTTCCAGTAGATCATGAACCTTATGTCTGCTGTCTGCTATCTGCTATTAAAAAAAGGGAATTCTATGAATATTTTTATGAACAATTTCTCCCAACTCCATGAGTTGCAGCTCCATAGTCATATTTTCCTTAGCTCAAAGCACAATAAAAAATCTTATTACTTCATTAAACAGTTATTTTTTAAGAGAATAAAAGCATTTTAAAAAGTGAAACAAAACATGCAAAGATGCTTTAACTCTACAGGCTTTGTGCTTTAATCATTAGATCAAATTCATATATTTCCTATAAATGCAATGAAGGTTCCTGGTCATTATTTGCCAGACCAAGATACACGAGAGCCCAAGTACCACGATATCTTCTATGTATTGTTTCTCTTTTTGCTAGTTACTATTGGCAAATTAAACAGCTCTTACAGTTAAAAATGTACTGGTCATCCATCGATGGGCATCAGGTGACTCTTAATAACAAGCTTGACAACATAGGAAGCAGATGGCACAAAATATCACAGAGCCAAACTAATGAATCAAATATTGATTACAAGACCTGAAAATGCCAGACCCCATTCTACTGATCTCCATAATTAACTTAATCACAAAGAGATGGTTTCAGAAGCTTAATATTTATAGCGTAGTTCAGAATACAGTGTTGCTATAGCTACTACAGTATTTTGCGTCAAGTAGAACATTCCCTCTAACTACAAAAAACAGAATTTTCCAATATTTTATCATCTCATGTAATAGGTGACTTATCTAAAAAGAGTATGCGTATAAAGAAGAATGAGAAAGGACAAAGCAATGAAGACAGCTTCGGTACTGTTCCTTTGTTGCACTTCCTTGAACCTTGTTTACTGTAGAACAGTAGTCTGTTATGTCCTACAACATTTTTTCTAGAAACAATATTGAGACTGCCAGAAGTCGGAGGGTATCAGAAGTGGAAATACCACTTGGGATTAAGACCTCTGTTCTGAATTTCTCCATAAGAGCACTTGGAAGTCATGGATTACAAACCACAGGTTAAACATTTTTCATGGATTCAGAGCACCTTAGCTGATAAACTATAAACATGAAATAATTTTGATATTAAATTGTGAAGTATTCTTAATATTAGCAAAGGTATGATCTAGTTAGACACAGTTTGACTTCACTCAGTCTTTTCAGTTTTGGAAAGATCTAATTTTTAGACCTGTACTGGATAGTACTACACTCCGAGTAGCTGTATTGAAAACTACTCATCATTATACGTAGGTTTGACACAACCAGTCGCAGATAAAGTTCTGCAAGATTTTCACAAGTGGATTGCTTTTGCATGCCTAATAGATTAAGAAGTACTACTACACACAAAGTGTCAGGAGAGGGGAATTATTTGTCAGAGTCCTTTGTGCACCAATCAATCAGAGTCCTTTTCGGCATCATTCTCTCCAAGGGACCACAGAGGTCCATGCGCCAGATCTCATGCAAGGGGAGTCTATGCTCTATTTTCAGCCCTTCTCCACACCCAGTTCTTCAGGAGCTCTAGGTACCTCTTATCATCAAAGCTGCTAATTCCAAAAGCCCAAAGGAAAACAGCAAGGCGAGAGGGATCAACTGTTAACAAAAGATGACCACAGAGGTCTCTTTCCAAAGTATTATCAGGAAAATCAGGGTTAAATTATATATTAACAGAAATTTTGTTATACCAGATATTTCCTAACAAAATCTTGTACCATGATATGTTTTTTTTTTTAATAGTCACAAAGCAATCTCTTTTCTCATTATTTAATGTTACTTCCATTCTCATATGGAGTATTAATCTGGCTTGAGGGATAAATAAAGTATGAAGAACGAACAATCTGTTCGGTCACATATTATTTACTATTTCTATTTTTTAGCATACAAGTCCATATAAAAAAACTCCACAGCTGATTCTCAGAGTACAGCAAAATTTATCCTCAGAATTTCCCAGAACACAGCAATATTCTCAAGGGAAGTTTACAGTAATTTTTACATGACAATTGAGTTTGTAATTTTTCCAAATTCTTCTGTGCAATTTTTTTTGTTGTTGTTATGAAATCATTGTCAGTCTTTCAAAAATGAGACTACATCCCTTTTGGAGCAGAAATAAAATATTATTTTAAGTCATCTAGAGGAAGCTGGAGAAAAGTCTCACAGTATAGGATGTAGGAAACTGACTTCAAAATAGGAGGATTTGTTCTATTGCCCTCATGGGTCTAGTCTGCAAAACAAGAGTTGCTTTGCAAGCTTGTTCTTGCTTTGTTACTTCCAAATTCTATTATTTGCTGTATGCACGGGTCTTAAAAATATCAGTAATGCCCTACATTCCTCACTTTTGCTGAAGAATTTGGAAAAAAGGCAAGACTGCAAGAATGAAAAAAGAATTTGCTTAATTACAAACAAGACAAAATATTTTATTCTTCTAAAGAAATTTCAAGCATAGTAGCTTTGTTTCCCACCAACCAACTTCTGGTTTGTGTTTCATCATTACTACAAACTTAAAGTTAATAATTCCAAGGAGAAAAAGAAAAAAAACTGTTTTAAACATCTCATGCTTGTGTTTCAAATATCTGTCATTATTTTCATTTAGTTCATTTTCCACTATTGTGCCCATAAAATATATCTTCCATATATATTCCAACCTTTTTCATTCCTAAGGATATTAAAACACAAACACTATTTCAGAGAGTTCTACTGATGTTCAGTAATAGCAAATGGGACAAGATCACATCTGCTGCTGTTTCTATTCCCAACTCTTCAGTAAAGGGTAGAGAGAAGCTTTGTGACTCAAGTTTTTTTCTTTTTTTAAATAGTACCACACTATCAGTATCCCTAGATGTTCATTACAATATCAGATTACAGCATCCTACTGGCAACAATTAGATTTGGTTACGAAAGGCGAGTGTAAAATTGAGTAAATGGTCAGGTAGAACTACTAGCTTGAGATACATATAGCGATTTTGACCTCGTGAACAAATTAAGAAAATATTCCCTTCTCTATCCTTCTTTTTGGTCACCTGTCTGCCTCGTTCCTCATTTCAGTCATCATGCTGTATTTCTAAAATCCTTTGGACAACGGTTTAACTATTGTTTCTTCCATAAGGAGTTGAACACACTGAAATCTTTATTCCTAATTATTGTTACTAATTTTCAGGGGAAGAAAAATGGATTTTACTGTCACTGGAACATGAATGACAGCAGCCGCATCGGGTCTGCCCCTGTTTATGCTCGCACTGATTACCGACCTCATTAGTGGAAGGCAGAGTTGTTCCAAAAAGAGCAGGGAGAGCCACAAACCGAAGTGGAAAATTATCAGCATCGTTCCATTGGGGTGTATAAACTAACACTTTATACTCTCACTCCTGAAAAATCCCTAATCAGGAAGATAACTGCAGATATCTTTATAACAATGACAATCCTGCCTTTGTTAGAAAGATGAAACGGCCGCTAACATCCCTTTTTGACTTGCGAGCAAAAGACACTACATTGTGAAAGATTTTGATGTAGCACTAGCAAGTGAAGCATGTTTCTGGCATTATAAGATCAGAATATGCTATCCTACTGCGACAGAGTTTGAGAAAGGCTGGCATTGTGACCTCCTCACCTGCTGTTTCATTTCAGCATAGACTTTTTCTGAGTTCAGCTCCACCTGCCGCTTAAACTCCTCCAGGGCAGCATCTGCCTGCTGGGCCTGCAGCCTCTGTACCTCTGTCACCCGAGTCAGCTGCTCCTCCTTCTCCCTAGAAAGTCACAGAAAATTTTCAGAGTTCAAGTATCAAATAAAAGAACAAGTGTGCCAGTGTAAAAGAAAGGCCTTTAACCCTATCAGTTTAAAATAGTATTCAGATTTCAATTTCCTGTCCCAGCTTCTGCCAAACTTCCCTTAGCAATACTTTGAAGAGGGGAATAGAAGTCTCGAGTTATTTTCACTTTCTCTGATTGAATTTAGCAAGCCTAAACACAGTATCCGTATCTTACGGCAAAAAGCTCCTTCTTCAAAGTCTGCAATGACTCCAGTGGTTTACTACCCCTTTTTAACCTTCTTTTTTAATCTCACCTTTAAAAGCATGCTGTCCCACTAAAATTTAAAAGAAGAATTCTCTTTATTACACTGGTGCTGTTCCAATAAAACAGAAAAAAATATCCCAATGCCACCGGTACTCAGACAAGAAGCAGAATTATTCACCACTTGACATATATCTCAATGCAAAGCGGCGTTACGCATGACATGCGGTACCTTCTCCATCTATTAGAAGCCCATAATGCTGCAATAGCCATTCAGCCTTTAAAGTAACGGCATGTGTTAAATTTTCAGGAGTTCATGCAAAGATAGTGCATATTAAAAACCTATACTGTGTGACATATTGAAGTCCATACACATATAAAAATTGCTTTTGGCTTCTTAACACATCCTAGTATCAATATTAATATATGTATAACACGTGCATACATTCACACACACACAGATATAAAAAACCGACACTCGCCATATTGACAAAAGTCAGACAAAAAATTCTGATAACTTGTAAATATTTAAGAAATTTTTATGCGATTTTTCACATAGAAGACAATCAGAAAACGCTGCAAGCTTTTTACTCCACGTTTCTAGCATCAGAGGTCAGTTCGCAGAAGGAGTTTCATGACTCCACGCTGAAACACGAGGGAACTCAACGGCAGTATCAACAGACAAAGTTGGCTCCACCAACTCTTGGTAACAGAAGAGAGAGTGAAACAGACCTGCGGCTGACATTTTTATTTTACAGGCAGAGGAAGTACCTCACGATAAATTTCCCATTTTGACAGAAATTATTTCCATATAAAACAAAGAACATGACACATAAGAGATGGAAAAGACCAGCCAATTCATCCAGCACGCAGCGGGCTATCGCAGCACAGAGCGAGCTCTCCCCGCGGGCCCGGCAGCTGCCGAGCCAGCCGCGAGGGCGTTTGCCACCGCCGCGGTTTTCGTGCCACACTGCGGCCACGGGATGCAGGATGCGACCCCGGAGCTTCCCAAAGCATCCGCTGGCAGCGGGGTATAGAAGGGCAACTCCGTTAGCAAACAGATCCAAGAAATGTGACGAGCAACAACTAAGCAACGCTGCTGTTTACTTTTATGTTTTTCTCTTCATGTATATTTGGAAAAATTACTTGATTTTAGCGCCCTATTTACATCTCCTGGGGTAACACAGACCTAAGGAGACTGACGTTTTTCAGGAAAGTTCTTATCCAAGAGAAACTGGACCAAAACAAAACAAAATCCTGTGTCACACTTTGGGGTTAATTCTTCGGGGTTTTTCTGTTCTGCTGCTCGTAGAGAAGTGCGTCTTTCTAAACACTTTGTTCAAACTTGTCAGAGAGGGCCCATCACCCACCAAAGCACTCCGCCATCACTCTCTGCATCACGCTGTGCAAGTGCTCTTTGTTTCTACTGCCACAGCAATTTCATTTTCTAACCGCCTTTGAGTTAGGAAACCTATCTGTATGTTAATCTAAGATACCACATTCTCCATTCATTTATGAGCCAATAAAAGTCACATAGCAAAAAAAACCAAGACAATTAACATACGGATTTCTCTGTGTAAATTCAACTGGCATAAAGACCATTTAGGATTTAAATTTCTATGACAGAGGATCCAAAATACCAAACTTGCAAGTATAAATATCCTCAGACATGTCTCAGAACGTATACGTTGAGAAAGCTCCAAAAGCCAAGAAAGATACGGAGCACCGGAGGAGGTGGTTATGCATCAGATCTAGCGGCCAAGGCACTCGCCTCAACTGCCCCCGGACATCCACCGACGAGGGGAGGCCGGCCGGACCCCGGGCCGCGGAGCGATGCTCGTGCTCTGCCTCGGAGGAGCCACCGCGACAGGGAGCCCCGGCATCTGCCCCCAGCGGCCCGTATCCAGCTCTGGGCTCGGGGTGACCGTTCTCCCTTCCCACAGAACAGATTTAATGCTTCCACTCTGGATTAGAAACTAAAGCGAAACCCAAAGCTTAATCCAACATATCTGCACTGAAAAGCGCCAAGAGACCCTGCAAAACCATTTTCCATCTACTCAGCGTGAAACAACAAATCACAACACAACAGCGAGGACAAGATGGCAGTCTGGACAGCAAGAGCGGGCTTCCCAACGTACGTGTCTTCTTCTTCCCAAGCGGTGTTTTTCTTTTTTTTTTTCTTTTTTTTTTTTTTCCTTCCCCCTTCATATTATGAGGTAAACCTTCAGGAATCTGATTTTATGCACCTTTATTCTTTTAAAGACTTAATCCCATGCATAGATATACCATCTCATTACCACCAGGAATAAGACTTCATGTGTGGATGTGGGAGCTGGCTCTGGCTACTTTCTATGCGCTTGAGATTTATACAGAAGCTTAGAAAACACATTCAACAATGGACTGTGGTTCACAAATATAAGAAAAGCTTTACTTTCTTTTTTTTTCCCTCCCCAAGACACTGAGCAATGTGCCTTGCATGAAGAACTGAAATATTCACTTTGAAGATTATTTTTTTCAGTTGGACTAGTTGTGGGGCCGAATACAATACAATTACATCACTTAAATCCCCTAAAGCTGAGCCGGCATGAATATAAAAATAGGGTGAATTTACTCTTTGGCCCCAATTTAAAAAGCTGCAAATTCCTCTTGTTTCAGTTTCTAAAGGATACGACCAGAGAATTAGCAATCTTACACAGCACAAACCATCTCAGGGAAAGTTGACTGTGAAGTCCAGAATTGCAATTTCAGAAAGCAGCACTCTGAAGTGTACTGATAAATGGAAAAATATAAACATCTTAAATACTTCTTCTTCATGCTTAATCGCAAGTATTTTCTTTGTTGCCCAAAACATCTTCCAAGAGGTAACAACTAAACACAGCAAGACGCTACAGCGTTGCTAGTCAAGTTAATGAAACACAGGGCAATCCAGTGATTTACAGAAGAGGTTAAATAAGCTCAAGATGTTCCTCCAAATGCAGTATGAAGCAGCAATATTTTTGTAGGGCTCTCCAGGCCAGAGGCTTCTCCCCATCCCTTGGGAGAAAGCAACAGGTGACTAAAGGCAAACGAGAGCAGAAACGCACCCAGCCCGGTACACAGACTCCTCAAAAATCAGAGCATTTTAGAACATATATGAACACCCACACGCGCAAAGCGTGTACCTCCAGGAGATACACATGTACAACTCCTGCGAACAACTAGTTTCACACCCCATTACCAAATCCCAACACAAGCACACTGCACGTCGGTTAGAGGGGTTTTCAGCAATATGGAAAATTACTAGATCATGAAAATCCTGATTGTGTTCTTATAAAAATAAGACCAGTCTTTTATTCCTGAATATGCAAATTCTTTGCCAGGTTTTCAAATACTTCTGGCAGCAGTGAAAATCCACTTACAGTGTCCAAATAAACTGGTGCAGCTACAGTTCAGTGAAGCCTGAGTAGGGGAGCAAGGAATTTCTTTGATAAGGATGCATTTTATCACCAAGTAAGTTTCTGAAACTTAGTGGCAAGTATAACAAAGAACAGGAAATATCGAATATTAAAATGGTGAAATTCACAAATGCATAGGGCTAAATACTCTGTTTTCTCCAGAAAGCAACGAGCACATTTCTCTATACGCTGCATCCTGCCTGCTACAGCAATGCCCTGAGGTTCGATTCTGCTGAACGAAATCCAGCACAGGTTAACATGACTCTGGGTTTATGCCTGTAGATAAAAGTCAATGGTACTTACCTGTTTCCCATCACTTTGGAGCAGAACGGTTGGAGATTAGAAGGGGAACATCTAATCCATGGTCAAGATAGCCCAGAGGATTCTTGGTGTAATAATTAATGATGATATGATGACATCACTAATTAGTTTTCCCAGGAAATAGGAAGATTTGATGAGGCATCGTTACTCAGAGGTATGATAACAGAGTCACATTTTGGAGGGACTACTTCTGGGGCAGAGAATTACAGGCATGACGCTCTTCTTCACACTGTGTTAAAACCTACAAGCTAGTCCTCCAACACCAGCTACCACGCAGCTACACGTATCTACTGACAAGCACACTCCACCACTGGCTGCTTCTTGGTGTGGAGGAAAGCTAATATAAGTTTCACATGCCAGCATTAAATTGAATTTTTAAAAGAAGGAACAAAAAAACAGTAAGAGCCACCCTTGCAATACACGAGGAGAAAAATATAATTTATAACACTGGAATCACAACAAAGTTGCACAATAACATGCTGTTCTTTTCAGTACAAGTATTCTGCAAGTTTAAAGTGTCTCTCCTATTAAAAAACTAAAGTAAACTTCAGTTTGCTGGTAAATATTTAACAGCTATATTTCGCAATTAAATATTTAACAGTTTATGCATTAAGAATATTTCAAAAGTTGCATTTAAAATATGCCTCATTCCTAGAGCTTTCCTACAGCAAAAATAGTTTGGAAGCGATCTCTTGTTTTGTTTCAGTGTCACTGTTTCTCGTCGAGCACTGAAAAGCACTAAAAGGATATCTAAATGGCAGGGCTTTGGGATACTGCCCCTTTTTAAGAGTTACCTTTTCATCACTGTCATCATTTTCCTCACTGAATCCAGACCAGTCAGATCAGTCAAGGCTGGGACATGGAAAAGCAGAGGAATGGTGGGGCATTCAGGCTCCCTGCCGAAGCTGAGATCTTTTGGCACGGTGATCTGCTCTGAAAAGGCACTCTCTCCTCCAACTCATTATCCTGATGATCCTGCATGACATATATACTGTCCCTAGGTATTTAAATTCTGTGCATGTCTTGCACACACCTCTTTGCCCATTCCTTCCCCCCCCCAAACCCCAAAATATTCATTCTTATGAGGAAAAGTTGTTTCACTGTCCACCAAATTTGTAACCACTGCACCTTCAGGGAGGCAACTGAAGAAGGTTCCTGCTAGATTTCTTTCCAACTTTGCTTTTTGTGTTGAAACAAGAAATAAAAAGCCTAGTATTTTATCGATCTGTGTTAAAACAAGATCAGCTATTACGGCTCACAAAGCATGCTTAGATTAAAAAATAAAAAACCATGTTAAAACAAGTTCACAAAGGAGAACTAGCTAGACAATATAAAGCAAAGCACACTCCGTAGCTAAAAAGTTACCTTCATCAAAACACATGCAATCATCCCATTCAAAAGAAAAACCTCAGGAAAAATCTGCCTCAGTATCTTGTCTATAAGATACAATGAGCAGGCACCCAGTTTTCATATACAAAATCTTATATATTACAAGTGAATACATGATCCTAATACCCGATCTGTGAGAGGGGGCATCTCCTGGGGAATTCCCCCGGCATTAACAGGGCTGCACACGGATGCAGCACTGTATTGATTTATAGTCAGCTGCAAGGTCTGTGACTGCCACTATTTCACAGCTGGGTGGGAAAACCACTAAAAATACCCTACAGACCAGTCTCTCCAATTTAATTTTTAGAATGAACGCTTTTTCAGCTACATAAATGTTAAGGCCTGAAGAACCATATATTTTTAGAAAGAAGGGGTTACCATCTTACAGTTTATTGTAAGAAAAGAAAATGCTACAGTAGTAAGAAGAGTTCTCTGAAATACACAAAAACAATTTTACTTCTCATGCTCTACTACTTTAATAAACGTGATAGCTACTTAACAGTATTTTATGCAAATTATATATGAGGCCTAAATGCATCTATCTTAGCTGTGGTTAAAGTATCTCACTGAAAGGCAGTTATTAGCAGCAAACAATGAGGAAAAACTATGGCTCCTCTCACAATGAGCGAGCCCAAACATATGGAATATGTGCAGAACACTTCTTTTTGGTGGGGAGAGGAAGAAAGACAGTGTGAAGTCATTCAAGCGGAATGATAACTAAACCAAAGCCAGATCAAAGGAACCAAGAAGAAAGACTGAAATGTGAAGCTGAAATATTTATTGCCTTCAAAACATCATCCCTATCCTGTCCCTGGGCACTTTAATATTTCGAAGTTGTTAGAAAGCATTCTAACTTGTTTCATCATTTCAAAGAAATAAAGCCAAAAATATAAAGAGGAGAACAATTTTATCTTTTATTCCCTGATTTTAAGTATAAGATGAGCTTGTCCGTATGAGAAAAAGCAGGAATACACTTAAAAATTGTTTACAGTTTGCATAATTTGAGATGTTAACATCAAAAAGCTGGCCTGCATTCCTTCAAATAAGCTGTTAGAATGAGCGATATTTACAATACAATTATTGTTTTAAACTATATCCTTATGTTTTAAATAAATCACAAGATAACTTTAAACTAAACCTCTACTTAAAGCCATTACTGAATTTGCAGTAAATATTCCATGTGCATAATATCACACATATAAAATACAGACAACAATACATTATAGTCAAAATGAATGGCTCACAAATTAACTAGACATTGGTTAAACACAACAATAACTATTATAACTATTTCTCATTATAATCATCTCAGGGTACTGTTGTGCTAGGTGCTGTGCAAACAGAATAAGAACAGCAACCATAAAGGGATGAATAAGATGTTGGTTAAAAGCCTGGATAAGTGTAAATGTGGTGGGAAAGAGAAAGGTAAAGAATAATTTAGCTAAACTTTGCAAAAAATTATCTATAAGATTTAGGTATACCACATAGATGACAGCCAACAGAGACTCAGTTATCAAGAAAGGAGGATAAGAACAGAGATAAATGGTCATGGCTTTTACATGCTGAGGTGACCTCTAAACTTCAAGAGGGAGAAGAGGGAGTGGAGAACTAGAGAAGCAGGTGTAGATAACTGTTTAGATGAAAGGAGACAAGACGGGAATTAAAAGGTGGACCAGAGAGTCAGCAGCACAGATAGTAAATAGATTCATGAGATTACCCAGAGAAAGGCATGGAGAAGGAAAAGAGAGGGAACAGAGAACAGTGGTGTGCTGCAGAAAGCTGGAGAGTGAATGAAATAAATCCTCTGAAAGACAAACTATGGAAAAGATTACCGAGGAGGAGAACCAGGCAAAAGCGGTCATTATCATTAACAAAATAGTAGCCAAGATGTAAAGAGTAACAGTTCCAAGGGTGGCTGGCAAGTCAAAGAAGATGTCAAAGACTGTTTTGTTTTTTTCTTTTGAAACATTATTTTTCCAATACACAATTCTAAACGAAACATCCAAACTAACTCCTTCAGCTTAAAGTATGCCAGGTTTATCATTTCAAAGAGGTCTGCACTGATGAAAATGCCCTGGATCAAAAAGCCTGTTTTTCTTCCTTACATGCTACCTGACCTAAATATTATTTCCCACAAATCTTGTTTCTTTTATATCCTTAGAAAATCATGGCTACAACATCAAATACTAGTTTTGAATGAGGAAATAAAGAAACCAAAACACAAGCATACCATTCACATGTACAGGGAAGTGCAAGAATACAGTATTCATTCATTGCACATATTTTTGGAAACTTTTTGTGGTTAAAAATCACTGTACTTGAAGATTCGGAATAATAATATTGGTGTTGTAATGGACAACTCAAGACCGAGGAATGGTTAAGTGTCTTATCTAGCTCATCAAATTCTTCCTTCTTTGTGTCACTTAAGTATAACTTTCATAAATATAATTACGTAGCAACAACAAAAAAAGACAAGGAGTCAAAGTCCTCCTCTGCACTATTTTTGTAAATAGTTTTTAAATGACCTAAAAAGGTGATAGCCTGAAACATTTTATGCTTATTAAAGATCAGTAATTGAATTAAATCATATCATTTTCTTTGGCCAGCTGAAGGCTCTTCTCATTTCATCAATGTTTTCAGCACTGTTTTGTTGTGGTCTTGAAATATAATGCACTGAATTTAAAAGATATGTTAATATCAAAGGTAAGCCTTTCAGAACATTCAGGGAATTATTCTGATATTTGTGTTAATTATTTGTATTTTCATTAAGTGAGGTCAGAATCTATAGCACTTAACGACCTTAATTATTACGACAGCAGTTTACAGCAGTTAATCTAAGTGTTACAGCACATCATACACTGAAGCTGTTCACATCACAAGGCAATACTTTTCATTTCATACCACTAAATATTGATGTACTTTTGTAATTGTTATCATTAAAAAGTTGTCATACGATATCTCTATAACCATGTCTAGGGACAAACTGCTGTATATAGACAAGGATTAAAAACTGACAGTTAATTTTTTTTTTGTACAACTGGAGCTTTTCTTTAAATACATATTTCATTATCACCAGTAGGTCTCCAGAGAAACTGGTGAAAGAAAATGAAAGGCTGTAAATAGTTAATAGAACACTTTATTTTTTCTTTTAAGTGAGACCATTAAATAAAGCTACCGCATTTTTTTGGCCCCTGTTCATACTTTACGTTGTGCCCCCTAGAGCGAGGGTTATGTCAGCATGTTCACTGGAGCTAAAGGAATGTTTACAATATGCTGGAAACTTTGACTGCTTCTGCTCTAAAAGGTTGCAGATGCTCAAGCAGAGCACCAAGTGGAGAACAGCTGGCTGGTTTTCCACTGACTCTTAAAGGGGAAAAAAGGAAAGAAAGAAAAAACCTTAAAGAATAAAATTATATCCAATAGTATATCCACTTACCACCACCACCGGTTTTAAATCACAAGGTTTGCTTTTTTCATTATATTGCAACTGTAGTAACAAGAGAACACTAAATATTTTTTAATAAAAGAGAACGATGAACACCACAAACATGAGTACAGACTCTTAATGTTCTTTATTGCCACATTTGGAATTAAAGACAATGCCTTCGCATATTTCTTTAATTATTTCCTGCTTTAAAAATAGTAATAGCTTTTCCATTCCTACAAGAAGTCCTCTAAACAAACACAAATACTTCATTTTCAAGGGAAAATGGAATTAACTACAGGAAAGCAGCTACACTTAGGCAACTATCCTAGAAATAAGTAATTATTCAGAAACTGGATTCGACTTACAGCAACAGGGAAGAAAAATAACCACTTGAGGTTAACGCTACTACTCCATGTATTTATCATCTTATCAATGATTATAATGAGGTCGTATTTTTCTGTGTGAAACGGCATTTACCACTACAAGAAATGAAATATCTACGGAACAGTGTTTTTGAAGAAGAATTCATTCAGAAATAAAGTTCTTAAAGTGGCTGGTGTCATAAATTCTCAAGATCCACTGTAATTCATAATTAACTTAAAATTATAATCTGTTTATATTTTGAAAGTCCAATTTTAACTTTTTTTACATGCTAGGCTCCAACACGACAGTATTGTCCATGTCCATTGTCCAGTACATGCAAAATTATTCAGCTGCAGCCTACATAGCAGTAAATATAATTTCATTTAGTTATTTATTCTATCTCCTTCTGTCATTTATCTTCACATTTTTATTTATCCTTGCCTTCATCTGCTTCCTTCTTTTTTAGCTTAGAAGCATTATGTATGCCATCTATTTCTCTAAGATTTATGTACTTTTCTTTCTTTTACATTGTTCCTGTTAAGATAATACAAAAGAAGAAAAACTGTGTAAAGACAGTGGAGTTTTGCAAGAGTTCAGTAATCTCCAGGGGTAAGAGACCCATGCATAAAACTTCTGGTACTAAAGTGCGATACATCTTTGTGTATCCTGATCAAAGCAAAAAGAACCTTTCAAACCAAACAACATCTTGGCCTTCTCTTTTTACATGAAACAAATTTTACCTTTGTGGCATAAAGGCCATTCAATCAAGCGTTTTCAGCTATGAATCTTATTGGTCTCACTTTTAGAATATCTCTGAATTTCAGTGATTACAAGAAAACACTCCGACGTCAGCAGAATCCATGCTCGAAAGAACATGGAATGTGCTCTGCTTCAGTACTGCTGCCCCAATTTAGTGCAAAGGACTTGAACAGCAAACAGCTAATGGTGAAAGATGAACATCAGGCCCACCAAACTAGCCACTGGTGAGGCAAGAACGCTAAGACTGGCAGCTCTTTTTTAATTAGATACTTTCTACAAGACAAAACCTTGTAGCACTAATAACTGTGCCATGCATGAAAATTGAACGTATACATCAGTAACATCAAACCACACTTGACAGAAAGTCACTAGAAATAGTAGATTCAAGCATCGGCATGTGGAGGCATAAAGAATAGACACAGCTATCACATTTGGAATAAGGAAAATTAATGAAGTAACAGAAGTCTTTTAAAAGTACTATGCAGCAAAACTATGGCCCCATCCTTGGAAAGAAACCTTATTCTTTTCTTTGAATCTCATGTCAATGATTTCCAATGAAAACAAGTACATGTACACAAGTATATATGGAAAAAGAAATTATTATTTATTTCTATCTTTATTATTTCTCTATTATTTCTTTATTTTTATTGAACTTCCACAGCCATGCTCCATCTTCATACCATGCCTTTGATTGAAAAGATTTTGCCTGAAAAATTTTGGCCTATCATCTAAAACAGACCACAAAATACTGTGAAAACTGTATGTGCATGTTTTTAACTGTTGTAAAAATACAGATCTACTAATAGATAGGAATGGCTTGTTACTTTCTGGAAACTTTAATCCCTCTCTCCTCCCCAGAATAGTTTTAAACAAGTTCAAAAGAGAAGTAGAGAAGCAATGGAGAAGAGAGGTGTTGCTAGTTTCTTATGTAAACAAACAATTTTATTGAGTGACTTTCAATAAACCAGCTGCTAAACATTTGCTCTGTATCATCACCACTTGCAAAGTGCTGAGATTTGGCCCCCTAAGCAGGTTTAAAAAAAAATGGCAAAAATTGAGACGAAGCACGTCATGAAGCATTTAACTGCAGATTATGCGCACGTATTCCTTGACAGTTCTGTGTTAAATTTAAATGCCTGCATGCACCTGTAGGGGTAACATTTCCTTCCATTTCTTAAAGAAAGCTTGTTTCCTACAGGTTAGAAGAGTAAGAATTCAGGAAAGCTATGTTTTAGTAGCATAACGAAAATATTAATTTGTGCATGAGACATGCAAAAGAATTAAATGAGATCCCATAATTATTTCCAGTATATAAGAATCATCACCACCACCACTCTGAGAAACTGTCAGCAGCAAGAAGTTTGCATTTCCATGCAGGTGACAGATGTTGAGAAGTTAGGAAGAAAGATGATAAAAAGCTAACAATCATCTCTTACATATGCTTACAACTTATTATACAAATGCCTTCTCAAGATGGACAAACTTTACGTACCTACACGGACATAACGGTATTATGGATTCCAGAACAGAAGTGGCAAAACCAAAGATTACATTAACATTGAGATGGTCTAAATATAGGCTGTGTTCACACTTTAAAAAAATTATACCTAAAATGAACTCTGTTTACTTATGCAGTCAAATCTACCCTATTTTTTACTGCCATCTTTAGTTAAAAATATATTATTACTAATTATATACAAATGGACTTCAAGGTAAATTTTGTAAAAGCAGATGTTTTCCATTATACACCTGATATCCACCTTGATGAAGATTAAGCTGGCAGTTGTACCTCATACACTGATGGAGTGTATAAATAATAACAGTAACGCACGTGGCCGTTCTGCTCTTTCTATGCGACCTCATTCTTTTCTCTGGTCTTAAGCAACAACAGTCTAAGTTCCTCTGTTTATGAGTAAATAACTGATGGCAACCTTAGACTACATGCACTTCTGCTGACTGTAAATAATAACTGGTACTGAACTAAAATACTTCTTATGCAAAGCCTTCAAGGTCATTGCTAAGACTACTACCCTAACATTAAACTGTGACTATTTAAATCATTAATGTAACATGTTCTTATTGCCTGCAAGACCCCTATTGAACAAACACTTCCACTACTGCTTCATGAAATTACTGCCATAATTCTTTCAGAAATATCTGCAATGGCTAGGATGGTAGTTGTCTGTAGTTACAATGCTATTTTAGAACCAAGAGAAACAGTAAAATGAAAGGATATATATTTTAAGACACTACTACTTTCAATATGTCCTCAAATGATTTTGTAGTCAGAGGGCTAGAGCTCATCTTGTTCTTTGTTTTGAGAGCTAATGTCGGAGGTCATGATTTAGTACACCTTCTGTTGAAAAGAAATCATTTAATACTTGTGATTCATGCACCAAACAGACAAAAGCATTAACAGTTCAGAATGTCACATCTTTTTATAAAAGCAATTTGGATATAACTTCAGAGTTTTTGTTTACTAATTGAGACAGCTATTTACTATTGTCTGCTACTTAAGACACAGCAAGAGTCTTCACAGCTGAAGATGTGCACAGCAGCTTCAAACTGAAGGGAGCATAAATATTTAACACTTGAAACTTGGTACAAGTATCTGCAAATGATAAATAGTACAGTCCAATCTGAACATTTCCATTATAATAATAAACATTTTTATACAATTATTTATCTGGGGGGGGGGGGGGGGACAATCTGTTAAGTCTTCAGGAAAGTTCATAAATCCCCTACCTGCAGTACTACTACAGCAGTAATATTGGTAATATTACTCAAATGCAGCAAAGCTGCTTTAAAGATGATCACTGGAATAGAAATAAGAGTAAATAGTGAAAAAGATAGGCTGTTAGCCTTTAACATCCAAGTCCTGGCTTTATTTTTGAATCACATCAAGATCATGTCTGTTTTCATCTCCCTAAATGTCTCTAGGCTTCCTCATTCCCATTCTTCAATAAAATGGGAAATACCTCCCTATGGATCAGATGTTACTATACCAGCAGAGGCAAGGTAAATATTTTTAATAAATAGGTGTCCAAATTTCACAGAGCACAAGATCTTCTCAAGAACTACCCTAGACAGTACTGCTGTGTGGTCAGTAAGATCATTTTTTTCCCTCTCTAAGTAATTTCTTTAGCAACAAATGGATATACATTTTTTTCCCCATCTGTTGTATTCAAGTGAGTCTGGAATGTGACAAATCATATTATAACTATACCTCTTATTTCCTACTCTTCTACTTAAAATAAAAGGGGTAAGAAGCAGAGACTTAGCCTATAAGTAACCCACTCTCATGACATATTTCATGCAACCGAACTAAAGGGATTAGAGAAACAACCTTTCCCCCCAAGTAATTAGACAGAAGCTTTTACAGAGTAGATTGCTATTATATAAATGCAGTTTAAATGATATTCTAGAAAAATCCTTCGAGTACTTCTTGCAGTCTTTTTTTGCTATTAGGCAATAGCTGTGACATGTATTGCCTACGCTAAATATGAAATTTATATGTACAAATCACTAACAATGGTCATGAGTATTACAGCAATTCTTGTGCAAAAGATTTATTTCTGACAAAGATTTCCACCGTAAACTTCAGAAAAAAGGAACTTGCATAAACTATATAAACTCCTATTCAGTATTAAAACTCTGGAAATACCATCTATTTATTTGAAGTAAATTATACTTTTAGAAATGTGAATTTTACTATTCCACATGCTGTCTCAAATCACTTTCATTATGCATCTATGTGGATATGCTGGAAACAGCAATAACAGTGTCTGCTGTCACACCACTGGGGGGTAAAGGGGGAAATCACTGAAATGCCTAACCGCTTCCCTTTCTGTGTGTTTGCAGCTGACTCGCTACTCAAGATATAATCCTGTGGCCATTGCAGAATCAAAGTGCATTCAGATCAAAGTGGTTTATGAGAAATCACTGATGTACCTACTGGGTTCTGAGCTACAGTCCCACAAGACATAGTTTCTATTTGAAGATGGTGAACTATATTTTCATCCATCTCAAGGAAGATAAGGTTGTTTTAAAAAGGCTTACTGTGTCTGCCTGGCTTAGCTTGTAATTACTTAATTTTATTCTGCAAATAGTCAAAGAAATACAACAAAATAAAGCATTTCACATAAAAGGTTGCTAATTCCTATTAATAACCAGAAGCTGCCTACAGGACTCATTTTTGTGATAATGGGAAAAAAACATAAGGAAGACATCCATTTCTCTAAAACTTACAAAACTGCTACTGCTTATTACTTACTGTTTGCACACAAACATATCATATGTAAACACATACATATAAAAATCTTAATATTGTCCAGATACACTGGCAGTGAATAAACAGCTTGGCTTCCAGAAAGTAAGCTCTGCAGGATTAGCAGTTCTCCTACACTGGGCACGCAGTGAGTCTGCTCTTATCACTCCTATGCACTGACGCATCTTTGATCAGAAACATACTGATGCCAAAGCAGTGAATCTGCCAAAATACATGTAATAAGCCATTTAGATCTCCGATTTGTATGTTCTATAGCTGCTATCGCTTCCTCTTGGAATAAAGGCTGACAAGACCATCAGGAACATTACTACTTCTCATACCAAAAATATCTTCTTATCAACAATTTTTAGTGGCTCATTCAGTTTCAAAGGATAAAGCTTATGGACAGCCTTTCATGTGAGCTAACAGACCAGAGGTTTTGTACCGGCATCGAAATCTGAAAAAACAGGCCTGCAGAGTATATGCTGGTCTTAGAATAGGGTACTATACTTCTGCAAGTAAAGTATTTTTCAATCTTTAGGAGCATTTCTGTCTCCATTCAGACAAAAATAAGAATGAAAGCCAATTTCTATTTCTATTCAATGACAAAATAATTACTGTTTGTCTTAAAATTAACCCCAAATCACAGCTGTAAAACAACCGAAAGTACTGTAGTATAACTATCATCAAACAGTAAGCAGTTTCAAAAATTAAAATATATATTCCATTTTAAATTAAGAGAGCATGAAATGCCATTATGTGTAGCAGAGTGCATATGAGTTTAATATTATAAATAGTCATGACAAAGTTTTCATTTATGAATACTGCTTCTCAAAAGATTAATTTCAGTTAACTGAGAATTTACAACATGCTAACTACTCTGTACCAACATTTGATTGAGAATTAAGCGACCTACTTCATATTGATTCAAAGAGTACTGATGAATCTATACTACATAACTTAATTGCAAGGTCCAATTCAATATTACATGTAAATTCATTTGCTCCCCTGTTTCCTTTAGAGAACCAGCTAGCTCTCCCCGACAAAAAATTGGGTGCAGTTATGGGAATAGGGTACCGCAGAGCACTACCACACAGGTAGTATGACCAAAATCATAAGAATGGGTGGCTTCCTCCATCCTACGCAATCCTTCAACACTTTGGGAGCAGGCCTCCCAAATATCCTCATGCTGCGAACAGTCAAGGACATGCACCACATATCCTTACTATGTTATAATGTCTCATTCTGGAGGTCTCTGACACAATCTTCATGTTATTTCAGACACCCTGAATAAAATAAATAAATAAAACAAAATCCACAACCCCACAAAAAGTTGCCTAGACACTCAGAAACAGCGTGACACAGGCACACACAAAGGTGACCTGGGGAAAGTCTTTGCAACATGAATAGCTTGCATCAGAAGACAAGCCCCAATCTAAGACACTTTGCAAAACCTAGAATAGGTATATTCTGTAGTGGAATATGTGCTGTAGTGGAAGTAGTCTAGATATACCTTTAAACTGTCATGCACCAATCCTAACCCCAATCCTAACCACAACCATCTGTCCAGTCCCAGCAGTATGAGACAAAGCCTGCACTGGCCTCCATCAGTGGTAGCCTTTTTCTAAACCTGCAGCATCCAGCAAGCCATGGGGGGTTGAAACTAGATTCCCAAATCTGTAGACTCTCAAATGTCAACTCTAACATAACTATAGGCAGGGACCCATTCTTACAATAAAATCATCAGCTACTGTTAACCTTTACCAACAACTCCTTAAGCTTATGGAACCAGTAATAAATCATCTACAGGGCTCCTAGGTCCCCAGAGGCTGACCCACCTTCAGTTTTAGCCAAAGGACCCATCCATCCAAAACAGAAGGTTGGCACTGGCCTCTTCCAACACCATCTTAGCTTTGTGGGCCCTGAAGCACCTAGCAGTAAAGTGGGCTCTTGAAAACTCTTATCTTTCAAACCCTTACTCTAACCCTAACATTAAACCTATGTTTAATGCCAGGGAATATCTGAAATAAGTTAGGACCTCCTAAGCTATCTGCATAGCTTCTCAGTACAGTGCTGTTAACTACAAAGCTCAAAATCTACAGCACGCTGACCCACTTCATGAACACTCGACTGCAGTGGAGCACCACCACGCTTACCCTGCGGGAAGAGCACCCACGCGGGGAGCAAGTTCTGAGCAACCAGTGCACTGTAAATCCAGACGCCTTTCATGAAGCATCCTCAACGTAAAGTAACCGCAAACTGACACCTCATTTGAAAGCCATGGAAGATAGGAGAACTACACTATCAATGAGTAAGATGTTGAAATACTAAAAGATTAAGTTTAGTTGATAATATTAAGGGAATGCAATCTCTCTAAAACTACAAAAAGATATACAGCATAAAAAAATCTGGAGACTAAAAGCTATAGTTATTAATATCTGTAATGATATAAAACAGTTTCTGTTGATGCCAAATACCTAGGAGATTTTAGAAATAAAGGAATATAGACTTCAGTCCTGTGACTTTTATTGACTAAAAGCATCTTCGCAATGCGTCTATCAGTCTAGATAAGATATATTGTAACATTTAACTGAGTTGTTTTAGCAAATAACTTCAGTTTGTTTCAGAATATTCTGTTTTTATTAGAAATTATTTCTATAACTTTGAATTTAAATAGGCTAAAGATAAGGAAATATTTTACATAATCAAAAATGGAAGGAGGAAAACAAAAGAGAGTTAATCTTGTCATATGTGCATCTGCTGTATGTAAACCACTCCTCTGCTCAGAAAGTATCAAACCTGTGGCATCCTGATTAGTTTTTCAAGTACAAGGTTGGCAAAAAAAGCTGTTTCAAGCTCATGAAAAGTGTCTCAAGTTTGCTGCACACCAATTCGCTGAATTCCAGCTATATTTGAAAAATTGCATTTTTAAGAAAATTAATGGGTTTGGGGTACCCAATTTAATAAGTTGTCAGATTTATCCATCTCCTGTTTATGTCACTAAGACAGCTATCAATAAGATTAACCAGCAAAGGGAAACAGTTTGAGATGCTTTAATAATGGCTCATAATATGTCATAAAATTAACCAGTCTCTGCACACTTTGTATTAGATAAATTTACTTTGTATTGTTAAGTATCTGCCACTGGCGTGGTCTAACAAAGCAGTCCCGCTGCTGAAATTTATAAAAGCACTATTTTGCAGAGCCAAGTGTTTGGAGATCAGATTCTCAGGCAATATATCATTCCCTATTGTCCATTTCTTCCGTTTAAATCCCAGAGTCTTCTGGAAAGCAGAACTCTAAGGAAAGAAAGCATTCTCAATCAGCAGCAATACCCTCAAGTAAACACATGCTGCTCATCAAGACTCAGTGAAGTCCTACATGACTCCCTTTCAACTCTTGAACAGAATTGCCTAAGCATCGGTTGTGGGGAGAGAAGTACCCTCCCAAGATTTTTTTTTTTTTTTTGGGGGGGGGGGTGTTTTTTAATTTCCTCCAAGCATACTGTATCTATGCATTCACCAACTTTGTCAACACAATTTATGTTCTTTAGACACTGATGTAAGGCTCGCGTTAGTGAATAAGGAGAGTTCTTAATGGGACGCAGTTCTGAGAAATGAAAATCCAAAATTTCTATCCCAAGAGCATAGCACCATCACATACCCCCCCAAATATCTGCGCTGAAATATTTGCATGATATTGAATTTTCATGGCACACCCATATGCTTTCCCTCCTTTGCTTTGATTCAGATATTGCAAAGGCTTACAGATGTTTTAGCCACTTACACTACAAAAAGATATGCACACAAGAAAGTACAGTAACAATGACAAGGAAAAAATCCACATTAGTTTTGGGATTGGGATTTAAAAAATTCACAGATATCATATGATAGACCTAATCAATTCAAATATAATTTCTGAGATCAAAATCAAGCTTGAAATGTAAATGATATACCTGAGGAAAAAAAAAAAAAAAAAAAGACTTGTCCCCCTCCTGGCTTCTCCTGAACCTAAATGAATATCCTAAGTACTGAACAGGAATTTGTACAGTATATGCACAACACACCACTGTATTAGACCCTTAGATTAGATCTTTCAGTTTTATCCATCCCTTTAAATACTCCAAAGCAACTAGACTTCATTACCTGTGTACTACATATCCACTCCAAATTGAAGCTGGTTTAGTTCACTTGACAGGAAAAAAAACACTTGAAAAATCACTAACTTCCATTCCCTTACAGTTCTGCCACTTGAAAGCTGACCAACTTTGGTGGCATGGTTTTTGCTTTGCTTTTTTAATTTTTATGGCTGAATAAAACCCTGAAAATATGTCTTTATAATTGAAAGGTTTCCCAGACAATCTCTAGGAGGGCTGTTAGACAACACAAAGCATATGTCTATTTACTAAGTTTGGCTAAAAACTTGGGGATGCTTCAACAACTGCTGCATTTGCCACTTACTTCAAAGTCTCTTCCAGTTTGCGAATTTTCTTTTGAGCATCCCCTCTTTCTTTATCAAGATCATTCCGGATGCCATGAATCTACCATTTGAAGGAAAAAATACTACATTATAGCTAAAACAAAGTTTGATGAAACAAATTACTGTTATTTTGAATTATAAAGACTATTTACTTTAAATATTTATTTTGCATTAACAAAGACCACAATGTGTATGATGTTTCTAAAGTCATATAGAATGCAAGAAAAAATGCAAGAACAAACATTAACAGACAGATGAAGTATGGGAATATGGTCAATAGAGTTATTTTGCTTCTTCTCAAAATGAGTATTATTCTATACAACAAAGAAATATCGGTAATTGTATTAAAAGACAAAAATACATGTCATTATTTTAAGCGTATTTCTGTATCGCTTTATGATGCAGAATTCCTACTTACCAATTTGTGAATACAAATTCAAAGATAACTACTTTTTATCATTTCTTTTAAACAAAAAAATTACCAAATATAACGATAATGAATAAGATTACTTGAGAATAATACATACTCAAACATTAACCAACTGAGGGTGGATACTCCTAAGAAAAGCAAATTTTCTGAGAAAAAGTGAATTACAACCAAAAAACTCCCTATCCACCAAGATAAAAATAAAGTGGTTGAATCATTATATGAAAACTTTTCATTTTTCCATTTTGCATGTAGACATTAAAAACATTGTTTGTAAATGCTGGGGTATGATACTCTTGTATAAGCGTACAACTAACTTACGCCCAGAAAAAGAACACTCAAGTCTAAAATAAAACAGCATCTTAGCTATTTTAATTTTATAACTAACCAAATACAGCACAAGATATTTATACCGCCAACGAAAAAACAATTTAGAGATTCTCATGCGTAAACAGCTCCATATGACTGTTAACTACATGGTAGCATGATTAATGAGTTGGTTTGAAACAGCCTCAAAACTGAAGGACTGTCCATCAGCATAGAAAGATGGTATTACCAATCCTGATAAAGTAAAATATATTTAGCAGCTGGCTCAGAAATGGCGCTCAGTAATAAACTGTCACTGTGCTTAGCCTTAGCTGAATGTTTGGAAAACAAGCAGTAGACTATTTGTAAAAAGCAGGTGTTTCCTCTGCTTGTAAAACCATTTAGCCTAACTGGTTCCTGATTCAGCAGATAAGCACATTTAATCAAACAGTGACATTTAGGGTTACTACCTATTATTTGTTTGATGTTTAAATATCCTAGTAGGGAATAGCCACTGTAGACCAATAAAGATTATGAGATAATGGGAAGGTACTTAAGGGAACAGATTGCTCCACGGAATTCATTATTCCCTCACTTGAAGGCAAGCTCCTTTTTAGTATTTTATGGGCCAATCCATACTATTTTATGGATTTATAGCAATAGATCACTCGCATGTATTTACTCCTCTGCTCTCAAAGATTTTATTTTCAAAGCACACAGTTGAATCAAAATTTCTGAATATGCAAACTGCTATAGTTATCTACCGAAAACAAAGGTTTTTTGTTTTTACCAATACACAGTTACATGCCTGCTGAAATGAGTTTCATTTTATTATAGGAGTCAAATGAAATATTCCCTCAATAATGGCAGCCCCTCTCTCTTTTTAGCTTGAGGTTGTAATAGAAAATCTTGAAATACCAGAGAAATGAGAGAGACTGTTAAAAATTTGAACAGCATAAGAAATAGTGATTCCAACCAGATGCATTGTTAATATCAAATAATTATAGTAAGAAACTTGAATACATATGTTGACCTTCATATACACCAGCTAAGACCTGAATTATACTATTAAAAAGAAACTGAAAGATTTAACCCCTTGTAAAAAGAAGGGCTATGATGTAGTCAAAAAAACCATGCAGAATTTTATTGAGTATGTCAAACTCATTCCTTTATCAAAAACCTTTAAACTAAAGCCACAGACAACACAAGACATCAAAAAACAACTCTTTGAAATTAAACTATCATTAAGCATTGTCAACAAGACAGAGGTGACAAATAACTTCCAAAATTTTTGAACAGCATTGTGTAGAACATAATATTTGTGCAATAATGTCTTTCTTGGAGAACACGGTTCTGTTCACAGCACAATTTCTCCCCAGTCTGCAGACAATCCTGCATTACAGACCCTGCGATTCCCTTGACTAAACAACTTGCAGTTCTCCAGAGTCCCCTCTCATTTGAAACAATCAATTATTTCCACTATACAATATGCAACATCATCTTTCTAAGCTCTTCACCATGCCATTCGGACAGCAGAGTAACAGAATCACTGAACTAAAGCAGATCTAAACCACACAGAGAAGATCAGAAAGGTACTCAGCAGCTCATCTCTCTAAAGTATTCTAAGGTTTGGCAAGTCGTCTGGCTTTTTAGATCAGTTTTGCAGTCTACCCAAACATCACACTGATATAATTACTCATCTCGAGCTATTTATGTAAAGGTAATACATTTTCAGAGCTATCCTCAGTTCAGACGCTCAGACTATGTTCATACTAGTTTCTGAGCACTGGAACTTGAATGTCTGCGCTTACTAAATAGAGTGATTGCTGATATCCTTTAGCCAATGCGAAGTAGCATTCCTCAAAACTTGTTCAGCATTAGCACAGGACAGGCACCCCTTCAAAAAGGTGACATGGATGCAACCACCTTGCTGTGCAGAATAAGAAGTTTTACTCGTGTAGACGTGGGCCATTCCACACCACGTGGACTTAGTGCCTGGGAGCATTACCAGCCACATTTAATCTGTGCATATCAGCTCTCAGAAGAGCTGATTTGCTCCAATAAACCAACATTCACTGTACCTCAGTAGCCAAAAGATATCCAAATTTTGCTGATATGCTTTTATTCTGACCTGCAGTACTATTCCAGTCCTAGGCCCTTCTTGAGGACAACAGTCAAAACCAACTATAACTCAGTCTGGTAAAAAGACAAATGAAGCCTAGGTTAAACCAAAACATATCTTGTAATGAAAAAAGTATTTAAAATCAAGTCAGCAGAAGGAACTAACTCAAATCAAAAACCCACTAAAATCCATGTTTCAATTGCTCTTAGTAAATGACTAGTAGCTGTGTTTGCAATTCATCATTTTATGCTATAAAGTTGCCACATTTGAAAATGACGTTTGAAAAAACACATTCTTTCCATTAAGAAAGCATCTAATACACACTCTTATTAAACACTGCACGAGCTGAACATATACCATTAAAAATTAACTTTAATTTGAAATCTATTGATGCTTAAAGTTTAAAGGAAAGGACAGTATTTGCAGAGCGCTTTACAATAAACTGCTCCTGCTAAGAACTACATTTTTTTAATTTAATTTTCTGATGTGAAAGCAATGCATGTCAACAATATATAGAGAACACATTCAAATCGCAGAAAAGTATGGAATAAAGATATATTGGGAGAAAGTATGGAAGAACATATGAACATTGGCAACAGGTCAGGCTCATTTCGGTTTATCTTACTCAATAGTATCTTTGCTGTAATAGCAGTTAGCATCAGATGCCAGCAAGAGAGCGTAAGAAGAGGACAAGCACACAGCGATGCTGTGTTGGTACGCTCTCCCAGCCTCCACAATCACAAACTATAGTTATCTGGAAGCAGAAGTATTACCTCCCTACTTAAATAGCCTAAGCCAATCTTCCTTGAATTTGTCCAATTATTTTTCCAGCCCATGTGAAATGTTTAGATTCCACAGTATCCTACGGCAGACCTCCACAGATTCACCATATATTGTGTGAAAAAGTTTGTTTTGAAACTGCCATCTGCTAGTTTCACTTAAGGCCTCCCACTTCTTGCACTGAGACACAGTGAACAGTTGTTCCATATCCAGCCTCTGTCACTGCCATTTTTCTTTTACAACCTCAATAGCTGCCCACAAAAGAGACAAAATAATGAAAAAAAATTTACAGTAAGAGCACTGGAAGTACTGCATCTTCTTAGCTGGAATTAATTCCACTCAAAGTGAATTAAAGGGCATGCATTACCATGTTTCAAGCTACTGATACTACACTTTTGCTAAATATTTTATCCTTGTTTATCCTTGTTTAAAAGCTGATCATTTTCACAGTGGGTGTTAGATTTCATTATTTGCATATCCTTAGTCTGCTCAAAATTTATTGTGGGGGAGGGCTTCAGAATTTAAACAACATAGTGGCTGCATACAACAAACTTGGAAATGTGGATAACATTTTACATTAACACAGTACCTGTTTTTCATACACACGCTCCAAGTGAAGTTTGTCCTGTTGAAACTTGTAGTCCTGATCCTGCAAATAGAGATGTGTATTTTAAACAGACAAATCACGTTTTTCTTTCATTTCAAGGCAGTCATTAAATGCACCCACTTATTTTGCTATAATACAGCATAGTCCGTAAGAATTCAAAATCCACTTTGTCTCATCATTAAAAAATTCTTTCTTTAATCAACGTTTATCTATTATTTAAATTATGGAAAAGACACCACTTTATCTTTACTATTTCATTAGCTCAAAAAGGCTTCTAAATAGAGATAAGAAGTCATAGGATGAATTACAGATTTTAGCTCCTTGCTCAGAAGCTCAAGATGGGAGGAATACTATTGGACTTTAAGTCATGCAGAAGAGGAAGTCTCTCCTTGACTTACCAAAAAAAAAAAAAAAAAAAAAAAAAACCAAAGTCTAACCAACAGCAAAAATATCCACGCATAACAAAAACTAGCCCAAAAGGCATGGTTCAGCACTTCTAAAGAGCAAAAGCAACTAGCTCTCCTGACCTATTAAAATGCTATTCTGCACTATATAAACTGTATATTGAAAGAGAAAGGAGGACAAGTAGATGCTAAAACTCAAATAGGATTGATACATGAAGAAATGTAGTCATTATCCTAAGATAGAAAGATTAATTTATATGTCTATGAGAAGATGGAATAATGAACTGAACTGTTAAAAAGCAACAGAAATAAATACAATATTGAAGCTTACTTAAGAATGTATGCTGTTTAAGAAAGCAAAAAGACCTTTTCAATTTTTTAATATGGTTCCCTATAACCCATTGATACATGTTTCTCCTGGTTTAACATATCATTTAAGACAAATAGTCAAAAAGTTCCTGTAAAAATTCTGTTCTTACCCATAAAATGATCTCTTTTAATCATACTTAAATGATCTCTTTTAATCATACTTTTTATTCAACCTTAGATACAATACGTATCTATATGTACATTAGTTTGGCTATCTAAACATTGAAAAAAGTTTCTTAAAAATAAATAAGAAAAAAAATCAGGGCTTACCCTCAGCTGTTGCTGCCTTTGATGTTCTGATTCTTGTAACTGTTGTTTTAACAGAGACACATTATGTTCTAATTCTTCAATCACATTAGATGCCTGTAGGGATTTAATAGAAGAAGGAATTTTTTTCTTACATTCTGCATTAGTTCTACAGATACAACTTTTACCTTTTTAAATTTACCTTCCAAAGTTGACTGGAAACTGGCAAAAATAATCAACTTGGAAAGAAAATCGATCAGTTCCCAGCTCCAGCTATTTCACTTCTGTTACTTTGCTCAACTTAAAAATGTAAACAAAACCACAGTAAAATAACTAATAAAAAACCAAAACTCCACATCACCTTGACACTAACAGTTGAAAGAAAGGAAAATATCAAGAAAATGGAGTAAGTATCAAAGCCCCCAGAATTTCACTAAATAAATACAAAAGATTCCATTTATTCAGGGTTCTAAGGATTAGCAGAGAGTATTTAAAACATGAACCTTTTCTACAGTTAGTTAACTTCAAAATGGTATGAAATATATAACATATATGTATCTGCCAGAGCATGCACAACATATCAACATAGATATTTGTGTACAAAATTGGATTTATTGCATTTTGGGGAAATTTATGTTTATGGAATTTAAAATAACTTTTTAAATACATAAATACACGACAGTTTTCCATACAAAAGACAGACAAGAAAATATGTCTTCGAATGCATGAGGGAAGATATTTTTTCCAGAAATAATCTGTTGAAGATGCCTTATGAAAGCACTAAGTCTTTAAGCATGCTGAGGTTCTTTGGCACCCTGAACATTTACAGCAACACAAACACAATGAGCATATTAATTGAGCCTTAGCTGAACTAGCCATGCAAATACCACCTCTATGTATACATACAAATAACCCTCCTCCCCCAAATTCTCAGTCAACTTCAGTCAATTTTTCAATCAAATTTGGACATGAAAACTTAAATCACAATTTTTTAAAGTTATGCACATGAACAACCTAGGCAACTGAACAGTTCCCTGGATTTATTCACATGCATTACATTTATAATGCTGAAGAGACCAGTTCAAAAATAAACAACTAGCAAGCAAGCATTTTTATGCTTATTATACATGGAAACATACCTTAGCTGCAGA